>NC_058087.1:5225796-5545591 GCF_014858855.1 Bufo gargarizans | reverse complement strand
ACTGTTATGGGGGCATCTGTAGATGATATGACACTGCTATGGGGGGATCGGTGGATGACAGATAAATAGCATCTTATGCTATTTGACATCCACAGATCCCCCCCCCAATAACAGTGTCAGCCACTGTGAATGACCCCCAATACAGGGGGTGGGGGCGGGCATCTACACTAGTTTTTAAATGGCAGCGGGGGCCCAGTGCAGTCATTGTATTCTTTTGCACCGGGCCCCGCTCATTGTACTAATCGTATCTACGGTAACTGCAGGCAATGTTTAACTACAGATATGATCCAGCAGCCTGTACTTACGAGCATAGCAGGCAGGAGGCTGGGCGGGCGGGCACTGGAAGCGTAACTCACTGCTTCATTCATAAACTGGGCGGAGCAGGCACGTGACGTAGGAAGTTACGCTGCCAGTGCCCGCCCGCCCAGCCTCCTGCCTGCTATGCTCGTAAGTACAGGCTGCTGGATCATATCTATAGTTAAACATTGCCTGCAGTTACCGTAGATGTGATTAGTACAGTGAGCGGGGCCCGGTGCAATAGAATACAGTAACTGCACCGGGCCCCGCTGCCATTACAAAACCAGAGGCCGGCCCCCAGCCCCTCCTCCCTCCTCGCTGATACACACGCCAGCTGCGCTGTGCAGCATGCGGTCGGCGGTGTATCAGTGTAAACGGCAGCATTCGCTCCATAAGAGGCACTGCTATTTTCCTCCCACTTTTGGGGGGGGGGGAAAGTGCATCTTATAGAGCGAAAAATACGGTAGTGATATATATTCGTAATCTCAAATATTCAAGATTTTTTTTAATCAGTACACATGATCCCTCCCTGCTTCTAGCTTGTGGGCCAATGAGAAGGCTGCAATATCTTTGACTTTAGGAGTAGTGTTGATTGCGAATTTTTGTAATGCGAAAATTCGTAATGCTAATTTTTATCGCCAATTTTTCAATTGCCGATTTCCGAAATCAAGAATATAATGACTGTAGATAACGAATTCACGATTTAGCGAATATTCGCCCAAATATTCGCAAGATATCACAAATTCAAATATTGCCCCTGCTGCTCATCACTAGTGAGGTGGTCACACATGCTCAGTTCCATCTCTCAACTATTACCAGCCCTATGTTCTGTTAGAAGCTGTGACAGCTACAGAGAGAGAGCTGCAACAAAAAGGACAGGCCCCCTGAATGGTGACATGGAGAGAGCTGCAGCAGAAAGGACACCCCAAAAATTATGATAGGGAGAGAGATGCTGCAGAAAGGACACTTCCGATGAGATGTGCTAGGGAGAGAGATGCTGCAGAAGGGACACACCTATTGAACTTTGATAAGGATAGAGCTGCAGTAGAAAGGACACATCTCCTGAACTGTGAAAGGGAATAGAGCTACAGAAGAATGGACACACCCCATGAACTGTGATAGAGAGAGATGGCTGCAACAGAAAGGACACACACCTTGGATTGTGATAGATAGAGAGCAGCAGAACAAAGAACGCTCTACCTGAGCTGTGATAGAGAGAGCTGTAGCAGAAAAGACACCCCCCCTCAGATGTGATAGTGAGAGAGAGGCTGAAAAAAGGACACACCCCATGAGCTGTGATAGAGAGAGAGCTGCAGCAGAATGGACACACCCCTTGAACTGTGATAGAGGGAGAGCTGTAGAACAAAGAACATACTCCGTGAGCTGTGGTAGAGAGAGCTGCAGCATAAAGGGCATTCGCCCCCTGGGATGAGACTAGGGAAGAGCTGCTGCAAAAAGGACACACCCATTGAACTGTGATAGGGAGAGAGCTGCAGCAGAAAGGACATGTTGGCAGAGCTGTGATAGAGAGCGAGCTGCAGTAGAAAGAACATGTCCCCTGAGCTGACAGCTTGAAACAAATCTAGTAGCTCCACTGGAGTAATGTAAGGGGAGATCTCTAGATCCATGTGAGGTACAAGGCTGGTTCTAGCTTTAATGGAAATATACAATATGATGTCTGATTTTCATATTTTTGCATCAATCATGGGATAACCCCTTTAAAGAAACCTGTCATCAACGTTATGCTACCCATACTATCGGCAGAATAAAGTAGAGACAGGTGAGTTGATTTCAGCGGTCGGTCATTTATAAGATAAAAGTAAGTGGTTGTCGAAAACCAACATCACAATCGTTGCAGACTGGGCCTGGAGAAGAGTCACGGACACCTGAGAAGAGTCCTGGTTATTGATGAATTCCTGGTCTCCCGTCCACCTGCTGATGACTGACCGGCTTCTACAGAGTTTTCTCCCTTTCTCTCTAGGAGAGAACTGCCAATCATCAGCAGATGGGAGGGAGAGCAGGAGATTAGCAATAACCAGGACTCTTCTCAGGTAGATTTGACTCTTTTCCAGGCCTGGGCTGCAATGATTATGATGCTGGTTCTCAGCAACCACTTACCTTTAGCTGATGAGTGACACACCGCTGAGATCAGCATTTCTGTCACTACTTTATACTGCCCTCAGTGAGGTCACCATAGAGTGGATGACAGGCTCTCTTTAAAGAGAGTCTTTCACCTGATCTGAGCATTTTAGACCGCTCAGATCAGGTTATAGACTCTTTGACCCTCATTACAATCGTACCTTTCTCTTCTGTGTCCCTTGTCCAGATCATGAAAAAAACACTTTGTAAACATATGCAAATGATCTTCTGAAGGTGCCCAGGGGCGGCGTTACTGGGCGATGTGCCCAGAAAAACACACCTCCAGCCGGCGGACGTCACGAGTGGCACCAGAGGACGGCGGGCTGGGAACTGGCCTGCACCTGCGCACTGCTCTGCCCATTATGGGCAGAGGAACAGCTTTTCATATTGCGCATGCGCCAGCCAACTAAAGACAGCCGGCCGGCGCATGCGCAATATGAAAGGATGTTCCAGGTGAAAGACTCCCTTTAAGGACATGTTCCCATGGTTTTAATAGCACACTGAAAATGTAGGCGCAGACTCTGTTTCAAGTATTCACGGCGTTGAGGTTGATAGAAACAGCTTGGCTATCTTTGTCAGTCCCATAGACTTTGCGCGCAGTCATGTGGTGAGAAGCAGCAGGCCTCTCAGGACCTCCGTTTGACTGGTGGAAGTCCTAATAGTGATGTCACCAGCGATCGGACATTTCTCACCTATCCAGAAGTTAAATGAGGATTATTTTTATACCACTTTAAATTGCAAAATGGGACACCTTTAAGTATCTGAATTCTGCTGCCTCCTAAAAAGCATAACCCCTATTATGGCAACATTAAAGTAACAGTAAAAGGTAACATCCCTTTAATTCTAATCTATAAGATCTGGTGGCTGCGGTTTACTGTCTAAAATAGTTCAAACTAATACAGTGTAACAAAACTAAAAATAAGCGGTGGTGTAATACAGGCGGTTTATTTATGCTGTTGCGTCCACAACAATGGCGTTGCTCTGTAATATATAAATTTTTTAAGTGACCGGGCTATTTGTGTGAGGTTTTCCCAGATATATTTAGAGCCGCTTCTCTCGACGTGAATATGACAGCCAGGCCGCTCCATGAAGACACCAGGGCTGGATTATTAGACGTTAGTTTGGAATGAAACTGCTTTTTCATTCATAGTATAAACAAGTTTGTTGGACTTGTAATCCCACATGTCAGATGCGCTCACTGTTTTATATTAATCAGGGCAGTTTGATGATATTTAAAGGTATGAGACGCAATTAAAGGCTGACTAGTTATAAACTGCTGCTGTTACCTCCCTGGCTGAATATAACCCGCAGAACATATTTATTAACTAAAGAGACACAAGACGTATTGCCGGTAATGGCTCACTCACTTTCAGCTTCTTAGGCTCTGAGCTAAGTGGTAGCAGGAGGGCAGAACTGTTTAGGCAGTTAATGGCCACTAGGGGGCCACACTCCTTTTTAGCCCTCCTCCCAAAGAATTAATACACCATTTTGTATTCAGAATTTCTTGAAATGTAATTTCAATTTTCCCAATTTTTATTTTTTTTTAAAGGGAACCTGTCACCAGTTTTATGGTGTCCTAACTAAGGGCAACATAAATAAGTGACTGATTCTCTTAGCAAAATGCTGGGTCACTTTCTTTAATTGACCCAGTCAATCTGCCAACATCTTGTATTGAAAAGCTCCAGCTGATAATGATGAGTCATGAATATTCATGAGCTCCTGACTCTCCCCGCCCACCTGCTGCTGATTGACAGTTATTTTCCATATGAATCAGCAGCAGGTGGGCAGGGGAGTGGCTATAGCTCTGAATTTAAAAAAACGCTGGACTCAATGACATCACGCTGGACTCAAATCAGCTCATTAGCATGCGGCATGCAGCATCTTTGTGTGTATATTATGAGGTAACCATCTGTCACACCAGTAAGTGAATACATCTAAGGCACTTTTTAGTAGTTAATGATTGTATATAATTAGTTAGATTATAATCAAATATCCACATGACAGGTTCCCTTTAAAGACTAAACATAACTTTCCAATTTTTTTTGTCTGTCATTTATCATCACTCGGCCGCAGTATGAGCGCCCCATAGCGTCTACATAAACTCCAGATGTTAGTTCACTGTAGGGTTCTATGGTTTGGTGCCGTGGAATTCAATTTTTTAAAATATTTTAATGGCTTTTAATTAATTTATTAGATTTGTATTTGTGCTATAACTTACAACAACTTCTTAAAGGTGTCCTTAGACAGCGCAGCCGGGTCACAGTCACTGCGTGAGGATAACCACTAAGTATTGGTCCGTTCCAGCACTTGCAACTTAAACATTGGGAATTAGTGGTAATTCACATGAGTTGCACCAAGTATAGGCATCTTAAGCTGTTTTGATTATAGATTGATTGGTATCTGTGTATTTATTTAGTTACCGGGAGTCTGTCAGACATTTTGACCATGCAAAACTGCTGACAGCGCTAATTAGGGGTTGGGGAGATCGGTACAAACATACCTTTTGTAAAGCTTTTCTAATCAAGGGTAGTGTGAATATGAACTTTTATTCAGCCAGATTCTGCTCATTAAAGAGGTTTTCTGAGACTTAAATGGTGATGACCTATCCTGTCCACTTTCCCTAGGCTAAGTGACGGAGGTCTGGCCTAACAGGAGAAGAAGAGGAAAGATCAGAGAAGAGAAGTCACTGGATGTAAGAGGTACATATGCAGCGCTGTAAGACCCTGTATGTTCTGTAGCGCTGTATGTAATGTTTTCCAAGTATGTCTTTAAAGGGGTTGTCCTCTTTTTTTTTGTATGAGCGCTGCCTTCTCTGCTCTGTTTACCTGCTCATCACTGCAAATGGTACGGCGAGCAGGTGAACAGAGCAGAGAAAGCAGCTCTCATATGAGCGCTGCCCTCTCTTCAAACAGCTGGGGGCACAGAGGGCATTACTACTATGGAGGGGGAACAGAGGGCATTACTAATGTGAAGGGGGCACAATGGGCATTTCTACTATGGAGGGGGCACTGAGCCAGAGGACATTATTACTGTGAAGGGGCACAGTGGGCATTATTACTGTAAGGGGGCACAATGGGGATTTCTACTATGAGGGGGGGGGGGCACAGAGGGCATTACTAGCACAGTTGGCATTAGTACTATCAAGGGGGCACAATGGGCATTATTACTGCAAAGGGGGCACAATGGGCATTATTACTGCGAAGGGGGCACAATGGGGATTATTACTATGAAGGGGACACAATGGGGATTATTACTGTGAAGGGGGCACAAAGAGGGAATTACAACTGTGAAAGGGTCACAGTGAGGGCATAACTACTGTGAGGGGGCACACATCTGTACAAAACTACTGTGAGGGGGCACACATCTGTACAAAACTACTGTGAGGGGGCACACATCTGTACAAAACTACTGTGAAGGTTGTACAATGAGGGCAATACTACTGTGAGGGGGTACAATTTTTTTTAAAGTATTGGGGGGGAGGGGGGTGCCAGAGAAAGAACCCACCCTGGGTGCCAAACACCCTAGGCACGCTACTGTTCCCAGGCATTACTTAGTGCTGTCAACAGTTTTCCTTTTAAATAATATTCCCTTTAAATCATTGATCCAATTATTATTATTATTTTACATATTAAAAGCTTAAAGGGGTTTTCTGAGTTAAATAAAAACAAGGGCAGCCCCTGCACATTTGCTAGAATGACAAAAGAATCAATATTCATCCTTGTTTCTCCTGCTTCTTCCTATGGTGCACTCCAGTCTACCCTGGTCCTCCCCGGCCATTAATTGTATCTAATAAAAAATGTAGTATAGCCAAAGAATTATTCAATAAGATGTATCTGTATAGCGCCACCTACTGTTTGCACTTTTCCTTATTTCTCTATCCACCTCACTAAGGTGGACTCACATGCTCCATCCTTCAACTGCCTCCCGGGCTGTGATAGGGAAAGAGCTGCTGTGAAAAGGACACGCCCCCTGAGAAAAGATACAACCCCCCCGAGGCTGCCAGTCTGCTTGAAATCTAGCAGAGCAATGAATGGGGAGATCTCTGGATGCATGTGAGGTACAGGGCTGGTTCTAGCTTTGGTAGAAAGACATTGTCATGTACTATATGATGTATAATTTTTTTTTTGCATTAATCATGGGATAACCCCTTTCAATGTCTTATAGCTTGTATACTACACCTATAGAAGTCTATGGGCTCATACTGTTCAATATTAAAAACACATGTTGCATGATCAATGTCAATTCTGGAAGAAGTACTGTATGGAGGCACTGTCATGTTTTTGATGTTTTACTGGTTTATTGGTGGAGGTTTTATTTATTTATTTATTTTTAGTTGTATTACTCGTACAGCAAATACAGCTCAGAGTTTTAAGCATTAGGATCCATACAGTATTTGTCTGGAGTGTGGAAAGAATGACCCTGGAAATAATGTAATTTAGCATTTTCATAGGATTGTACAAATCCTCCACTGTAGCATCAGGCGAACCCCCTGGTAGAAGACTGAAATTTATGGTACTGTTCATGCATTTATTTTATAATGAAAGCCTTATAGCCGTCCCCTCTGTTGAATTTCTGCTCTATTCCAGCACCGCTTCCACCATTCCATCCCGCTTCTATTCCGCCAGGAGGGGATCTACGAAGTCTGTACGGTCCTGACATGAATTCACTTCATAGATAACTCTTAGAATCTGGTGAAACCTTTAGGCCCCTTTCACACGGGCGAGAATTCCACGTGGGTGCAATGCGTGAGGTGAACACTTTGCACCCGCACTAAATACGGACCTATTCACTTCAATGGGGCTGTGCACACGAGCGGTGATTTTCATGCATCACTTGTTCTATATTCTGCATTTTTCACGCAGCGCAGGCCCCATAAAAGTGAATGGGGATGCGTGAAAATTGCAAGCATCCGCAAGCAAGCGCGGATGCAATGCGATTTTCACGCATGGTTGCTAAGGAGACGAAAGATGAGTTACCCGGGATCCCATTTACTTTATTATTTTCCATTATAACATGGCTATAATGGAAAATAATAGCATTCTTTAATTCTGAATGCTAAGTAAAATGTCCATTGTGGGGTTAAAAATAAAAAATAAATGTAACTCCCCTCATCCACTTGATCGCGCAGCCGGGCTGGTCTTCGTTCTTCTTCTTCTTGCAGGACCTGGCTGGAAAAGGACCTTCGGTGGGTGGTGACGTCAGCGCAGGTCCTGAATGAAGATAGAAGATGATGTCACCGAAAGTCCTTTTCCAGCCTGGTCCTGCAAGAAGAAGAAGAAGAACAAAGACCAGCCCGGCTGCGCGATCAAGTGGTTGAGGTGAGTTACATTTATTTATTTTTTTAACCCCACAATGGAGCTTTTACTTAGCATTCAGAATGAAAGAATGCTATTATTTTCCATTATAACCATGTTATAATGGAAAATGATAAAATATACAGAACACCGATCCCAAACCCGAACTTCAGTGAAGAAGTCCGGGTTTGGGTCTGGGTACCACAGTCAGTTTTTTATTACGCGCGTGCAAAACGCATTGCACCCGCGCGATAAAAACTGAACAACGGAATGCAATCGCAGTCAAAACTGACTGCAATTGCGTACCTACTCGCACGATTTTCCCGCGATGCACCCGCATCCTATGCGGCCCTCACAAGCGACGCCCGTGTAAAGGAGGCCTTAAGCTCTTACACCTGAGATGTAATTCAGTTTGTATCCTGAGCTCCTCAGGTAAATGTCTCATCCCAGAACTAAGTGATGATGGAAGGTAGAGTGATGCCACCAGCCTGGGTTTCCAGAGTTGCAGTCGTGTTTTCCATGTGATTTCTCAGTCTTTTACAGAAAGGTGGTAATGGTTACCAAAATATATAAACGGTGGGATCTGTCACATTAGGTTGCGATTCTATTTGACAGCATCAAGTTATTAGGCAGTATTTTAAGAAATTCAGCATTTCTACCTTAAAGGGAACCTGTCACCGGGACTTTGTGTATAGAGCTGAGGACATGAGTTGCTAGATGGCCTCTAACACATCCGCAATACCCAGACCCCATAGCTCTGTGTGCTTTTATTGTGATACATATGCAAATTAACCTGAGATGAGTCCTGTCCCTGACTCATCTCACCTACAGGACTCATCTCAGGTTAATTTGCATATCTATAAAATAGTTTTTTTTTACACAATAAAAGCACACAGAGCTATGGGGACTGGGTATTGCGAATGTGCTAGAGGCCATCTAGCAACCCATGTCCTCAGCTCTATACACAAAATCCCAGAGACGGGTTCCTTTTAAGGGTTGCCAATAAAGTGTTAAACTGGTCATTGGCTCTGCAGCTCCCAGAATTTGGCTGTATACTGTGACTTGTATCCAGCTGAAAAGGAGCAAGAGCCCTGCGAGATCCTCTCCACCAATCAGTATGAACAAGGTCACTCCCATTGATGCTGATTGGTTGAGAGAAGTTCACTGACAAGCTCGCAATGCTCCTCCCAAATGTCCGTTCCAGCTGGATGACTGCAGTGGGGAGGAGTTTGAATAGAATGGCGATTGAGCATGGGCGGTGCCACTCCATTTAAAGTCCATGGGACGGACGAAGACAGCTGAGTATAGTGCTTAGCTCTTTCCTTCAGTGGCACGATGGGGCACATTCTCGACCACCACCCCATTCAAACTCTTCCTCACTAAGGTCATGCAGTGAGAAGTAATGGAGGCTTAAGACTCTTCTTCTTATGATTAGTGGGGTCCCAAGTAGTGAGGCCCCCAAAGATACTGTGCTGGTAAATAATAGCCAACCAGATTCTAATATATGGAGAACGTTAATGGTGTAGACCAAAAGAATAGTTTGAAAGCAGAATGCTTTATTCTCCATACTCACAAAGGTGCTATGTAATTAGCCTAGAAACATCCTAGTGGACATGACCTGTTCATGCACCGGAAGAAGCCTGAAAAAGGCGCAACCCTGGATTGGGCTTACGATCACTACTCAGACTTTGTATTTTACCCGCTTGTTTTTCTTGCCCTTTGTGAGTTTGGAGAATAAAACATTCTGCTTTTAGAATATACTTTCGGTCCACAATATTTTTGTCTTCTCCTTATTAATCAGAGGACTTTTGGAATTTACAATGTGGCGGACAGGCCTTGTTTTTACACTGAGCAGACATGGGAAGCATAGGTGCTAGTTGCTTGTAGTGTTGATCACAAATATTCAAATTTCAAATTTTTATCGCGAATATAGGTACTTTGAAAATTTGCGAATATTTCGAATATAGTTATATATATTCGTAATTTCGAATATTCAAATTTTTTTTTATTCGATAAAAAAAAAAAATATCCCCCTTTTTTTTTTTTTTCCTTTTTTTTTTTTTTTTTAGCAGTACACATGATCCCTCCCTGCTTCTAGCTTGTGGGCCAATAAGAAGGCTGAAATATTCTTGACTTTAGGAGTAGTAGTGTTTACGAATTTTGCTCTATATTTGTTTTTTTCAAATATTCGCTATATTGCTATATATTCTTATTTTAGAATATTACGAATATTCGAAAAAACAAAGTTATAGCAATATAGTGAATATTCTGAAAAAAAATCAAATATAGAGCAATTTAGCTAATATAGTGCTATAATCTTCTTTGTCTAATAGTTGTAAGTTGAAAAATGTGCAATAAAAAAAATTCAAATTACGAAAATTCGCATATTACACAATAATTACCTTGCCGATTTTTCGAGTAAAAAAATCGTAGAATATAACGAATATTCGAGTTTGCAAATATTCAACGAATATTCTACAAAATATTCGCGAAATATCGCGAATTCGAATATGACCCCTGCCGCTCATCACTAGTTGCTTGGAGGAAAATCATGTCTGACTGTACAAGGACACTTGTCTCATCATCTAATGACCCAAACCAACAGCATCATAGATCCTTAGATCCATAGATCTCTTAAAGGGGTTATCCAATTCTAACAATGCCCAGGCCCCTCCTAATATTTACCACGCTCCCCTACACCCGCGTCACTCTGGATCCCTGCATGGCAATGGGGGGGGGGGGGGGGGGTGCAGCCAATAGCAGGCTGCGATAGTGACCAGCCTCCCTAGTATCACAGGTGACGTCACCTATGATGCAAGGGGGCTGGTCACCATCAGATCATCATCGGTCATCATCGGATGTTTTATGTTTTGATCCACGCGACGGGGAGATATAGCAGCGGCCGTGCAGGGATCCGGAGTGACGCGGGGGCCAGGGAACAGATTAGGTATGATCTATAGGAGGGGCATTGTGGGGGAGAATTTTTTGAATTGGATAGCCCCTTCAAGGGTGTATCACCTTGCACAGTAATACTGCCGCCGATTGCCCGATGCAAACGCTCATTCATCGGGCAATCCAGATTAATTAGCATGCTGAAAGATCAGGATTTGTTGGCAGCAGATCATGGTGTCTAATAGCAATCTGCCGCCAGCAAACCACTGTACAGCATAGGGATGAGCAACGGCATAGCGATCACTCCTCCCCATGCTACGGAGATCGCTACATGTAATAGCAGTGGTCTCCTGAGCTAGAGAGGACTTGATTGGCGGGAAGGAACGCTTCCCTCCTGACAATCGTCTGCCTGATCGGGGTGTCAAATACTCCCTTTAGACCTGCAGACGGGCTGTGTGCTTGTATTATGCCTGTGGGAAAGCTGTCTTAAAGGCAATGTGTCAACTATACTTTTCATCTGCCACCTAAAACCATACAGCAACACATCTCTTTTTTTCAAAAATGTATTTATCAATGAACATGATTATGGAGGTAGCCATTTGGCCTGAGCTGTTGTCAACGGCATTTGGAGAAATGCTTTACAACAGCCACCATGGTCCATAGACGCAATGGTCAGGAGGGGACCTCATTGACTTCTAGGAGCGTTTTCTAGGCATGCTCTGTGACCTGTGTAGAGGTCCGGAGGGAGTAGATGAGCTGTGATATCACCTATTGTGAATAGTGGATCCTTTGTTAGGGCAGGTTTACATTAGCTTTCCTAATTTTGTTATAGTGTTCCGTTATAACAGAATTTTAGGAAGGCATGCAAAACAGAACTCTTTATTTAAGAGGCATTTTTCTCTGTCCTACTACATTTCTATGGGCACAAATAATGGTTCCGTTTTTTTTGTTATGCATGACGGAAAAAAAAGTCCTGTTGAACAGAATGCCTCTTAAAGGGTTCAGTTTTGCATGCCGCCCTAACGGAACACTATAACGGAATTAGGAATGCTAATACGAACCCACCCTTATATGTATATATATATGTTATCCTTTATTGTAATCCCACCTGTGATGCTGATGAGAGGACTGCTGAAAAGTGATCTTTACAAGCTATGAACTGCTGCCTATTATTGAGCCAATGACCATTCCAAAAACTGTAGGATTTTAGGATTGTTTTTTAAATGTTAGAAAATGCCAAAAATGTCAGAGGGGTCTGGAACTCGGTCTTATCTAAAGCAGGGAGACCCACCGTGAAAGGAGAGCGAGCCACCTATACGCAACTTTCTTCATTCAGTGGTAATTGACTTCAAAAATAGCCAAGACAGCACTCAGCTATTTTTGGAAGTCCCATAGCAGTGAATGGAGAATGCTGTGTGGCCCCATTCCTGAGACAGGAATGGGCCCCAGAGGTGAGGCCAGCAGCTACAGAACGTCCTATCAGTGTGACACATGGTCAGGACGGGACATGCAAAATATTGTTTTATATGAAAGTGTCAGCATGACGAGCGACATCATCCAAGTTTATGCCGCCATGTGTGCCAATGTATAGATGTTATTAATAAATCTCCCCCAATGTGTAAAAAATTCTACAGTTTACCCCAAAAAATTTTCCCCTCAAATTTTCCCTCCTCCATTTGAAGCCATTATCTCCCTAATACAAGACGACAGGCGGCTGTAATGAGTTATTTTGCCGTCTCCTCACTTGTGTCTAAGGCTTTTTCTCAGTATCTGTTCTTCAGAGAACATAATCATCTATGTAAACATTTTTTGAAAGTCACTTTTACCCCCTCCCCTTCCCCTCGCTCCTTTAAGCGAAGGAGAAGCTCGGCCATACTTAATAGAATTAACCGTGGGAACTATTTTTAGCAAAAGTTCAACTTTATCCATGTATTTTAATGTGGGAAAAGTGTGTCCTTTCCTTCAGCTCATGTTTGATGTATTCCAGCCCTCCTGCGAGTATGTTTGAGTATCTGAGGGGCTCTGGAGAAGAGGAGAACTTCCTCTCGGATTCTCTCTGTTTTCTTTCGTGAATATGACATTCCTAAGCTGTTTCACTTTCTGACAGGAAATGGAGCCCGGCCAAAATGATTAAAGTCCAAGAAAACATAATAGTTCCAAAGCTCCGGCAGTCGTGTAGGAGCTCCCAGCCTGACGTGGTGTCAAACAAATGGGAATTATTGTTTTATAAATGGGAATAATTCAGGCCCGGAGGGGGGAGGGGGGGGTCTCTTGGTGGCGACTTTATGATATACACTTATAGAACAGTATGTAGACGTATATGAAAGATATTGTATATATAATCTGCAGCATCTACAGCACGTCAGTCTCTGGGAGGTAAAACCCTTTCCGTAATCTATCTTTTCTACGACCGATTATTCTATGGCAAATCTGTCCGTATATTCATGAGCTATCTATCTATCAAATCAAATCAGCTTTATTGGCAGGACTAAATACATTTTAGCATTGCCAAAGCAAGTAGGAAATAATTGGGTAGGGTTGGGGGGTGGGGGTATAGGAGTCCATGGTATATCAGGCTCCTCTCAGTCTATGGCAGGCAGTAATATATTGTGCTGCTATGGCCGCTGTGTTCTCCTCTTCCCCTCAGCAGTATGGAGAGTCTCTCTTCCTCCTCCATGGAGGTGAAGTCTGGGCAGAGATCAGACAGTCTCCTGAAGTGAGTCTCTCTCACTGCTGAGTATTTGGGGCACCGCAGAAGGAAATGAACCTCATCCTCCACGGCCTCCTGGTCGCACTGTGGGCACAGTCTGCTCTCCCTGGGCATGTACCTCTGTCGATGACGCCCGGATTCAATGAGCAGGCTGTGGGCGCTCAGTCTGTACCGGCTCAGGATCTGTCTGTCTTTTGGATTGGGGAGTTTCTCCAGATATGGGACCAGTTTGTACTCCCTCTGCAGGCTCTGGTATACTGTCAGCTTCTGGGATGTTCTTATGTCGTTCCTCCAGACGCTAATATAATAATACACTATCTATCTATTATCTATCTTCCACAAGGTCCCCATGGGGGGTGTCAGTTGCTGGAAGACCTGCATAAAAGGCTGACATGTAGCTTCATTAAAGTGTCCTGTTCTACCCTTCATGAAGTCTGGGCTCATGTTTGGGGGTTTGCTATAATCTGGGGATTTGCTATAATCATTATACTCTCCAGAGTATAATCCCTAGCTCTTAGGGTCCATTCACACGTCCGTTGTTTCTTTCCTGATCTGTTCAGTTTTTTGCGGAACAGATCAGGACCAGATCTGGACCCATTCATTTTCAATGGGTCCTGGAAAAAATCGGACAGCACAATGTCTGATTTTCTTTTAGGACCCATTGAAAAATGAATGGGTCCAGATCTGGTCCAGATCTGTTCCGCAAAAAATGGAACAGATCAGGAAAGAAACAATGAACGTGTGAATGGACCCTTATAAGAGCTGTTCCGGTTCCTGCATCGCTCTCTGAAGGAAGAGAGGTGCACCCACTGGAACCTGGAAACCTTGTCGTACGTCCAGGGTGGGTAGAAGACGGCGAGATCCCAACCAAGCTGCGGCGGTTCGTGGGGTCGGCAGTGCTTACGGTATTAAGTGGAGTGCTTGGAGTCCTCGGGAAGCACTAGGAGCATCCATCAACGGAGGTGCCACAGTCGGGGTGCCAGGAGATCCGTTACACTTCGATATGGGTTCTGTTTAGCTATCGGTCTATCGGTCTATCTATCTATTATCTACCTAATGTCAACCTATCTACCTATTTGCCTATCTAATGTCTATCTATCTATCTATCTATCTATCTCTCTATCTTTCTCATATCTATCTCTCTATCTTTCTCATATCTATCTCTCTTGGTTTCCTTATGCTGGGCTTGGTATTTTACCTCCTAGGCTTCCATGGTTCTGTATCACATCCAGTTTACAGAATAGATATAAAGGGTTAAATCTTTCCTTCTCCTGTCAGGATCGCTTTTCTGTCAGCTGGATATAAGCCACCCTGAAGTCTAGTTTATTGTTCTTTTCCTTATAGTAAAGAGCTGGATTTGTCAAAAGGAATGTTTTGTTTCTCATTAGCCACCAAAATCCTAAACTGACATGTTCAGAAAGGGGCCCCCACAGGTACATGCAGGGCCCCCCGTCTCAGAGATTCATCAGAGCACATTCTGTCTGCATCCTCCTCTGTGAAATATGGATTATCATCCTTAGGCCTCATGCACACGACCGTTGTTTTGGTCCGCAGTTTTGGCGGCTCAGATGCCGACCCATTCACTTCATTGAGGCCCCAAAAGATCCGGACAGCACTCCATGTGTTGTCTGCATCCTTTGCTCTGTTCTGTGGTCCACAAATTGCAGAACGCAAAACGCACAATGGTCGTGTGCATGAGGCCTTATGGTAATAAGGAACACCTACCTGCTGCGACTCACCTCTGCTCCAAATGCTTTGTATATTTATACAGCCATTTTGTATTGAATCTAATACAAAATTGTTCTGATAAACAATACCCTACAGTTTTGTGTATGCAGCTCCTATGCCGAGCTATGCGGGTAATACCTCCATGCTTTGCACCAGAAAAGTGGAGTATTAGAATTTTTTGTCTGTGGAGAAGGAAATACATTTAAGGTTTTGCACGATTCCTGGCACTTTGTATTCGCTGATGGATTCACAGATGTTTTGTCACTTTTTAAGCCAGATTTATTACGGAACATTTTGACATGTCGCAAGAAAAGTTGCAAGTGGCGCCGCAGTGTCATGATGAAAACCAAAATAAATATATTTTTCAAAAAACATGGCGCCAAAGATAAGAACAGGTGTGCGAGAATTGTCAAATTAGGAACAAAATATGAGCTGGAAAATAACCTCAAATATTACCCTAATAATAAATGACCCCCTATGTGCCTTCCTGGTCACAGATTAGAAACAGATTCAGTTATCTATTCTTTCTTCTTTCTTTCTTTCCTTTCTTTCCTTTTTTTCTTTCTTTCCTTTCTTTCTTTCCTTTCTTTCTTTCTTTCCATACATACAGTGAGAAGAACTTGTTCTCATCCATTAGACCTCATACACTTTGTATTTCCACCATCTAAGTTCCTTCTGTCCCCGCACCCACATTGTTCTGAGGCTTACAGGGGACTGTGTGAAGACCACCAACATGTTCGCCTGAGGGTAGAAATCAAACCAAGGTGTCTAGAGGTGAACCCTGGAGATCAGAGAACTCTGTCCAGGAAATCACGGCGTTAAGTAACAGCTCAGCTTGCAGTTTATTTGCGCGGCCCGCTCCCCTCCTCTTTCTCCGGCGTCGCTCTATTTATTTATCTTTACACTTTACCTTTTAGTGTTTACAATAGCAGCAAAATCAATTTTCCCAAAGTTTGGCCAAAACCTCATGAAATCTTGAGCCTGACCCAAGGAACCTATTGTACTGCCACCTTGTACACTGTAATGGAGTCTTAGCCAACTGAAAAATATAATGTTGATAATTTTAGAAGTTTTTTCTGCTCTCCTGACATGTCGGATTTAGTGAACACGTTGCCCATAAAAGAGCATCTTTTCTTAGAATTCTACATTGTGTTGTTCCTCAGTTATTCATCCTGGAAATGGATGAATATATAGACAAGAGGGCGCTGCCATTCTTCTTGTCCCTACATAGTCTGACAGCATTGATTGGGCAGCGTGTAGGAACATGCCACCTTGACAAGGAAAATGGTAACAGCCTACACTTCCAGGAGGGATTACAGAGGAACCATAACATGTACAAGCTTTTTTTTTATTTTATTTTTTAAGAAAAATTGCTTGAATATATGTTATTTAATGGGGGGAAACAAGTATTTACTAAATCAGAAACGTAAACAGAGATCAAGTTCTCTTTAACCCCTTCACTGCTCTGTATAAGTGCGGCATATGGAGATAGCAGTTCCCACAGCATGCATTATGGTGCAGGTACGGTGTGAGCTGAGGAGCAGGGCCGACACCATCCACAGCCGGGCTCAGCTGTAACATACCCTTTGATACCAGCCGTTTAACCCCTTACATGCCAATAGTGACTATGGCCCCCTCTGTAATCTCATTGGCATCCACTTTGGAGATATTTTCGGCAGTAATACCGGTCTCGGGTAAGGCTGGTAGTAAAATATCCCATGGGAGCGGCTAAAGATGGTCAGAGCCGCTATATGATCCTGGGATTTATCTTTTGGGGGGTAGCTTGTCTTTACAGGTGCCTCTCCTTAAAGTGGAGGAGGGCTATTGAGGGTAGCAGGGGCCATATATGTTTGTACAGATGAGGGCCAGCACTTAGAAGTCATCCTGGGCTCTTAATTATGGGCTCTGCCCTGCAGGCAGGAAATCATTTGGAGATAAACACCAATCCTCTATGTCTAGCCACCTCCAAATCCTTTCCCATAGGGTATCTTAACTCTGTGTCTTCCCATCCTATAATAATCCTATAGGATGTGTTCCTTGTATGCCTCCTGGCACGGCTAACTAGCTGGGACTACAGTGAATACTCAGAATTTCCCACTTAGAATTAACCTTAGTATTTTATTACATGAGTATACATATGCAGCAGAGCTGAGTTTGTCATTTGGCCCGACACGTTTTGATGCACAGTGCAATACTACTACATCTTCTTGAAGAGCAGAGACAGAAAATGTCCTCTACTCTTCAGATCCATATTGTTGATATAAGGAGCAGTTTCACGGTAGTTAACCAGGGGTTGTACCGACTTTTACACAGGATAGGGGATAACTAGCTGGTCGTTGAGGGTGCGACCGCTAGGACCGCCATCGATCCCAAAAATGTGGTTCTCGTTTCCCCCGATCTGATCAAGCGGCACAGTGCAGCTCCATTCATTCTCTATGGTACTGCCGGAAATAGCCGAGCGCTGTACTCCGTTATCTCTGCCAGTGCCATAGAGAATTAATTAAGCTTAAGGGCGAATGACTGACCGGACACTCCGTCCGATAGGGGGAATGGGACCCCTGTTCTCAAGAGCGGTGGAAGTCCCTGTAGTTGGACCTGCAATGATCAGCTAGTAAACTTGCAAACTTGGCACAGCCCAGTAAAACAGATGCAGCAGAGTCAAAAGTGTGATTTTAAACAAAGCTTTAGGATTAGTGATGGGCAAACATCGGCAAGGACGGTTCGCGAATATATCAAATGCTCGCGAACCGCAAGTTCAGGGCGGGCCTCATTCACTTTAATGGCAGGTGAACCTGAAAAACCTTCAGCTCATATTTGCAGCCCCCAAATACTTAGTAGAAGTGCACAAATAGTCCCACAACATGGACACTGACATACTGTACTAGAGGGGGATCAATGGCAAAAATTCCTACAAAAAATACATATTCTAATCAGGGGACATTTTTATGCATCTTAAAGGAAAATTCTCTGAAATGTGCCCTGCCGGAGCCTAACATTTTTTTATTTTAGGCCACGGGAGTACGTTGTTCCAATGTCGTTTGTCACTCTGTGTAGCTGCGGTAATGCAGCAAAACCGCAAACCAATGCTGCACTACCCAAATGCACTATATAGAAAGTATATTATTGGTATATCACACCCCTGCCTCAATCAGTTTTTTGGGGGGGCAACTGGTATATCACACCAGTAGAAATGATTCCAATAGCGTTTGTCCCTTTATATAGCTGCAGTATCGCAGCAGAACCGCACACAACTGCTGCACAATACAAATGCACTATAATATACTGTCTATGAGTATATTACACCCCTCAGGGTGTCACACCTATCGATAGCACACCTATACCAGTCCTTAAAAGGACTTTTGTGGCCCTATTAGCTAGCGTTTGGTGTCCCTAACAGCCTGTCCCTGCTCCACACAGCAACCTCTCCCTACACTGGCAAAAGACTGAATGTAAAATGGCGGCCAGATCGGGTTTATTTATAGGTTGGGGGTGTGCCCATGTGCTGAAACGTCTTAATTGGCTGTCCTGTACCACCTGATGGATGTGTCATGGGTCAAAGTTCTTCACAATGTAAAAGAATATGGCGCCAGCGGACATCTCCATATGTTGGCATGTTCAGCGAACCAGCAAAGTTCGCCGTGAAACGACCGCCGGGGAGGCGAACCGCAAGGCCATCTCTATTTAGGATATTGCAATGTGGCTTTGCACAGAATTGCAGGTATTATCTTAAAGGGGTTGTCCCACGAAAAATATTCTGCAGTTCCGAAACCAGAACCTGGATCTGAATACTTTTGTACTACGGAGTTATTCAATGAAATCTGTCTGTACAGCGCCACCTGCTGTTTGTTGTTCTTCTTATTTCTCTGTCCTGCTGACTGAGATGGCCGCACATGCTCAGTTCCATCCTTCAACTGCCAAAGGTTGTAGCAGAAAGGACACACCCCCTAAGCTGACAGTTGGAGAAATTGGAGCAATGAATGGGGAGATCTCTGGATGCATGTGAGGTACAGGGCTGGTTCTAGCTTTGTTAAAAAGAGGTCGTCATGTACTATATTATGTCTGATTTTCATTTTTTGCATTAATCGTGAGATACCCCTTTTAATGAAGACCTCCCCGTGGCCCACATCCCCCCTTAGCTCAGTATAATAGTCATTTTATGTTCCTAACAATCATTCAATTGCTTCCGCTCTGGAGTCTTAACACTCCATGTGCTGACCTCTTGTTGATGGACAACAGCCGATCTGAACAAGCAGAGCTGCAGTGTAAAGCACAGTGGAGGATCAAGCCTCAACTTGAACCTTTGATGAAACAGGTTTCAGATTTCAGGCTAAGGAGCTAACAATTCCCTCCTTGGAAATTCTGACGTGCAACCGGATGATGCAACCCCGGCATATCCTGGCCGCATCGGCCGATGAGTGTTGTTTGTATGAGCAGACATATGAAGCTTTTATACCGTCTGTCAACAGCAAGAAGCCATTTATAACCACGTTCTAGACAAGTGAAATTGATCAGATAAGTCAGTGTCACGGAGGAGTATTTGTCACTTCATAAGCCGCTGTCTTATAAATTCAGCGGCGATGTCGATGGAATCACATCAGGCAGTGGGAGTGGATGTTATCCCTTCAACCATAATTGGTGTAGCCCTCTCCTGTCACTATTTACGTCCTCGTGATCTTTCTCTAGACTGACACGGAGAAAAGGACATCAGGCGCTGTCAAAACCCATTGACGGGTGTATGTATCATAGTACCAGGGCTGAGAAACCTGCAAAGCGCCTGCCATGTCCTGCAAAGAGGTTGTACTGAAGGAGACGAGAGGTTAAACATGAGGTGCAGTGATCTAACGGTACGGCCACGCGGTCAGGTTTCTGCACGTAGATTTGAAAGCCAAAACCAAGGGTGAATCCCAAAAAGAGGAGAAGTCGTATTCCTCCTTTATAATTTCTCCTCTTTTATGATCCACTCCTGGTTCTGGCATCCAAAACTGCATCCAGAAACCTGACCGCGTGGCCGTACCCTAATGAGGTCCTAGACGTGCTGGGATTTCTTAAGCTAGGTGTATGCCGCCAGATGAAGAACACGTCGTAGCCTCACCATTGTAGATCCGGGTGTTATCTGTATCGCATCTGTAAAAGTTCCTGGGGTGTTTTTTCGGGTTAAACACATACAGTAAAAAATAGGTTTTGAAATACTCAGTCCATACTGATGACATGTGAATGTACTTTCCCCGACATGGAAAATGTAACACCAAGAAGGAAAAGTCATGGAATTATGGAAATCATAGGATCGAGAGACATGTTAATGATATGCAGATGATTAAAAGTGGGAAAAAAATATTTAAAACATCTCAATTTATTCAGTATCGAGTATGAGCACCACGAGCAGAAATACACGCCCTTACACGCCTTAACATGCCATCAATCAGGCTATTAATGGTTGTCTGAGGAATGTTCTGCCATGTAGAATGCACTTGGGCACGCAAATCATCAAGATCCGCTGGCAGCTCTGTTTGCAATTGCTGACCAAGGACGTTCCAGAAGTCCGGAAAAGCTGCAGGTCATGGTAGAGCGTTTAGGACATGTAGACTGCTCACAGTAGAGCAACATATGGTCTTAAAGAACAGCTCCTGGGGCACTTTGGAGCAATGGCTATACCACTGGTTCCATGAGAATCAATGTGACGCCGAGTTGTTTAGTGTACTTGAATTGAAGACTTGAATGGTCTGCCTACTGTACATTATGCCTCCCCACACAATAATCCTGGGAATAGGACCAGTGTGACGTTCCTTTGTGAAGGCCTCTTCATAGCATTGCTCACATGGTCTCTAGACCAATCTCCAGCCATCACTGAATCAGAGACAAAAGCATGCCTCATGTCTGGCAGGCTCATAATCTATTGTGGTGAAAACACCTTCTGATGGTTTGTGCAGACACTGTTGCTGGCCTAGGCTTGGGATGTGACCACCAAATTCACTGGTGGTACAGCGTGGATCACTAGAATACATTAGTCTTGTGCACCTCTTGCTGTCATTCCAGTTCGACATTGTTCTTCCAACCACTGGGGCACGCAATGTTGATTAGAGCTCACATCTCGGCCTAGGCATGTGCTGATCTGCTGTAGTGATAAACCAAGGTGCCCCAGTTCAAAAATTCTGTCCCTCTTAAAGAGCTTGGAATGATATACCACAGGAGGATATCCAGCATCTGCATGACCATTACCATGCCAGCAAGGCACTGTGGTAAGGGGAGATGCCACCCAGTATTAATGTGACCTCAACAAATATCCTGCTGCAGAACCCAAAATAAAGGGTGCACCACCTTGGTTGCGTGATCATTGACCAAGCACCACTATCAGTTTATGCTTTGTCAATCTCAGCTAATTTTCCACTTAAATGAGCTCTCTATTGGATTAACAGCCTTTGGAAAAGAGGTTGTCCTAAATGGACAACCTTATTAAGCTGAATGGCTCTGCACCACAAGTTACACTCTCACACCAACTAATTTAGTGTAAAATCTATACAATTTTATGGACCCCCCCCCCCCCTTTTGATGGAGTTAACTAACTCCATCAAAACAATTCTGATCCATGGACTTAACTGCACCGGTGCCCAGAATCCTCCTTATGGCCATTGCTGTTCTTCTGCATGCCCTCTGCTTGGGTCTACAAGATTCTTGCACCTCTGCTAAGGGCCAGGCTACTTTCACATGTTAGCTATAGCCTTTCGGCAGGCTGGACAACAACCATCCTGACCTCTGCCTGTTTACGGTATACAACCAACTCTGCCTATTCGACCTCTGCTCCACCTGACTACGATTTCTGCCCACTGCCTTGCTACCACAACTTGGCATTTATAGTTCAGCTAATGGAGCATACTCTGGTGGTTCCTATGGAAAGTTTATACCTCTGTGAAGGAGTAAAAGGGTAAAGAACTTGCAATCCCTTAGACTTCACTCCCCGGTTCGCCAAAGCCCTTAGAGACCCAAAGGTCCCAACAAAAATAATACCACATGCCAAGAAATATCTCCACAGTAACATATAGACCTGGACATGTAGGACTTCAACATGGTAGGACCATAGAACCAATAATTTAGAATTGCTGGTGTTTCCATAGCTAACCATTAGGTACGATAACCTCAGCAATGGAACTTACAACCTAATGATATAAGCTTCTCAAAGTCTGGTTGCAGCCGCCTAGCCGCCTAGATGAATCGGCAGCGGGATCTATTTCTTGTCTGCTCGGTATTGTTCACATTTTTGCCCAAGTAACCCTGCAAAATACGATGTAAGTGACTAAATGATATTGAAGGCACAGAGCAAAATATACGTGGTCAACAAGTACTACTGGAAAGGTCAGGCGTTAATTAAATAATCCATCACCTTGGGGAGGAAAGTGGTTAGTGACTGTGACAACAAGCGGCAGAAATATTAAAAGGTCACCGCATGAGTTACTGCGTCCTCCTGTTTGTTTAAGAATCATATCAATATGGACTGTGCCGGGGCTCTGAAGCGGAGACTGAGGAGCATATAAAAGACCAAAATGTCTGGGAGATGTGAAACAGGTATACAACGCTATAGTAAACACCACGACCATATCATAGCAGAAGTAAATGGAGAGGGGGATCTTTCCTATCAATCCATTCTGAGAATTACCATTGGAGATTTCACTAGAGGGCACTTGAAGAAAATGATAACAAACAAAAAAAAATATAAAAAAAATATATCATTTTAGATCACACATTATTGTACTTTCCTGTAAAAAAAAAAAGACTTTTCATCTAGCTTGCCAAGACTATGAATGACACCCAGTGGTATAGGTATGGGGATTTAGACACTTGCCCTGTTACCTAAGAGACAATGAACACCTTAAGGGACATTTTTATTATTACATTCTACTTATTTTGGGCTAAAAATCATTTTTTCAACTGGTCTTTATTAAAAGTTTTAACAGTTTTTTTTCTTCTACAGCTTTTAGTTCCAGTGCATTTGCCTCACTCTGGATCCATCAGAGAGCTGCTCTGACAGAAGGATCTGTCTGTAGACCTTATCGCTGAACTTCTAACAGCTCATAAACACTCATTATGGCTAAATTCTTATCAGTTTGATAAGAATTTAGCTTACATGAGTGTTTAGGAGTTGTCAGGAGTTCAGCGATAAGGTCTACAGACAGATCCTTCAGTCAGAGCAACTCTCTGATGGATCCAGAGTGAAGCAGAGAGCCCTATAGTCTGCATATGTGCAGAAACTAAAAGCTGGAGGAGGAAAAAATGCAGAAAGAGCTATCAATAAAGTGTTTATAAAAGATCCAAATTCCCCTCTGCTACATAAGAAGACATTATCAATGGCACATGGAAGGTTATAGATTTTGCATTGGAGCCCTACAGCTTTTGCAGTGGCCAGGTTTGGAGTGGCCCTAACGCCACGCAGGGTACCGTTGAGGTGTTACACATGTTGAGGCTCTCCAGAAGGGATAGTAAAACATGGTGCAGCACAATGGGAAAAAAGTCCAGATAGTCAGGATCTGCAGTAAACCAGGGTGTTTCTTTACTGGAGGAATTCAGGTGCAAAACAATCCAGGCGAGGTGTAGGGCTGGCTTCTCCAGTCTCCTCCCTGGCAGAGGAAGGGCTTAATGCTGAGGAAAGGCCTGAACTAGCTGTCCCTCTCTCAGAAGGCTGGTACCCTAGTCAAAGGCTGGTGATCCAGGGTCTGTGGCAGCATATCCCTATCTTAGCATCTTATTTTGGTCACAGTAGTGTGGCACAGTCTCCTCTTCCAAGCACTGTTCCCTAGCTGCAGAACACTAGGGGCTCTGACTGCTCTCCTTATATGCCATTTCTAGCTAGACTGGAACCTTCTAGTGGGAGGGTGGAGTGGAGAAACTCAGCACAAGCAATTATGAAGTTACCACTCTTGTCTGTCATAGACTTAACATTACAGCTTCAATGATACTCAATGGCAATGACACAGCAGTTTTTCCAGGCAAAAACAAGTTTCCAGACAAAACAACAGCGCTAAACCAGACATTCAAAAGGCCAGACTGTCTGGTTTTGGTGGTAAACAAGTTTTTTTCCCCTCCAAAACATAGTCTTCTTTAAACCCTATGGCAGCTGTGGAAAATTATCAGCTTCTTATTCAAAGTCCTAAAAGTCTCTCAGTATTCATTAACCCTTTCCACAGAGCCTCGCAAATACAGTGCAAATGAGCAAGATATATATCACAACATACATATAGCATGCAGTTACACAGTATTAAACAGTGCATGTTAACCCTTTCAAGTGAAATAAAGTGAGAAGTTTATAACTTTGCATAAGGCAAATGTCCACAAATGTCCAGATTTCAAAGTACCCATGTTCCAGGGCACTACACTTTAAGTTACATCTTTGTTGGCACCTTGATAACCAGGTCAGCTTGATTTTTACAGGTGCGAGAAAACTGAAGGACAACCCTATTTGGAGCCAAGAAAGAGATATTACTAAAGCAGTCCATATGCAATGGATACCTGTTGGACAAGCATTCACTCAGGCAACAGCCATCTCCCTCAATCAACCCATTGATATCCATGATTGACCGGGTGTGGATGTTCATTACAGTCGGTAGAGGGAGACAAGCCACTGATGGACACCTCTGAACAAAAGGATTGGACATGTTGGATGTTCATTCCTATAACAAGTGTCTTAGGGGTACAGTGTAGAGCCCCATGACAGTATTAAAGTCAACTGAAAGGGTTTGTCCTGGATTTAAAAAAAAAATGCCTAAAAAGAGGCAAAAAACTAACAAACAAACAAAAAAACATTACTCACTTGAGAAATCCTCCACTGCCCCAGCCTTGACACTCTGGTGGACCCTATATGCTTTGTTGTAGCATTGATGTGCCATACAGCCACGTGACCACAGCAGCCAATCACTGGCCTCTGTAGTGATGCTTGCATTTGTGGCACAAGACATCTGAGGATAGTGATTGACCTCAGTTGTCACATGGATGTACATTATGTCTTCACTGCAGGTTAAGTAAACAAAGATAAGCAGGAAGAACCATAGTGTTTGCATTTAACATGGGATATTTTTTTTTTTATATTGCCTACTTTACAAACCATGCACAAACCATTGAAATATTTATAGGGGAAAATGCTACTGAATTAGGAAATCTTTATGATGCCCCCAAAAAAACTAAACCATATTGGTAAGGCAAAACAGTTTGGCCGCCCGCACATGGCTAGACATTCCTGCCCATGGCAGCCAATAGCCACATGAACAATTGTTGGCCGTGGTGGCCGGACCAGTTCACCGTACCATTAAATAAAACAGCACTCCTTAAATGGTTACACATGATGCTCCAATAGCCGTACTTTAAGAAGTCAGTACTGTTCAGTCATATCCTGTAAATCTCCATTCTAGTGAATAAAGTTTACTTGCAATGAACTGTCAATCGTTTAATTTTTTTCTTTATAAATTGATTTGCAATTCTCTCTTTACTGGATCAAACAAACAAAACACAAATTATACAAAAACATACGGTCATAAAAAGCCTTTTTAATGTAAATGAGCTCCGTTTTATGATTTATTAGTTTTTTTTTGCTAACATTTGAAAAGAAAAGAACTTTTTCCCCCAAAAACATCTTTAAAGGCAGCTTTGTTTTGAATTTCAAATTATGCTCGCTTTATAAAGATATTCCCTCATGTAAAGACATGGAAATTTTATAAACTCATTTTTTTTTTTTTTTTTTTTTAACAATCCAAAACTGAAGGAAAGAGTTGCATGAGGACCCAGAAGAGCAGAACCATCCAGAAACTGTACATTAGAGATTTGGCAATTTCGACGAAGTTCACCAAGAAATTTGATTCCTTACGAAATAATTTGTCACGAATTGCAATAAATCAGGTATACCCAGGCCACTCTTCCTTAGGATATGGCCACACGGAACGCCTGAAGAACCGTGTGGCCAATTAGCCCGCAGCTGCCTTTGATTTATGTATGTATAGTCAGTCTTCATTGTTAATGATCGTGCAGAACCTTTAATGCACCTTTAAACAGCAGCTGTCCCCACTTCTCCAACCCCAGCGCTCCCCTGCCCTACAGGTGGCAGCCCTTCGTCTACCATCTGCTTTTCCTCCTTTTCCACATCATCTAATATCGATGAGAATATGTCATCAGGAACATCCAGCTCAGTCTCTCTCTGCATCTTGTTGACTTCTCTAGGACACCAAGAAGGAAGATTTGGAAGAAGTAAAGCTAGCAAAAGATGAGGATGTTCATTATTAAGACCCACCTTCCTAAGAGGTACAGACAGAATGGTATTGGTTGGTATACTGGCAGCGCAATAATAAAGGCTTCTATCTTATTGATAATGAAATACATTTGCGGCTGATGAAGGAATAAGTAAAATAAAAATGATGCACCATAGGTCTCCCTGCAGTCTCCCTGCACTGTCAATGCAGTCTCCCTGCAGACTCCCTGCACTCTCCCTGCACTCTCCCTGCACTCTCCAATATTCTTTTATTAATTGTTTTCAGCAACACTGTCCCTAGCGCATAAACACCTGCCACGTCGCTCCCTATTCTCAACTCACAGCATAATGGCGGAGACCACACGGGATGAGGGTTCTACAGGACTGTGACATCACTGGGGATGGCTTTCTATGGATTGGGTGGCTGCTCGGCATTATGGGTGATCTTGCGTTCCCAGGCTTGTCTCCTCTACACTTAGTTTCGCTTTGTAACACATCTAGCTTCCATTTTAGGAAAACCTGATTCATTACCACAAAGTGCAAGAAAAATCAGATTCATTGTGAATCAAGGTTTACCTAAACTTTGGACCAAATTCTGCTTCGACTGCTTCGCTTCACTCAACACTACTGTACAGGATGGCCAGGCTGAAAATGTAGAATCTTTTTGCACTGCATTGCAGTATCTGTCTGAAGTTTCCATCGTGAGAATTTCTCCACAGAAACCTTGGGAACATATGTTTCACAGATGCCATTGAGTGGCATATGTCACCCATAGGTGCCCATGTTAAAAAATAAGAAATCCGGTGGATAATGATGACGTACGCCACTCTTTTGGTATAAGGGGGCCAATGAGTCCAAATAAAATAGGCATTCCCATCACTTTTGCTATATGTACACTGCAGATGCCTTAAAGGAGTTTTCTCATCTCAGACAATGGGGGCATATTGCTAGGATATGCCCCCATTGTCTGATAGGTGCAGGTCCCACCTCTGGGAACAACACCTACACTGAGAACGAAGCCCCGAAAGTTGTGGAGGGCGCATTGCGCATGTACAGCCGCCCTTCCATTCATTTCTACGGGGGCCACTGAAAATAGCCGAGCGCTGTGACGCATTATCAACATTTTTAATTTTCTACAATGTGTAGGACACAAAACTTAAAAGACATAAAAAAATTCAACAGTTCTAGATTTTGCATTTTTTCCAGATAAAATATAAGGATAGTAACAAAGTAACATAGTAACATATTATATAAGGCCGAAAAAAGACATTTGTCCATCCAGTTCGGCCTGTCATCCTGCAAGTTGATATAGAGGAAGGCAAAAAAAAAACTGTGAGGCAGGAGCCAATTTTCTCCACTTAAGGGGGGAAAAATTCCTTCCCGACTCCAATCAGGCAATCAGAATAACTCCCTGGATCAGCGACCCCTCTCTAGTAGCTATAGCCTGTAATATTATTACACTCCAGAAATACACCCAGGCCCCTCCTGAATTCCTTTATTGTACTCACCATCACCACCTCCTCAGGCAGAGAGCTCCATAGTCTCACTGCTCTTACCGTAAAGAATCCTCTTCTATGTTTGTGTACAAACCTTCTTTCCTCCAGACGCAGAGGATGTCCCCTCATCACTGGGGATAAATAGATGATAGGAGAGATCTCTGTACTGCCCCTGATATATTTATACATAGTAATTAGATCTCCCCTCAGTTGTCTTTTTTCTAAAGTGAATAACCCTAATTTTGATAATCTTTCAGGGTACTGTAGTTGCCCAATTCCAGTTATTACTTTAGTTGCCCTCCTCTGAACCCTAAAGACTATTTCCCAGGTGTCCCCCAACCTGCACATCTGTTGTTCTGTCAGGTCTATTGGTTAATACTAAGTCCAGTATGGCCGTCCCTCTAGTCGGGTCTTGAACCAGTTGGGAGAGGTAATTGTCTTTGGTTATTGCCAAGAACCTGTTTCCTTTATTAGATGTACAGCTTTCAGTTTCCCAGTCTATATCCGGGTAGTTGAAGTCCCCCATAATAACCACCTCATTATGATTTGCCGCCTCGTCTATCTCGTTTAGTAGTAGATTGGACTCTGGTATATTAGGTGGTTTATAATAAACTCCTATTAGTAATTTATTATTTTATTATTTTTGCCTCCATGTATTTCTACTCACAGTAACTCCACATGTTCATGTCCCTCACTTATATCTTCTCGGACTGTGGGCTTTAGACAGGACTTTACATAAAGGCAGACACCTCCTCCTCTCCGGTTTGATGATCCTTTTTAAACAGACTGTAACCTTGTACATTAACTGCCCAGTCATAGCTATCATCCAGCCATGTCTCAGTTATTCCCACTATATCATAGTCCTCCTAACACATCACTAATGCCAGTTCCCCAGTTGTATTAGTCAGGCTTCTGGGATTAGTATACATACAATTAAGGGCTCTTTCACACTTGCGTTCTTGTCTTCCGGCATAGAGTTCCGTCGTCGGGGCTCTATGCCGGAAGAATCCTGATCAGTTTCATCCTAATGCATTCTGAATGGAGTGAAATCCGTTCAGGATGCATCAGGATGTCTTCAGTTCAGGAACGGAACGTTTTTGGGCCGGAGAAAATACCGCAGCATGCTGCGCTTTTTGCTCCGGCCCAAAATCCTGAAGACTTGCCGCAAGGCCGGATCCGGAATTAATGCCCATTAAAAGGCATTGATCCGGATCCGGCCTTAAGCAAAACGTTGTTTCGGCGCATTGTCGGTTTAGCTTTTTCTGAATGGTTACCATGGCTGCCGGAACGCTAAAGTCCTGGCAGCCATGGTAAAGTGTAGTGGGGAGCAGCATACTTACCGTCCGTGCGGCTCCCGGGGCGCTCCAGAGTGACGTCAGGGCGCCCCACGCGCATAGATGACGTGATCGTATGGCACGTCATCCATGCGCTTGGGGCGCTCTGACGTCACTCTGGAGCGCCCCGGGAGCCGCGCGGACTGTAAGTATACTGCTCCCCCGCTCCCCGCTCCTACTATGGCAACCAGGACTTTAATAGCGTCCTGGCTGCCATAGTAACACTGAAAGCATTTTGAAGACGGATCCGTCTTCAAATGCTTTCAGTTCACTTGCGATTTTCCAGATCCGGCGTGTAATTCCGGCAAGTGGAGTACACGCCGGATCCGGACAACGCAAGTGTGAAAGAGGCCTAAGAGGTTTAAGTATATTTTTTACCCTACACCTTTCCTTCTGAACTGTTCTAGTCCCTCCTTCCATTCCTCCCCCAGTCCCACTAACTTGCCCCCGGTCTCTACCTGCACTATCTTCCCATCCTATCCTATTTTATTCTGAGAAAGCTTTTCCAAGACCTAAAAGTCTTTTTAAGGACTACTGTGTGTATGTGTTTTAGAGCAGCAATGTATTTACCTGCAGTCTCAGGGACAGTGCTGAGGAAGGGACAGATAGTGGAGGGAGATACATTAGCTGTTTTTACTACTAAAAGCTTTTTAAAGACCCCAAAGTCCTTTTAAGGACTACTGTGTGTGTTTCACAGCAGCAAGATATTTTTACTTTATACCTATTAGTGACATATACTGTACATCATCTGCAGACTGTGTCTTTAATAATCTAGGCCACATCTAGTGTCCATAGTGTGTGGCTTTGTGTAAAAAATACTGAACTACATCTGCAAACAGTGTCTGTATTACAAATTCCAATAATCTGGTATCCATCATCTGTGGTGTTTTGTAACCAATACTGTACTACATCAGAAAACAGTGTCTATATTGCAAATTCCTTTAATCTGGGCTTAACATAGTGTCCATAATCTGTGGTGTTCTGTGACATATACTGTCCTGCATCCGAACACTGTGTCTATATTGCAAATTCCAATAATTTAGGCCTAATATAGTGTCCATATTCTGTGGGTTTCTGTGACATATACTGTCCTGCATCCGAAAACTGTGTCTTTAGCGGACAGTAAAACAATCTGCCTTTGCCTGCCCTTCAAGTCTCTTGCCTCATCAATAGGGCAAAGGACGAGGCTGGGGAGGATTAAAGTGAAAAGAAGGCAGAGCAGCCTGGGCACCTACACACTGAACTCCTCCCCTGGGCACCTACACACTGAACTCCTCCCCTGGGCACCTACACACTGAACTCCTCCCCTGGGCACCTACACACTGAACTCCTCCCCTGGGCACCTACACACTGAACTCCTCCCCTGGGCACCTACACACTGAACTCCTCCCCTGGGCACCTACACACTGAACTCCTCCCCTGGTCACCTACACACTGAACTCCTCCCCTGGGCACCTACACACTGAACTCCTCCCCTGGGCACCTACACACTGAACTCCTCCCCAGGTCACCTACACACTGAACTCCTCCCCTGGGCACCTACACACTGAACTCCTCCCCTGGTCACCTACACACTGAACTCCTCCCCTGGGCACCTACACACTGAACTCCTCCCCTGGGCACCTACACACTGAACGCCTCGCCTGGGCACCTACACACTGAACTCCTCCCCTGGGCACCTACACACTGAACTCCTCCCCTGGGCACCTACACACTGAACTCCTCCCCTGGGCACCTACACACTGAACTCCTCCCCTGGGCACCTACACACTGAACGCCTCGCCTGGGCACCTACACACTGAACTCCTCCCCTGGGCACCTACACACTGAACTCCTCCCCTGGTCACCTACACACTGAACGCCGCCCCTGGGCACTTGCGAGTGCTTATTTGCATATTAATTAAACTTTGTTTTTCCTACTTGTGCAAGTCTAAATAAAAGAACAAAGGTACCGTTGCAATCCTGTATAGGTCTGCTACAGAGCCATGTAAGCACTGTATATGGCCATATGGAGGTGACAGACTCCCTTTAATTCCATCTGTTCATCGTGGATGGGCAGAAGAGGAAGAGGATGAGGAGCTGGAGAGTCATTCTGATGACGACATTGACGTCTTGCCTGTTGGGACTCTGGCACACATGGCTGACTTCATGTTAGGCTGCCATTCCTGTGACCCTCGCGTTATATGCATTTTAGATAACACAGATTACTGGGTGTTTACTCTTCTCGACCCCCGCTACAAAGAGAACTTCTCATTTCTCATTCCTGTGGTGGAGAGGATGAGTAAAATGGTGCAATACCAGAAGGTACTTGAGAGATTGCTCTAAAATGTTCCAACTGACAACGCTGACGGCAGAGTCCGTACTTCCTTATGCAACCAAGGAAGGGAGACAAGAGGAACACCCAGCAGTTCCAACAAAGGCAGGGCAACACTCTCCAAGGCCTGGGACACTTTCATGACACCCCGCCAGCAACCTCACCCTGAAGCTCAGCCTAGTGGTACAAGGAGGGAAAAGTTTTGGAAGATGGTGAAGGAATACATAGCAGACCGTGTCTGCGTCCTAAATGATCCCTCAGTGCCTTACAACTACTGAGTGTCCAAGCTGGACACGTGGCACAAACTTGCGCTCTACACCTTGGAGGTGCTGGCCTGCCCTGCCGCCAGCGTTTTGTCTGAGCGTGTATTTAGTGCTGCAGGTGGCATTATAACAGAAATGCGGATCCGCTTGTCCACTGGCAATGCTGACAGGTTGACTCAGTTAAAAATAAACAAGGCCTGGACTGCCCCTGACTTCTCAACTCTACCAGAGGAGAGCTGAGCTGATGATGAACATAAAGGCAATTTCAATCTATCATTTAAAATGTACTCAATCTACTGTAGTGTATTCCCATGCACCTTTTCCACCACAAAAAAAGAATATATGGTTGAATCTTGTTTTCCCCTCCTCCTCATCCAGATTGTATATATGTCACGACCATGGTCATGGTCGTGACTCTTGAACCGCATGCTGTTGCCTGCGGTCTCGTTTGGTTGTTTCAACCACAGGTAGGTGGCCGCTTATTTGTTGCCACACTTGTGGTTGCCGCTGGCAACATGTTTTTATTATGTATGTGGCAGTATAGCAGCCTGAGCTGGTGCTAGGCAGTTTGCGGCACCTGGCAACCTCTTTTTATAGGTGTGCCTTTTATCGGTGTGCACGGGGTGTTACATGTTATGTGTGCACTTTCCCCTTTAAGTGGTTGTCTTCCCTTCCCTGGTGTGAGAAGGGTTAATTCCTTCCTAGTGTGTGTGCACTGGGTGTGTCTGAGTGTGGGTGTGGCTACTTTGGGCTATAAAGCCTCTGCTGGTTTCAGTTAGCTGAGGGGTTCTTCAGCCATGGTTGCTAGGAGACATCCTCCTGTTATTTACCATCTGCCAGTGGGGGCCACCCTTGTGGTCATACTGTCACGGCTGAGGATGGGAAAACCCTCAGCCGTGCGATGACAGAAGATGGTAGTCGCTGCTCGACCAGAATGACAGAATTAGGGAGCAGGTCACCTCCTAATTGCATCCCTAATCTGACCCTGACTCCTAGCTGTATGAGCTGACCCTGATGGTAGGAGGGCTCATACTCCGGAACCTTGAAGTCCCTGCTAGCCCTCAGGGTGGCCCTAAACTAGGAGCAGGGTGAGACTCCTGTTTCTCCGTGTCCAGAAGGAAGAGGTCGTCTTACCCTGCTCCTAGTTTAGGGCCACCCTGAGGGCTAGCAGGGACTTCAAGGTTCCGGAGTATGAGCCCTCCTACCATCAGGGTCGGCTCATACAGCTAGGAGTCAGGGTCAGATAGGGATGCGATTAGGAGGTGACCTGCTCCCTAATTCTGTCATCCTGGTCGAGCAGCGACTACCATCTTCTGTCATCGCACGGCTGAGGGTTTTCCCATCCTCAGCCGTGACAATATATTCCCTCCACTCTAATTTTTTTAATAGGGTCAGCTGAACTGCAGGCCCTCAACTCAAATTTTTTTATAGGGTCAGCTCAACTGCACACCCTCAACTCAAATTCTTTTATAGGGTCAGCTCAACTGCAGGCCCTCACATATAATGCTTTAGAGCGTCAGCTGTACAGCATGCACTTGCATATAATGTTTTAGAGCGTCATTTAGACAGCATGTACTCGTATATAATGTTTTACAGCGTCAACTGAACAGCATGCACTCGCATATAATGTTTTAGAGCATCATTTGAACAGCATGCACTAGCATATAATGTTTTAGAGCATCAGCTCACCTGAAGGCACTCGCAAATAATGTTTTAGAGCGTCAGCTGAACAACATGCACTTTAAAATAATGTATTAGAGCATCAGCTGTACAGCATGCACTCACATATAATGTTTTAGAGCGTCATTTGAAAAGCATGCACTCGCATATAATGTTTTACAGCATCAGCTCACCTGCAGGCACTAGCATATAATGTTTTAGAGCTTCAGCTCACCAGCAGGCACTCGCATATAATGTTTTACAGGGTCAGCTCACCTACAGGCCCTCGCATCAAATGTTTTACAGGGTGATCTCAAATGCAGGCCCTCGCATATAATGTTTTACAGGGTCAGCTCACCTGCAAGCCCTCACCTACAATCTTTTACAGGGTCAGCTCACCTTCTGATGACAACAGCAAAATCTTGCCTGTTGGTACTCTGGCACACATGGCTGACTTCATGTTAGGCTTCCTTTCCCACGACCCGTGCGTTATACGAATTTTAGACAACACAGATTACTGGTTGTTCACCCTTCTCGACCCCGGCTACAAAGAGAACTTCTTATCTCTCATTCCTGCGGTGGAGAGGACAAGCAAAACGGTGCTATACCAGAAGGTCCTTGTTGAAAAATTGCTCCAAAGTTGATAGAGCAGATATCCAAATGGATTGCCACCGTCACGGGGATGTGCGATCGCCTAGAAGTTATCTAGTCAACAAAGCGGCAGCAGGTCCTCACCTACAAGTCCAGTCTCAGTAGCCAAGAGTCTGGTCAACACAATCCTCACCATGATGGCACACTGGGTGAACGTTGTGGAGGCCGGGAGCAAGTTGGCTGCTGGCACCAGACTTGCCCTTCAATAGATCCTTGTTAACGGAAAGTGTACTCATTCCAATAACAGGGCCGCTTAGGAGTGCTGTATTGTTATTTATCGTCACTACCTCCCCAAGTTGGGAGTGAGTAATTGCCGCGCACCTGCTGCCTTCCTTGGATTCTTGTGCTTTAATAACTTGATCCACCCTCTCTGGGTGGTTCACAACTAGGAAAAAAAAGGGCAAGGCAACAACAGCCAATCAGATTTCAGCCGTTGACCTCACTTGGATGTGGTATCCTTTTCTCAGGCTCCCTCTCCGGCATCGAACCCTGTTTCCCCGTTACCCGTGATCAACATGGTAGGCGCAGAAACGAACATTGAAAGTTGATAGGGCAGACATCTAAATGGATCGTCGCCATCACGGGGATGTGCAATCGCCCAGAGGTTATCTAGAGTCACCAATGTGGCAGCAGGCCCTCGCCACTAAGATTTTAGATGGTCAAATCAGCAGGCCCTCGCTCCAAATGTTTTTGAGGGTCACCAGCAGGCCATCAATCATAATTTTTAAAGGGTGTGTATGATGCCCTACTTTCTGTGTAAGAAAGGGTGTATTGGAGTGCCGGTTCCTTGTAATTTTTGGCAGCCCTTTAACTTAGTGCATAGGCTTTATGAGTGTAGGAGTCCCACTAACTGAACTATTGTACCACAATGTGAATGAGGCCCTCCTTTATGTGATATACAAGTTGTATCGGAATGCCTCTTGCTTGTAATTTTTTGCAGCACTTGCACTTTATATACAATTGAATATACAGGAAAGAATGTTTCCTAACAATTTTTCTGTAAAATTGATTTTTTGTGGGGGTTTTGTGCGTATTTTTGTCAGTCTGTAAAAGTGGCGTACAACATGGTTCCCAGCAGCGACCTGGGAGTCCAAGATGCATCCAGACATTGTCCCCATGCTGTTCCCGATCCATTTCGGTGGTGTTTCTGTTACTTTCTGACTTTTTCCAATGGACCAGGCACCCTCCCCTCTTCAGAGCAGGGGGTGCCTGGTTGTCTCTCATTGACTTCCATTATACTCGGGTGCTCGGTCTAGCACACGAATATAGCAATGTTTTCGGGCCGAACACCCGAATACTTTTGTGCCTAATCATCACTACACCCCAACAGAGCCAAATACCACAGTTCATCATAAAATACTGCCGCCTGCACCACAAAATACATCCCCAAAAACTTCCACTGGCCAGCCGTGAGGAGGGCTCAGGCAACCCCCTGGACGTTGGTCTACCATGAAATTTCCCTTTAAGGTCTATGGCCAGTCCCCTGGCTTTTGCTGTCAGTTCCCATAGAACAGCGCAATATAAGCTCGACCACCACTCTATTTAAAGTCTATCTGATCATAGTTATGATGTGAGGACTTATGAGGCACTTGGTGCTCCTGTTCTAGTGAAGAACCAGTGGTGTGGCCCCAGGAATTGTGGGAAAAACCCCAATACTGTAAAGTATTGGCCTATCCCAAGAAGAAATTGTTGATCAGGTTCTATAATGACACCACAGGACCGCCAATTATCTTTCCATCTTCAGTTTTTGGCCACCTTAAGAAATGTCTATCCTACGGAACACCTCCATTAACATATCGGATGCTGGGTTGGTAATTATTCCTATTTCTGGTAGTGCAATGACTTTCTCTCTAATGATTTAAGATGGTGTAAATTTCCAGTGAGCTACTAATCAACTCTGTGTATTATTCTATGCCAGAGTGAAATGAGTGACTAATGGAACCATAGATTGTGCTGAATCCAATGGCGAGACACTTACGGAATTCCCAGATTTATTTCAAGAGCTTGGATGCTTTCCTGGTGAGCATAATGTTCAGATAAATAGGAAAGATCACACAGATGTAAGAGCAATGATGGCATCTGGCACAAGGGATTAATGTGCTGTTTGGTCCCGGAATAAGGAACAGACCACCTGCGATGAAGTCAGGCTGGCAGTCTCTCTGGAGTCTCAGAAAAATGCATTAGTGGTTGTGAGGTATAAATGTTTATCATGATGCCGCTTCTAATCTAAAACCTGTGTTTTCTTTCAAACGTTAATCTCACACTGCCTCATATGCTCGGATGACTGCAACGTGGTAACATGGCTGCCCCATGATATCATTAAAGAACGAGGCCATTCATAAATCCAAAGAACAGCTCTGCCCTCTACCAAAACTTTAAAAAATTAAGACAATTTAATTTTATCAAATTAAAGGGTTGTCCAACTTGTTTACTATTATCGGTGGTAAATGTGTACGTAATGTAGCTGACCCTGCTCTCCACGAAGAAGTGGATTCTATTGTCTCCAGCAATGCTCTGTGAGCTGAACATGAACACAAATTGCTAGTCTGTAAGGGGGTGGGATAAAATTTGAAAATGAGCACAGGTTCTAATATATATACATTGGATATCAAAAGTCTACACACTCCTGTTAAAATGTCAGGTTTCTGTGATGTAAAAAAAATAGACAAAGATAAACAATTTTAGAACTTTTTCCACATCTAATGTAACCTATAAACTGTACCACTCAATTGAAAAACAAACTGAAATCTTTTAGGTAGAGGGAAGAAAAAATATAAAAATAAAATAATATGGTTGCAAACTAATACTTTGTTTAAGCACCTTTTGATTGTATTACAGCACTCAGTCTTTTTGGGTATGAGTCTATCAGCATGGCACATTTTGACTTGGCAAGATTTGCCCACTCTTCTTTGCAAAAACACTCAAAATCTGTCAGATTGCGAGGGCATCTCCTGGGCACAGCCCTCTTCAGATCACCCCACAGATTTTCAATCAGATTCAGGTCTGGGTTCTGGCTGGGCCATTCCAAAACTTTAATCTTCTTCTGGTGAATCCATTCCTTTGTTGATTTGGATGTATGCTTTGGGTCGTTGTCATACTGAAAGATGAAGTTCCCCTTCATGTTCAGCTTTTTCTAGCAGAAGCCTGAAGGTTTTGTGCAAATACAGCAGTCGTTTCGCGCAGAACTTTGCTCTTTCACCGTTCGCCGAACGGGCGAACATATGGCGATGTCCGGCGGCGCCATATTCTTTTACATTGTGAAAAAATTTGACCTATGACACATCCATCAGGTGGTACAGGACAGGACAGCCAATTGAGACGTTTCAGCACATGGACATACCCCCTATCTTATAAATAAACCCGATCTGGCCGCCATTTTACATTAAGTCTTTTGTCAGTGTAGGGAGAGGTTGCTGTGTGGAGCAGGAACAGACTGTTAGGAACACTAAACACTAGCTAATAGGGCCATAAAAGTACTTTTAAGAACTGGTATAGGTGTGCTATCGATAGGTGTGACTTACTGAGGGGTGTGATATACGTATAATATACTTTCTAACATAGACAGTATATTATAGTGCATTTGTATTGTGTTGCCGTTGTGTGCGGTTCTGCTGCGATAATGCAGCTACACAGAGTTACAAACGCTATTTGTACAAATAAGTTCTACTGGTGTGATATACCAGTTGCCCCCCCAAAAATGTGATTGAGGCAGGGGTGTTATATACCAATAATACACTTTCCATATAGTGCATTTGGGTAGTGCAGCATCTGTTTGCGGCTTTGCTGCGTTACCACAGCTACACAGAGTGACAAACGCTATTGGAACAAATAATTTCTACCGGTGTGATATACCAGTTGCCCCACAAAAAAACTGATTGAGGCAGGGGGTGTGATATATCTTCTTCCACAAATACTGCTCTTCTATTGGGACTTTTGTCACAGGGTCATTTTGAAAATGATTGGCAGAGGAAGAGGCAGGCAATTCCCCAGAGGTGGTAGGGGTCGGGCAGATGCACCAGGCCGGAGCCTAAGAGGGAAGTTGCAGAAGGTTTGTGCGATTACGTTAAAGGACGCAACAGAGTTGGTTGAGTGGCTCACTCAGCCTTCCGCTTTTGCACCCTCCTCATCCTCTCTATCTGCACCCTCTTCACTCTCTGCTATGTGCACCCCAAATACACCACCACCACCACCATATCCCCTCCGCTCGAGTCAGAGGAATTATTTTCCCATCCATTCCAAGATCTTACCGTTGCACAGCCATTCTTGGCATTGGATTAGGAAGAGGAGGTATCAACGGTTGCCACCCAGCAGTCTGACAACAGTACCCCGATGTGCCCAAGGAGGTTGGTCCCCGCTGTTGCTACCTACTCTGTGATCTATAATGTCAGTGGTGTTGAAGGTGACGATGATGACGTGTCGATGGACGCCACGTGGGTGCCCACAAGAGAGGAAGAGGAGGGGAGTTCAGAGGGAGAGACAGAGCAGCAGATAGGGAGGAGAAGGAGGAGAAGCAGGCAGAACTTACAGTGCACAGGAGGCAAAAAGCAGACTGCTAATGTATCGGGAACGAGCTATCCACCATACACGCTTACATTTGGCGCTTCCAGTACAAAAACAAAATGGCGGACATGTTACCAGCATCAAAGAGGGCTGTCCGATTGCAGCACTTCCAGGCCTTGCTTCGAGAAATGCTGCATTCTGCTTTTGCGGGCACTGGCAAAGGAATTTCCACTCACAGAGAAACAGTTACGGGTACCAATCCAACAGCGCGTGTAAGAAGAGGGCGGTTAGAAGATGTGTTGGTCACTTCAGATATGAGATCATTGTTGCAGCCAAACCATTGACAGCCGCCCTCCAGATCCAGCCTCAGGGAATGCCTAGAGCGACAGGTGTCCGACTACATAGGGTTAACAGCTGATGTGGATGCTCTGAGAAGCGAGGAACCCCTGGACTACTATGTGTGCAGGCTTGACCTGTGACCAGAGCTGGCACAATTTGCCATGGAACTCTTTGCTTGCCCCTGGTCCAGTGTCCTGTCCGAAAGGATGTTCAGCGCAGCAGGGGAGATTGTGCCCGTAAAGCGCACTTGCCTAGCTCACGACAGTGTGGACTACCTTACATTTCTAAAAATGAATAAGGCATGGATCTCGGAGGAATTCAACACATGTGACGAGTCAACCACGTTTAATTGAATTTTCTCATGACAGCCCACAAATATCCGCCGCCACCACCCATCACAAATAATGGTCCCTGTCTTAGGTAAATACAGGGGAATAAAAGGCCTTTTCTGTCCGGTGAATGCCTAATGTTTTGGGCCTCAGAGGAATTCAACACCTGTGATGACTACGTGTTTCAACTATTATCATTAAGGTTTTTTCATTGATATCCATTGATCGTCTAATAGACCTCCAGCCACATACTTACTTGTTCTTTTCTGTCTACTGAATGCATAATTTTTGGGGCCTGTAGTCCACTGGCCTGCTGTAAAATTGATATCCAATGAACGTGTAATCTACCTCCAGCAGCATACTTACTTATTCTTTTCTGTACGCTGAATGCATAATCTTTGGGTCCTGTAGTCCACTAACCTGCTGTAAAATTGATATCCAATGACCGTGTAATCTACCTCCAGCCAGCCACATACTTACTTGTTCTTTTCTGTCCACTGAATGCATAATTTTGGGGGCCTGTAGTCCACTAGCCTGCTGTAAAATTGATATCCAATAACCGTGTAATCTACCTCCAGCAAGATACTTACTTATTCTTTTCTGTACGCTGAATGCATAATTTTTGGGGCCTGTAGTCCACTGGCCTTCTGTAAAATTGATATCCAATGACCGTGTAATCTACCTCCAGCAACATACTTACTTATTCTTTTCTGTCCTCTGAATGCATAATTTTTGGGGCCTGTAGTCCATTGGCCAGCTGTAAAATTGATATCCAATGACCGTGTAATCTATCTCCAGCAACACACTTACTTATTCTTTTCTGTCTGCTGAATGCATAATTTTGGGGGTCTGTAGTCCACTGGCTTGCTGTAAAATTGATATCCAATGACCGTGTAATCTACCTCCAGCCACATACTTACTTGTTCTTTTCTGTACGGTGAATGAATAATTGTTAGGGCCTCGGAGGAATTCAACACTAGTGACGATCAAGTGTTATTGAATTTCAAATATTATCATTAGGGTTTTTTTTAAGAGGGGGGATTTCGTTAGCCATGTTTTTAATCCAATTTTATATTTTTAGTTCTTTTAAACATAATGTATTTGACCTGTATTTGTACTGGCCTTCAGTAAAATTAATATCCCATGACCGTCTACTAGACCTCCAGCCACATACTTGTTCTTTTCTGTCCGCTGAATGCATAATTTATGGGGCTTGTAGTACACTGGCCTGCTGCAAAATTGATATCCAATGACCTTGTACTCTACCTCCAGCCACATACTTACTTGTTCTTTTTCTCTACGGTGAATGAATAATTGTTGGGGCCTCGGAGGAATTCAACACCAGTGACGATCAAGTGTTATCGAATTTCAACTATTATCAATAGGGTTTTATTCAAGAGGGGGGATTTCGTTAGCCACGTTTTTAATCCAATTTTATATTTTTAGTTCTTTTAAACATATGTATTTGACCTGTATTTGTACTGGCCTGCAGTAAAATTGATATCCATTGACCGTGTAATATACCTCCGGCCACAAAATCACTTGATCTTTTATGTCCGTTAAATGTCGAATTTTTTGGGCCTGTAGTCCAGTGGCCTACAGTAAAATTGTTATCCATTGACCGCATAATGTACCTCGATCCACATAATCAGAATTTCTTTTATGTCAGGTGAATGCCTAATTTTTAAGGCCCGTACTCCCGTGGCCTAAAATTTTTCAAAGCTGCAACAGGGCACACTTCAGAGAATTTACCTTTAAGACGCATAAAAATGTCCCCTGATTAAGATACATATTTTTTGTTGGAATTTTTGTCATTGATCCCCCTCTAGTATATCAGTGTCCATGTTGTGGGACTATTTGTGCACTTCTACTAAGTATTTGGTGGCTGCAAATATGAGCTGAAGGTTCTCAGGTTCGCCTGCCATTAAAGTGAATGGGGCCCTCCGCGAACTTGTGGTTCGCGAACATTTGAACGCGATCATGTTTGCGAACCGTCTTGGCCGATGTTCATCCATCACTAATCAGGAGACCATGGAGTGGCAAGGTGAAATAGTGTGGAGGCGGCGGCAGCATCAGGAGGCCACAGAGCGGCAAGGTGACATAGTGTGGAGGTGGCAGCAGCATGAGGAGGCCACAGCAAGAGGAGGCCACAGAGTGGCACGATGACGAGAGATTGTGGAAGTGGCAGCAGCATGAGGAGGCCACAGAGTGGCCGCTTCGTCTATTCATTTATAGGGAATGTGGAACAGAACAGAAGGAAAAAATGTCTCAACTTTTAAAAATAAACGTTCTCTGGCACAAAAGGCTTTCCCTCGAAGATTGGAGAATTTAAGTTTACTTTCTTATAATTTTATTCAAGTTTTGGTTCAATTTAATTTTCAATATTTAATGAATTTAATAATAAAAATTAAGTGTTGCCTAAGACATTAGAGAATCCGCCAGTCTTCTGTTTATTCAACGAGGTGGTTACGATGGAGAAAGCATTCGAAATAACAATTTCTCTCCACCTGGAGATGAATCCTGTCAAGATTGATGCAAGTGCAGTATCAGCTGCTCATCGACCCAGATACTACTGGGGGAACCTGCCTGGCACGAACAGGCCTCTAGTAGCTACAAACAATAAGAAAGCAAAGCGTCAAGATAGCTTTGAGCCGGAAGTGTCGCGAAGTTCATCTAGATACGTCACTAAAGATTTTACCACATATAACTGCAGAGCTGACCGCTGAATAAATTTAGTTTTTCGACCAAAATACTTCAATAAATATTTTACCGCATATAACTGCAGTGCTGAACGCTGAATAAAATTTGTTTTTCGACGGAAATACGTCCCAAAAGGTTTTACCACATATAACTTTGACTGAAATACGTCAATAAAGATTTTAACACATATATCAGAGCGCGGAGATGGTCTTCGAATTCCCGCAGCACTATACGGATATCTCAGAAATGAACCGCTGCTCCCAACAGCAGCTCCTGAAAGTTCATGGAGCGTCCCGGGCATTATTTTGAAAGTGTGTAGAAGCCACAAGGGGGCCCCCACACTGCAGATTTATCATGAAGACATCATGGAGATTTTACCACATATAACCGCAGCGCTGACTGCTGAATAAATTTTGTTTTTCGACCGTAATACTTCAATAAAGGTTTTGCCACATATAACTGCAAAAGTGAACGCTGAATATATATAGTTTTTGTACTGAAATTATAATAACTGCAAGTAAAATGAGTATATATTTTCCCTTTTTGTACTGAAATAGGCCACTAAACGCTTTTAAGACATATAACCGCCGCCGATGTGAACTGAGAATATTTTTTTATTTTTGTACTGAAATGCAAAATAACACATATACCGCTGCACTGACTGACTGCTACCGCCGCTGCTTCCGTGAACCACTACTTCCCCGGTAGGTAGGCTTCTGCGAAGCAGGTTGTCTACTCCGGGCACGTTTCGCTCCCAACCTCCCACTGCTGCCACCCTGCTTTGAACACATATAACCGCCGACGTGAACTAAGAATATATTTTTCTTTTTGTACTGAAATAGGCCACTAAACGCTTTTGCCACAAATAAGGGCACCAGTGAAGTGCGTATATGTTTTTCTTACTGTACTGAAATAGGCCACTGAACTCTTTCACCACATATAACTGCAGAAGTAAACTGAGAATATATTTTTCTTTTTGTACTGAAATAGACCAGTAAACTTTTAGCAAAAAATAAATGCACCAATGAAGTGCTTATATATTTTTCCTTTTTGTACTGAAATAGGACACTGAATGCTTTAACCCCTTAGTGACCAAGCCTGTTTGGGCCTTTATGACCAAGCGTTTTTATTCCTTTTATCATGGTGTCGTTCCAAGAGCTATAACTTTTTTATTTTTCCGTCTATATAGCTTTATGAGGGCTTGTTTTTTACGGGACAAGTTGTAGTTTTTAATGGCACCATTTTTGGGTACACATAACTTTCTGATTAACTTTTATTAACTCTTTCTGGGAGGGAGATCGGGAAAAATAGCAATACTGCCACTGCGTTTTTACATTATAAATTTTACGGCGTTCATTTTTCGGTACAAATAACATAATATCTTTATTCTCTGGGTCAGTACGATTACAATGATACTAAATACTTATAATTTTTTTTAAGTTTTACTACTTTTTTTCCAATAAAACCCCTTTTATTAACCAAAAAAATGATTTTGCATTGCTATTTCACAAGACCCATAACTTTTTTATTTATTTTTCTATGGAGTTGTGTGAGGGCTTAATTTTTGAGGGACAACTTGTATTTTTCATTGGTATCATTTTGGAGTAAATTCCGCTTTTTGATCGCTTGTTATTACGTTTTTTTCGGGGGAAACTAAGAATAAATTTGAAATTCTTATTATTTTTTTACGGCGTTCACCATAGGGGATAATTTATGTAATATTTATGTAGTCCGGGTCGTTATGGATGCGGCAATACCAAACATATCCAAACATATGGGGAATATTTTCTTTTTGCAATTTTTTTCATTGAAAAGCGTATTTTCTATGGAAAAAAAGCATATTTTTTTATTTTATGGAATTTTTTTATTTAATAAATGTATATTGTGTATTTTTTTTTTATATTTTTTACTACTTAAAAGTCCCACAAGGGGAATATAATATACAGTATTTTTATTGCTTTTAAAATGTAATGCATTATCTCTATAATGCATTACATTTCAATAGCAATGTTATTCAAAGATTGACCAGCAGGCTGCGCCAGAGAGGCACAGCCTGCTGGAGAGAACTGCAGACAGGCTCGGGGCACCTGAACGGAAGCAAGGTAAGCTTCCCAACACATCAGCACCCCGCAATCTTATTTTCGGAGTGCTGATGGGAGACAGAGGGAGTCCGCTCCCTTTGTCACCACTTTACATGCAGTTGGCGCCATTGCGCCCGGCATGTAAAGGGTTAAACAGCCCGGATCGGCACTTCTGCTGGTCAGGGCTGTTAGAGCAGGGCCCTGGCTCTCACGAGGGAGCCGTGCAGCGCTTAGACTGGGCCGCCGTAAAAACGCGGTGGCCCAGCCTAAGGCCCCTTAGTGACCGCTGTAAAAAGGCGTATGGGTGGTCACTAAGGGGTTAACCACATATAACTGCAGAAGTGAAATGCGTATATATTTTTCCTTTTTTGTACTGAAATAGGACACTAAACTCTTTCACAAATAAATGCAACAGTGAAGTGTGTATATTTTTTTCCTTTTTGTACTGAAATAGGACACTGAACCCTTTCAACAAATATAACTGCAGAAGTGAAATGCGTATTTTTCTTTTCCCACAGATATAAGGCTTTTCAACATAGCACTTGCACCCCAATAACAAGAACAAATTGCTGGAATGCCAGAGCTGTATAATGGTTATTTGGATCCCCAAATAATGTTTCCCTGCCTTTTTTTACAATGAGGTTTTTCTAGCACTGTCCCAAGCGACTTCAGACGTCTCTCCCTGCACTAATATGCTGTGAAATGATTCTTCCCTATCCTTTCCCTGCACTTATAAATCGTTTTTCCAGGGGGTTTTTTTCACAAGGAGGTTTTTCCTATTGCTGTCCCTAGTGCCTTCTCATGTCTGTCCCTGTACTCTGAATGATGGAAAATGTCTGACTCTAAGATGGCCGCCATATTTATAGGGCTGTGAAATCACAGGGCTGGCTGGCTGCTGATTGGCTGCATACATGCATGTCAATCTAGGTGATCCCGCCTTCCCAGAGTTCCTTGCCCCATGTCCTCAGTCCTCACATGTGTAGCAGCAAATTTAGGAAAAATTCTGATTCGTTACCACAAAGTGCGACGAAATTCGCATTCGTTGCGAATTAAATTTTGCCTGAAATTCGGATCGAATTCCACTTCATCAGCTTTGATTCACTCATGTCTATTATCTATCTATCTATCTATCTCTATCTAATATGTAGAATGAAAAATAAAAAACGTAGCACAGCGTCAATGAGCTACCGGACCTCATGTCCTCTTACTGTACAATATTCCACACATATACTCTTCCTTACCTTTGCAATGCTTCAGCCTCTCATGTGGCCTTTTGTAAAGGGTTAATATTGCATGGACATCGATGAATAAAGTATCCCACTGCTTATTTTTGCATTTTATCTAGAATTTTAATGTGTATAAAGTTTAGACTGAGGAGATGTTGTGATTCCCAGTGTGTGTTATTCCGTCTGCTTAACTGTATTGATTTTAAAGGTTTGACAATAATTGTCATTAAAACCTCAAACGTAAAGGGATTATTGTCAAACAAAAAATGATTTTTATTTTTTGCATTTTGTTTTTTTTATGATGTCATACAATTAGGGGGGAAGATTTACTGTAGCAGGCAGCTGACTGTTAAAGCACCATCATACATAGCAATGAGAGCCCTTGGTATTAGCATATATAGATTTGTATTGTTATAGATGCTTAAGTATGATTGCCAATTTCAGCTCCTTGCAAGAGAAACGATATATTATGTGAAATGATCTGCTGCCGAGAAATAATCGCAGCCTTCCTTCATTAGATAATGTTTATTTATAGCAAAATATATATCAAACTCCACTCTTCCATTAAACTTTCCACAGTTTTTTTACCTATAAAATTTGATATTGTTGTGGCAGCTGTAGTGCGCAAATTATTGTTATAGTACAGCTGCTCCGAGCAAGATTTATACCCGCACTTCTTGCCTTAAAATTATGTGCATATTTATTTTGTTTTTTACAACTCATGTCCTTTATTTTAATGATAAAAGGTGAGCAAAAGAGCAAAATAATAAAATGTTTTTTCGAGCTTGTAAAATTTTGTAGTTAACGAAAAAGTTCACGGATTCTTATCTGTGCCGTACAGCGATGATGATTCCTTCCAATGGCCAATTTATGTACATGTCATTAGATTTAAATGCACCTTGATATTTGTTATACAGACTGATGTATTGTAGATCATTATGTCAAGAAAGGGAAATTTCTTTAAAGGGCATCTGTCAGCAGATTTGTCCCTATGACACTGGCTGACCTGTTACATGTGCGCTTGGCAGCTGAAGGCACCTGTATTGGTCCCATGCATGTTCATATGTGCCTTCATTGCTGAGAAAAAATGATGTCTAATATAGGCAAATGAGCCTCTAGGAGCAATGGGGGCGTTACCGTTACACCTAGAGATTCTGTTCTCTGTGCAACTGCCGCGCCCTCTGCGCTTTGATTGACAGGGCTGGGGAGTGTAAATGTGAACACGTCTGACTCCCTTTATCAATCATAGTACAGAAGTCGCGGGAGTTACAGAGAGAGCAGAGCCTCTAGTTTTGAGTCTACTTTGAGGTAACTTGTGCCAAATTTGTGAAACATCAGACTTTGTCTGTTAAATTTGGCGCATCTTTGCAAATAACACTTTGCGGATAATTTATCATGAGGTTAATTTTTTTTCCATTTTTGCTAGAGTTTGCGTGACAGATTTATCAAGCATTTTATGTTGTTTGATAAATTTGTTGCATATTTAAAGATATGTACATCTTTGAGGGCATTTTTTTTTTTAATTATTGCATTGTACTCATTTTGAGCTAAAAATCCTTATTTCAATTGGTCTTTATTATAGAAAAATGGAGCACTTTTCTCTGTGCAGACTTGAGATTCTGTAGGTGCATGATGTCTGTTTTCCCTCAGTTCCATCAGGCCGCTCAGCTGATGGCGCCTTCTCTCTGATCTCTGACCTCCTAAATACTCATTATTGCACAATTCTTATCTTGCTGATAAGAATGACTTAAATAAGTTTTTATAACTTTTCAGTAATTTACAGATAAGGGTTATTAGATGACCGGCACAAACTAAAAAGTAGGATTCAGGCAGCTAGACAAACAGTTAACCCTTTGGGATAGAACTACTGAATATATTTAATAAATTCCAATTGAAAAAAATGATTTATAGCTCAAAATGAGTCGTGGACATTAGTTGCAGGTGCCTGCTGTTTACAACAACAGGCACCTGACGGCTATGGCGAGCAGAGAGGGCTTCATCCTTAAAGTACTGGCCTTCGCTGTAGATGTACAATGCTGGTCGTGAATGGGGTTAATGGATGCAATGAAGGCAATTTGATAAGAGCCTTATGTCATTCTAATCATTAGACAATAAACACATTGAAAAATAACTTATGTATTGTCACTAACTTTTCTGTCTGAGCTCCAGCATCGTCGCGACCACGCCGGAAGAGACACGTGGTGAAGCCACACCTCCCGGGTGACATGACCGCATTCTTGGCAACAGGATGCAATGCTCTGTTTCTCTCCACAGCAGGCATGTGCTAGAGGAAAACTAGCAGCTTGATTATTTAGCTGTTCTGTTCCTATGTGCTGTGTCTGACTCATGGAGTGCCGAGTCATGGATCTATCAGGTTCTGATTCTGGGATTTATTTGCATCCCTTGCTGGCAATGCATCCTTGCAAGTTATAGGTTTACTCCCTTGTTGTGGTCCTGGTTCTGTCTGTGAGTGCTTTGACATGTTAAGCATATTGACCTTGGCTTGTCTCTGACCTTCCACTGTCTGGTGATTTTGTACTATGATACCCATCTGGTTCTGACTTTGGCTTGGATATTTTGATTACTCTCCGTTTTTTACTGTATTGTCCTCCCAGTTTTGACCTATTTCTGTATGTCCCTTCTCTGTGTGGTTGTGTCTCTGTGTCTGTCTTGTACTTAGCAGAACAGGGAACGTCGACCAGTTGTGGACTTGCAGCTTAGGGCTTGCACTGCAAGTAGGCAGGGAAAGCAGATTGGGTTCCAGTCAGGCCTCGCTGTGTGTGTGCTTCCTGCCTACTGTGCTGACACAAACAGAGTTTAATTCTGGCTATGCTATAAAAGTAGCTGACAGCTATTCCTTCTGACCCATCATGCACATGCATGCTTGGGTGAGCAATCATGCATGTGTGCTCAGTGGAAGGGGAACTAAGTCATTTCCAGATAATTCTGGTAATGGTCTGGCTCCCATGAGAGAAAAAAAAGGATTGAGCATGTAGTTCTTTTCCCCACCAGCAGGACAACTCCTTACATATTAGATGGTCATCAAGTTCTAACAAAATCAGTGGATTCAGTCAATATTCATCTAATGTTTACAGTGACCTTAGTGTACATAACATTCTACATGCTGGAAGCACCCTGTCGTTATGTGCCTGGCCAGTGGCATTGATTAGGGTGCTGGCAGCTATGTGGTCCATAGACATCAGTCCAGCAGAAGGTTTCCCAGTAATGTCTATGGCTAGTCCCCTCCTGACAAGGCCTAAGGGAGCAGAACATGGCAAAGGGTCTCAAAAAACACCAATGACCAAACGTTATACTCTTTCCTTTCAGGCCTCTTTACTAAGTATAGAATTCTGGGGCATATAATACTCATCCTGTCTAAGATGTAAACTTATTCCAGGCAGTAGAGATGTGAAAATCAATTATAAAATTCTGAAATTTTCAAAACATTCTGATTCTAACAAACTCACATTGTATTCAAATTGGGAGAATTGAGAGACAGAAAGCCATTGGGAAGCTAGATTCAGTGGATTAGAGATGACCAAATCATGTCAAACGTCTTAATTTATTTTGGGTAAATTATACAGAGAGAGAGACAATGCTCTTGAACTGAGAGACCTACCTAGTATGTCTGAGAAGTATTATAGACCAAGAAAAGCTTAAAGGGAACCTGTCACCTGGATTTTGGGAATAGAGCTGAGGACATGGGTTGCTAGATGGCCGCTAGCACATCCGCAATACCCAGTCCCCATAGCTCTGTGTGCTTTTATTGTGTCAAAAAAACGATTTCATAGATATGCAAATTAAACTTAGACGAGTCCTGTCCCTGAGATGAGTCCAGCGTGAAGGAGCCCAGCACCGCCCTGCACTCTCCTCCTTCCTCCCCGACGTCACAAAGCTAGAGCGCCGTAATCTCGCGATGCGTGAGCTAGCGCATGTGCAGTGTTGCCATAGTGTTCCATCCCTGTGCTGGCATCAGCCTCAAGGAACGAACTGCGCATGCGCTAGCTCATGCATCGCGAGACTACGGCACTCTAGCTTTGTGACGTCGGGAAGCAAGGAGATTCAGAGGATGCGGGGCGGTGCTGGGCCCCTTTACACTGGACTCATCTTAGGGACAGAACTCATCTAAGGTTAATTTGCATATCTATCAAATCTATCTATCATTTTTTTGACACAATAAAAGCACACAGAGCTATGGGGACTGGATATTGCGGATGTGCTAGCGGCCATCTAGCAGCCCATATCCTCAGCTCTATTAACAAAATCCCCGTGACAGGTTCCCTTTAAACCTGCTGGCATCAGAGATGCCTAGCTTTCTTTTCCTTTTGGAAGGAAAGGGAATTTGCATATTTTTAAGCTTTCCTTCCAAGAGGAAAAGATAGCTGTGTCTATCTAATGCCAGCAGAAGTAAGAAATACTAATTTTGCATATATTTTTTCCCAGAATCCCAGATGAGCTTTTCATGGTCTCACACATAGTAGGCACTCTCCATAACGAGAAAGAGTATATTAAGGCCTCTCAGCTAGCTAAGCCAATTTCTTGGAAGGAGGACAGATTTGCATGGCTCTTTTCCAGAGGCACATTATCTCTCTTTCTGATTTGTGTAGAATTGATTTGGACCCGAATTGTATTTTTTTTTAAATTTTGGGAAATCAGACACAAAACTGATTTCAAGAAATTCAAGTGGGTTTTTTGTAAATGCGTCAACTTGTGCCAAATGTTGGTTGCATTTTATGACAAGGTCTAGGAGCAATCACATTAATAAATGTGGGGCAGTGTAACTGTTTTCCCCCCAATTAATTGAATTATAGGTGTTTAGTATGTATGGGAGCCATCTTACTTCTCTAAAAGGTGTGAGACCTGGTATAAGTAAAATCCCTCCTCCACTGACAGTCCAACATTATATAATATAGACATTAGGATTCAAATCAGCTTCCTACATCCCATGTGTACAATGGTGATGAGGGCTGCACAAGACTCTAACTTTCCAAATGCACCAAATGTTCACAAGAAATTGGAAAACTGTCTAAGGGATGACATCATCCTGCAATGGATTAGATAAAAATGGGGAACAAGCATCGAGCCTTGGTCTGGCCAAGGCTAGGCATTCACTTAGATTTTTGCTATGATGCCTTCTCTTCTTTATATAAGCCTTTGAAAGCAATATTACAACCCTAATAATTTAATATCTCTAATACTCCTGCCCTTATTTAATTCATAGACTTATTCTCTTGTGAATAAAAGTAATTGTAGCCTATATACTCATTACCTAATGTGAGACAGTTCACGCTTTGTTACATGCCCCTCTTGTAATTTAAGAATGCTGATTACCTCCCTGTGACATTCCCAGACACTGTGAGGTGTGTACGACTTCCTTCAGGCACTGTTGGAATTTTTTTTTTATGAAGTCCCAATTGTCTTCAGCAGTCAAAGGGTCAAAATTGTGTTTAATTTAGGTAATAAAGAGGCTGTATCATCTCCATGGGTATGATGAGAGCCTGGAGGTGGTGGGGGATGTTATCTATAAGACATTATAGTGTCCTGAATTGTTATACCTTATGCGTTATACATCTATGAAAAACGAAATAAATCAATCAGTAAATCAATAAGAAATTTGTAGATAAAAATATATTAAGTAATGAATAAACACATAAATAATTATTCATAAAATAAATATTAATCACTTAATGCATACAACATAAAATGAAATAAGGTAATAAATGTATAGATAACCCAACTATAAAATTAATAATACATTGTATACAAAAAAAACATAATACATAATAATTACTTAATGAGTACATAAAATAGTTTAAAATAGGTAAATAGATTAGTTAATTAGCAAAAAGATCAAAGAAGAGATAGATTGTGTGACTACATTGATGGATACACATAGGAACAGGAATTACCAGTAGATTAAGGGAGACATAATAAATCAATGAAAAAATACAGAAAACAATATAATAAATACATTTGGTGTTCTTATCATATTATATGTACCAACATCATTATTTATAATTAAATACCGGTATATCTTTGTTAAACTTAAGATCTTTTACTAGGATTTATTTTATTTTATTTTTTTCATTTTGAAACATTATGATTTATTTTTTTCTTTTGCAGCAGATATAAACCACATCTAATCTGAGCAACATTCAAATGTAACTTTGTATCTTAATTGCATAAAAATAAGTGTAAACACAACGGCATCTGTATTGTCTGTGCTTACATTTGATAAATACTTTCTCTGAGTGGTATTTGATAGAACAATGACAATCGAGAGGCGCCTTGCCGATTTGAAATAGGTGACTAGTCTGTATATTCTTTGCTTATGTAAATGAAAGCTTAGTGTCATAACGGGGGGAGGGAAAAGTAATGGCTTTTTTCCCCCCTGAAAATGTATCATTTTTCAATTGCATCATTGCTATGTTGCACAAATGGAACCTAATGTATACAAAATGACATACGATTCTCCTGTAATTGTTGTTATATTATTAGAACTGTGATCTCCCGTAAATATAACACCGAGGAAACATTCCTAATAAATCATTATAATTTATATCTCGACTAATTATGAGGAAAAAACGCACAATGGGTTATATGTACAAACATTCAGGTTCCAATTATTCCCATTAAATTACAAAATTGGTTGCAGGAGATTTATTACCGGCTTGTCATATTTAGCAGAATACAAAAGTGGCCCCAATGTGTGCTAAATTAATGGAGGCGAGTGTAAAATAACCAGTTTTACTTTATGGCTTAAGCAGCTATCAGTTAGACTAATTGCAGTGCCCTGTAGACCCTTTCATTGCCCTTTCATGCATTGCACTACCTTTTGGTGGGGATTTAGTGCCATATAGGACGGCATCTTGTTGCTTAACTGTTTGTAGATGAAATTTGTCTAATGGGTCATTTATAGTTGTTTCCTGGGCTGGTTGGAACTCCATGTGCCAGTGCTTCTGGGTGAAGGGGGGGGGGGGGGTACACCATGCATTTGTGGTCTGTGCTAGAGAGTGCTGCCTCAGAGAAACGGGTTCCTAGGGGAAGAGAATTGTGAAGCACAGGAAGGGGGTAGAGTCTAAAGCAAAGCAGGATCCCATGTGCTGTGTTCGTCACAGCATCCAATGCAATCCAAAGAGAGTATCCTAAACTTGTTCCAGATCAGTAATTTTACTTTTTCTGTGTTACTGATGTATTAACCACTTTAACGAATCTTGCAGATATAGGGAAGGTCTCACTGTAAGTCTAGTGTCAGCAACATTCCATACAACATCCTCAGCCAGTTCGACCTCATTGCACAACAGGACATGCTCAAGGCATTTGCCACCAAATATGGATAATTTTTCCATTGTTTTCAGGGTGTGATTAAACAGGCTTTTTGTTACCACCAGCTACCATCCATTTACCCATAGTCATATATGCCACTGTCACTTTGACATTACTAATGCTGTCTTGGCGTTAGTTAGATACAGTCCCAGGAAACCTCAAAGTGTCATACATAACTTTTCAGAACAATTGGGGCACTCTCTATTTGGACCAAATATATTCCAATGGCCAATTTGACCAAATCAGACATTATACAAATTTTGGGAAAGTCTACAATTTTTAATGGCGCCATTAGACAACTCCTATAATTAAAGATCAGTCAGGTATAAGTGATAAAGACTTGGGTGAGGTTGACCATTGAGATCTTCATAGCTCTTATTGTATGACCATACAATTCAGTTTTGGAAGCCAATATCAGGAGTGGATCATAGAAGGAGAAAAAGTATAAAGGACAGATAGAACTTCTCTTCTTTTTTGAATTTACTCCTTATTTTGGCTTCCAAAACTGCATCCAAAAACCTTATGTGGCTGTACCCTTAAGAAATGCCACCAGTGCTGGAACCAGAGAACATAACTGTTGACCATCAAAGCTTACCACAGCCTGGCTGATAAGGAGGGGGCTGATAAAGATCCATTAAGCTATATACGGTCTATCTACATGACGCTGGTCTAGCCAGAAGGTTCGGTGCTCCATAAATTATCTAATAGAGTTTAAATTCTACCTTTTTCTTTCAGAAATAGTGATTTCCTTGAAAGTTTCCAAATCAGCCCTGTAATGTCATTATTTATTTAAACCATTTTTCGCTTTCTACAGAGCTATAAGTGATCCTGCTATAGAACATTTCTGGATTATCATTCAGCCCTGTCAGAACAAAGTACGTGAATTATTGATCGCATCATGTATTTTGCAAAGAATGTGGACATTACTTTGTAAAAATCGGTTGTATGAATATTAAAAGAAGCTTTTTGTTCTTTTTAATTGAAAAGGGAAGATCAGATCTGTCTGTATTATAAGAAGGTTAGGTTATACACGGTATGTAAAATGTAGGTTAAAAGGATTAATACCTGTGACAGCCATGAGTCAAGACAAATAGCTAAGCTTCAAAAATGAAAAAAGGATCTGAAAACTCAAATGGATATTAACTTTTACCAAAGATATAGTATACCAGGAACAGAATAAATTCTATACACTGAAAGGAGTCTTTCCCTTAATTATGCAGAAATCACCCGTAGGGAAAGTTTGCAATACAAAGGGGTTAAAGGGGTTGTCTATGAATGGAGCAATGGCCAGAGCTCGACTATTTTCGGCACTCCCATAACAATGAAAGGGGGTCCAGGTGCACTCTTGTTCACTTTGGGAGCTCTATTTTCGAGATAGGTGCTGGTCCCAGAGGTGTGACCTGCACCTGTCTGACATCGGTGGCATATCATGGTGATATATCACTAATGTTTGAGGTGAGAGCACCTTAACATTCGAAAGTTGCGTAGATCGGCCTCCAGTAATCCAATCATGTGATGCTCAACTTCTGAAAATTCAGCTTCCACCAACGTCACATGTCACGGTGGGGAATGGGGGAAACCTTCCACCATACAATACAAGGGAAAATAAGGTAGGAGCTTGGCCTGGAAACAGGGAAAATGGAGCTGGAAACCAACTAAGCATCCCTAAATCCTATCCCTGACCTCCTGACTGTATGAGCCGCACTCGATGGTAGGGGGGCTCATACTCTCGAACCTGGGCCCTAATGACCCTAACGGTCCCTGCAATAAGGCGTGAGAAGGTGGAGACACCTGAGTCCTCCACCGCATGGAGGAACCGGAGTCTCCAACAGGCCTAGCAACAAAGGGGAAGAAAGCAGCCAGCAGTTGACGACACGACAGGTAAGTGTCCAGAGGCAGAAAACACCACTTCCAACAGAACCAACATGGACACCTACCTGACACAGCAGCAACAGGAACTTGAGCCATTTACGCCGCTACCACTGGATACTGGAAATGCACATAAGCCCAAACACACATACCAGGCAGGACCCAGCACAAACACCAAACACAGAATCCAGTAGAGACAACTTAAACCACCATGAAGCAAGAACCATGGCAGCACCAGGCCAAGCTGCTTGTAGTCCCCCCACCGGGGAACTCCAGGGACCCCCTTCCGGAGGTATAGGACATACAAAGGATATGTCTGGCATCCTTGCTGACCTGAAACACCAAACAGGCCAGACATAAAACACCAAACCAAACATAACAAGAAACCCCAAACATAAACCCACACCAAACATACAACAAGTGAGGTAGGGTAACAGAAACAGACACAAAGAGGTGACATCAGGTGACATCGATGTTCCATAAGGTGGCCCTCAAGGACTGGGCAGATGGAAAAGCACCAGCTCCACAAGACACTGAAGACAATCTCACCTCAGGCTCACAACTCAGAACAATAAGAGCCAAAAGGCCACACCCAGCTCCACCTTGCACACACCTTAACCCCATACTCACCAGAAATGGGAAGGGAAATAGCCTTAAAGGGAAAGTGCGCACGCATGCATAACAAACAACACGTTGCCACCGGCAACCATCATGCATGGCAAAAGTGTCACGGCAAACTACCACCAAGCCGTCACATCATATCCTTTATCAGACTTCTGGCTGGACAATGGATAGGATGTCCAGGCCGGAAGACAAGGTGGACAGAGGGGAATAGGTCTGGATCCATCCAAAAAGGAAATGACATCCTATCTATAGGTCAGACTGGAAACCCAAAAAAGGCTATAATGTCATAGGAAGCTGAATTCTCAGAAAAAGAGCATCACATAAGTGGGTTCCTGGCAGGCTGATGGACGCAACTTTAGAACTGTGAGTATATTACAAGCTTTCTTCTACAGGTGTGCTCTGTGCAATTAAGGACCTGCTGGATCCCTGAAAACCTGATTAAAGATATACTTAAACGGGTATTCTGATCACATACAATGGGGGCATATCGTTAGGATATGCCCCCATTGTCTGGTAGGTGGGGGACCCGCACCTACAAGGAGAATGGAGTGGAGAATGGAGCGAGGAGAGCTGTGGCTGGAGGACCCCGGGGTCTGTCCACCACTAAGCATTGCTCCCCGCTGCTCCCATACATGCAAATAGTCCAATGTGGTGTGCTGGCCAAAATTAACAGAAGACGGATGATGCAAGTGAGCGGGCCAGCAATACCACCCCAGCAGAGTCAAATACCTCAATACAATCCAATAACCTGCCCCAGCTGCAGCAAAAACCACAGTGAAGCACATCACAATGCCTCAGGAGAACAACATACCTCCTCAGAAGCTGCCCCTCCATGTTGGCCAGCTCCAGCTGCCACATTATGTCCTCCTACTCCAATTGCCTCAGGATGGCAATATAGTTAAATTCAGGAGACAGGAGGGCCAGGCACATACTGTAACTACTTGACACCCCCAGCGTCAAATAACTCTGGGAGCGACAGATCATTACTTACCTGGCTGGCGGTCGTGAGGACGACTCAGAATGGCTCTGCAGGAAATTTCCCTGTAGAGTCTATGGCTAATCAGCCCCTGGTATACACTGTATGTTTTGTGTGCGCCAAAGTGTTTTACAATACCAGCAAAATAGAAGTGAGTTTACAAAATCTCATTCACATGCTGTGAAAAAAAAAATCTGCAATGTATATTGACCTGTGGTGTGGATTTTTAATCCACAGCATGTCAGTTTCTTCTGTAAATTTCAACTCCATTTCACTCTTTGTAATACAGAGGTATCTGCAGCAAAATCTGTGACAAATCAGGAAAAAATCCACAGCAGAAATTATACTATGGAAAATGTGCCCTGTGTGACCATACCCTTCAATAAATGCATTCCAAACAGGTTCAAATATATTGTAACTATGATGTCTTCCTTCCTTTCCGTTTCCCTTCCATTCATTTCTTCCTTCCTTCCTCTTTTATTCCCCCCTTCCTTCTTTACTCATTCTTTTCTTTCTCCCTGCCTTCTTCCTTCCCCACCTTCCTTCTCCTCCTTCCCTTCCTCCCTTCCTTTCTCTCTCCCACTTTCTTCCTTCTTCCCTCCCTTCTTCCTTCCTCTCTTGCTTCTTCACTTCCTTTCCCTTCCTTCCTTCCTTCCTCCCTCTCTTCTTCCTTTCTTCCCTTTCTTACTTCCTTCCTTCCTTCCTCTCTCCCTCCTCCCTTCATCCCTTCCTTCCTACTGTCCTTCTTCCCCATCTTCTTTTCCTTCCTTCCTTTCCTCCGTTTCTTCCTTCCTTGATTCCTTCCTCGCTCACTCCCTCTCTCCCTCCCTTCCTTCCTTCCTTCCTTCCTTCCTTCCTTCCTTCTTTCCTCCCTTCTTCCTTTACTTTTCCTTCCTTCCTCCCTTCATTCCTCTCTTCCTTCTTCCTTTCCTAGCTTTCTTCCTTCCTTACTCCCTTCCTTCTATCAAGGGGCAGACTGAGAACTTTGAGTGGCCCTGAAAAAAATACTAAAAGTGACCACGTTTTGTAGTCGGGTCCAAATTGATGGAAGGCAGGGCCAGCGATACCTTATTGTGGCACATTATACCGCCCCAACAGAGCCAAATACTACAGTCCATCACAAAATACTGCCAGCAGCACAAAATACATCACCAAAAACATCAACTGGCCTCTGTGAAGAGGGCTCAGATGGCCCCCTGGGCATCAGCCCACCAGGGAATATCCCTGTAAGGTCTATGGCCAATCCACCCCTGCTTCTCCCTCCCCAGGAAAGCAGATTTCATTGTTTTGTAAAGTCCTGCCCCTTCGCCCCAGCTCCACAACCCCAAAATAAGGTGCAACTCAGTTTTTTTCAGATTTCTGCAAGACTGTTCACTTCAGGACTTTTCATAAAATCGAATAAATTGAATAAATGTTCTGTCTTATGTTATATTCAGGTTTAGTGCTCCTTTAAGCGGCAGAAAGCCTTGCTTCTCATGTTCTTTTGGAAGGTTCATGTGACAATAGTTTATTCAAATGATTATTAGGTTACATTAGATTTATTAGACACATTGCATAATTTCAGTATAAATAAAGCAGAATCATGTGTAATCTTTCACCATAACCTTTTCTTCTGATTCATTTCTGGAGAATTTTGTTGCAGTTTGCTTAGTCTTTTCTGTCTCATTTGCCTGATTGATCCAGCAAAGGTTTTTGTTGTGTTCATCCAAGACTTGTTTCCTTTTCTTTTTAGGGGTTTTCCAGGGTCCTGATATTGATGATCTAACATAAAAATCACCAATATCTGATCAGTGGAGACCCAACATCCCTCCACCCCCAACAATCAGCTGTTCCCTGCAGTATCCAGTGTCTGAACTAGCTGATGAATGGAGCAGGAAGCACAGCTCTGTTCAAGGTGTAGTAACCGTGCTGGGTTACTGCAATTCAGCTACCACTGAAGTGAATGAGAGCTGAGCTGCAGTAACCCAGAGTGGCCACTACACTTTGAATGGCGCTGTGCTTCCTGTTTCATTCAAGGTGTTAGTCCCAGCACTGGAGGTTGCAGGGAACAGATGATCAGTGGGGGTGCAAGGTACTGGGCTCCTACTGACCAGACATTGATGACCTATCCTTTGGATAAGTCATCAATATCATGAGTCTGAAAACCCCCTTTAAACACCAGTGATATAGGCATTTAGTCAGTGATGAAGGCCAACTAAGGAACAGGCGGCGATTGAACCGATTTCATAAACAATTCATCTATGTACAGTGCTGTGGAAAAAAGATTTGGCCCCTTCCCAATGTCTTCTGTTTTTGCATATCGGTCACACGTTCACATCATCAATTTACTTTTAATATCCGACAAAGAAAACCCAATTGAACACAAAATCTAGTTTTTCAATGATGATTTTGTTCGTTGATAGGGAAGCCCTATCTGGCCCTACATGAAAAACAAATTGCCCCTTTAGCTACTAAATCAATCGGTTAACCAAATTCTATTAAGTACAATTTCACTACCCGCACTCAGGCCTCATTACTGCCTGACCTGTTAACTCTAAACAGCAGGATCAATCAGCAGGATCAGTCCTCTTAAAACGGTTATCTAGCCTGGCCGGGCTGATCCTGCTGATTAAAAGCATATCTCTGTTGAGAAGATCCGTTGTGCCGTTTTGTAGACAATACTTTTATTCTTATGGGTTTAAGTGCACTGAAGGGCTGACTGTAACCTCTAGGTGCAGCTTAACGCCTCCTCTCTGTAGCTCTTGCTACCCCCCCTCCCCTTGATTGACAGAGCCAGGTGAGAAGATGCCGCTGTTGCTTGGCTCTGTCAATCAATGGGAGGGGGAATGGTTGTTATTCTCCAGTTCTACAGTCAAAAAAAAGAAAAACATGGCTACTTTCCTCCAGATGCTTGCTCATGATGGGAGTGAGTGGACCTGAGCTGCAATACCACCCATGATCTGTGGACACGTGTAGCACCATCTTTGGTGAGGAGCAAGAAACCATGGTTTCCCTGCCCTGTGCAAGCCATTTAAATCCTAAACTGGCGTGGTCATCCTTTCTTGTAATATTCTGTATGAAACTGTCTTGGTCTCCAACACTGGTCTCATATGTCAAGTGACAATGACTAATGGTAGACCAAAGACTTTGTCAGCTAGCGCACCAAGAAAATGAAAATTCTGGAGAAAATGTTATAACAAAATATCAATTAGAACTTCACAAGAAGGTACTGTATTTCTTGGCTCTTCCCTTGGAGCCATAGAGAATTCCCCCTGCTCTACGTACTACTTACTAGTGACCTATACAGTATATCCTACCTATAGGAACAGAGTTCGGAGGCTCTGCAAGCCATTTGCTCAATCCTAGAACAGCACAATACCACAAATTACAGGAGAGCTGCTGCGTTCTCTAGGGGCTTCCTGGAATAGTTCTTTTATTCTCTCAGAAATAGTGCCGCTCATATCCATGGGCTGTTTGTGGTACTGCCCCATTCACTCAACACACATATTTTATTATTTTGTGCATGTTAAAAAACTTCTCCTACTGCTTCACTGCCAGTGACATATGTTTTTCATTATGGCATTATGGAAATTTTCTATGATTTTAATTTCGATTGTCAGGAAGACATCACACTCCAAAATAACAATTGGATGTCTCACTGTATTACTTAATTGGGATAGTCATTCTATCGTTGCATTATGAGCTGGAAAAGTTGCAAGCAAATGACTGCATGTATTCCCAATCGATTTGGAATTTTTTTTCATTGCTAAGCATTTTCACCATTGGGAATTATAGTGGGTGAATGGAAATGGAGGTATTGCTTCAAGTTGACCACAACCAAAAAGTGCTGTGGATTTTTTTCCAAGTTATTTTAAAAAATGAGCCAAAATCTAAAGTGTTTTTCCAAAACTTTACTACTGTAATTTAATGTATATCAGTATCTGATCGGTGGGGGTCCGACTCCCTGGAACCCCGCCAATCACATGTTTGAGAAGGCACTGGCGCTCGCAGTAGTGCCACAGTCTTCTCCGAACTTTCCCTAGGCCATGTGACGTCACGTTCATTGATCTTATGACCTAGGCACAGCTCATTCCCATTGAAGTAAATGGGACTGAGACATTGTGATGTCATATGGCCTAGGTGCGGAACTCTACAGACTGCAATACAGGTGGCAAGACAAGAGGAGACCAGTCGAAGGTCATCAGTGGCTGGGGGTATGAACAAGTGGTGAGCCTTCTATCATGAGTGGTGGTGGTTCTTCTAACATGGGGTTAGTCAATAAAGTATGCAATTTAGCCCGCCTACAGAAATAATGCCCGACCCTTTAATGAGCCTTTCAGCATTATAAAGTATATCCTTAGTCATGTAGCAAGGCTTGTTTGATATCCTCATTTATGTTGCAAGGCTTGTTAAAGGGTCAGACATTGTGTTGTCACGTTCCATGGCCAAGGTCTGTGATGACTAACCTCCGAATCTCCAGCTGTGGTAAAACTACAACTCCCAAGGTACATACTTGCTTAGCTGTTCTCAGAACTCAACAGAAATGAATGGAACATGCTGGGAGTCATAGTTTCACCACAGCTGGAGTGTTGGAGGTTAGCCATCACAGGCCTAGGTGCAACTCAGTCCCATTGAAGTGAATGGGGCTGAGCTGCGACACCAAGCACAGCTGCTATCAAATGGATGGTGCTATGCTTAGTGAGCAGAGAGAAAGCCACAGTGTTACTGCAAGTGCCGGTGCCTTCTCAAACAGCTGATTCCCTCTCCCTCGGGTCTAGGGTGTCTGACCCCCACCGATCAGATACTGATGACCCATCGGTTGTAAAGTCTCCGAAAAACCCTTTTAATCTTGTGCTGCTTTGAGCTCTGCCACCTGATGCTCCCCACCAGGCTTTGTTTATTTTGCTGCCCGTATATGTCACATCACTGCTGCAGCCAATCACTGGCCTCAGTGGTAAACAACACAAAATGACTGAGATGTAATCAAAACCCAGCAGGGATAACTGGAGCGACATTGCTGGAAGGGGTGGGGAATTAAGGAGTAGTCGGCTTATTTTTCAATAACTTGGAAAACACCTTTAATTCAATCTAAATGCCAGGTTTAAATTATCTATTTTCCCAACTATCTGTATAGAACAAAAATGTTTTAACTTTTGGTTTTACAAAACCAGCAGAGACGTTAGAGAAAATTATTTACACCCCATTTTTAATTCAGATGAATTTCCAACATAAAAAATAGAGATCCATTTCATTTCTGGTTCATGAGCAGCTCAAAAGGCACTAATGAGCATAAAAAGTTGCACTAATGGGAGCAGTTTTAAAAAATAAATACCGAAAAACATTTTTTTTTTTTTCTTGTTGAATTGAAAAAGCTGTTAAAACTATTGGCACGTAGCAAATGAAAAGCAGATTTGCAGAGTAGGGGAAAAAAAGCAGCTTAATAAAAGTGAAGCCAAAAAAACACGATGTCCATGAAAAATTAACCCGTGTTTTGGGTCAGGCACCACATTGCTGATTGCAGGAGTTTATGTTTTCAGACTCACTGTTAATTTTGCATTTTCTTTCATTTCGAGGAGAATGTGCAGTTTGATTTAAAGTACCAACCTGCACCTCTGTAGTTGATTGACATCCGGCTACGAGCTGAGGATATGTTGTGCTTGCCTGTGTATACAGCTTCCATCAGCATATTCAGCCCCATTAGACTGATTCATGCACAAATAAAACATCCATAAATGCATGTACATGCACAAATAAAATAGTGGGGAATTAGAGCATGCCTGCAGAGTGCTCGGAATCATTTCATTACCCACCACCCAACCTTGTACAAGGCCGGGGGTTGTAAGTCAATCAAAAGAAATGATACAACAGTGAAAAATGTGTGTGTTCCTTGAAATAGTGCTGCATAGGTAATGGCCAGGCAATGATATCATTAAAAAAAAAAAGATTTCCAAAAATCTAAAGTCTTCGATATCTTATTTTTTTTCCACATCAACAACATGAGATAATAGTGAAGATCTAGTATTGTAGACCCTTAGGAAATGTAAAGCTATAAACACCTCCATTTTTGGCCAAGGGAACATCTGCGGTTTGGGATTAGTGTTTTGTGATGTATGCAAGATGGTAGATGCATCTAATGGAATTGAGAAGAAGGGCCCAGGTCACATTGTCCCCCACATTGTCATGGTCTTACCTTCTTACTGTTCTCCTTCGTTTGACATGTGCTGGCGGCCATCTTGGTTTCTGGGTTTCTTGTAGCCTCCCACCCTGCGGCTTCTCCTTCCCACTGGGAGGAGCTGGATGCCTAGCTCATATATATAGGAGGTCTGTGGCTTCAGTTCCTTGCTTGGTCCTCCTGTGTTCACATGCTTCTAAGACTGCTGCTGCTTCTGGTTCCTGATCCTGGCCTCGTCTGACTACCCCGTTGGTTCCTGATCCTGGCTTCGTCTGTGTCATGGAACCATGAACCAGACGTACAACAAGAGATAAGTGGAAATAAGAAGGCTTTATTGAAAATCAAGCTGTAAGCAAAAGTCCAAACGGATGGCTAAACCGAAGCAGGGTCTTGCGTAGACAGAGGTCAGGAACCAGAAGGGTAGTCAGACGAAGCCAGGATCAGGAACCAGAAGGGTAGTCAGACGAAGCCAGGATCAGGAACCAACGGGGTAGTCAGACGAGGCCAGGATCAGGAACCAGAAGCAGCAGCAGTCTTAGAAGCATGTGAACACAGGAGGACCAAGCAAGGAACTGAAGCCACAGACCTCCTATATATATGAGCTAGGCATCCAGCTCCTCCCAGTGGGAAGGAGAAGCCGCAGGGTGGGAGGCTACAAGAAACCCAGAAACCAAGATGGCCGCCAGCACATGTCAAACGAAGGAGAACAGTAAGAAGGTAAGACCATGACAGTACCTCCCCCTCAAGGGCCCCTCCTCCGCGGAGTAAGGAACGGTTTCTGAGGGAAGCGTGCGTGGAAGGCTTGGAGCAAAGCAGGAGCATGGACATCTGCGGAGGGAACCCAGGAACGCTCCTCTGGACCATAACCACGCCAATGGACCAAAAACTGCAACCGACCGCGGACCAGGCGTGAGTCCAGGATATTGCTCACCTCATATTCCTCACGATTGCCCACTTGGACCGGACGGGGCCGAGGAACCGAGGAAGTGAAACGATTACACACCAATGGCTTCAACAGGGAGACATGAAACACGTTGGAGATCCGCATGCCAGGAGGAAGCGCAAGGGCATAGGCTACCGGGTTTACCCTGCGAAGCACTCGGAAGGGACCAACAAAGCGAGGCGCCAGCTTGGGAGTGGGCACTCGAAGGTTGAGGTTGCGGGTGGACAACCATACACGGTCTCCGACCTGGTAGGAAGGAGCGGGCGCTCGTCTGCGATCAGCCTGGAGTCTCTGGCGCTGCGCAGAGACCTCAAGGGACCTCTGGATCTGTACCCAAGAAGCACGTAGGACGGAAAGGTGATCCTCCACAGCCGGAATATCCTGGGGAGAGAATACCTCCGGTAACACGGCAGGTTGGAACCCATAATTGGCCATGAAGGGAGACGTCCCAGAGGAAGAGTTCACTGCCGTGTTCCTGGCAAACTCAGCCCAAGGCAGGAGGTCAACCCAATTGTCTTGGTGATCGGAGACATAGCAACGAAGGAATTGCTCCAAGGCCTGATTGGATCGTTCTGCGGCCCCATTGGACTGAGGGTGGTAGGCCGAGGAGAAAGAGAGATGAATCCCCAACTGGGAGCAAAAGGCGCGCCAGAACCTGGACACAAACTGACTCCCCCGATCCGACACAATCTCCTTGGGCAAACCGTGCAACCGGAAGACCTCCCTGGCGAAAATCGTGGCCAACTCTTGTGCAGAGGGTAACTTCTTGAGAGGAACACAGTGGCACATTTTGGAAAACCGATCCACAATCATGAGAATGACCGTATGGCCTCGGGATTCAGGAAGGTCCACAATGAAATCCATCCCCAGGTGTGACCATGGGCGCTCCCCGGTGGCTATGGGTTGCAAAAGGCCCAACGGAAGGTGCCGAGGGGACTTACTCTGGGCACAAACGGAGCATGCCGCTACATATGCGGCGATGTCGGAACGTAGAGAAGGCCACCAGAACAGACGTGAAAAAGCCCAGGACAGCTGATTCTTTCCAGGATGCCCCGCGGCCTTGGAGTTATGGTAGGTTCGCAACAACCGAGTGCGCAACTCCTCAGGTACAAAACACCTGCCGTTGGGTCTCCCAGAGGGAGCACCAGATTGAGCCGCCAAAATCTGCTCACCCAGGGGAGAGGTCAAGCTGGTGCGAATGGCGGCCAGGATCTGATTCGGAGGTATGACCGAAGTCGGAATCGACTCCTCCCCGGACAGCTCGGAGTACTGCCGTGATAAGGCATCCGCTCTGATGTTCTTGGAACCGGGTAGGTAGGAGACCACGTAATTAAAACGTGACAAGAACAGAGCCCATCTGGCCTGACGTGGTGTCAATCTCTTGGCCTCAGAAAGGTAGGTCAGATTCTTGTGGTCCGTCAGGATGAGAACCGGAACCACCGAACCCTCGAGCAAGTGCCTCCATTCTTTAAGGGCCTGCACGATGGCCAATAACTCCCTGTCACCAATCTGATAGTTGCACTCCGCGGAAGACAGTTTCCGGGAGTAAAACCCACAAGGAAGCAGAGGACCCTCTGGTGTTCTACGCTGAGACAGAAGGGCGCCTACTCCCGTCTCAGACGCGTCCACCTCGAGGACAAAGGGCAACCCAGGGTTGGGATGCGACAGAATCGGAGCCGACACAAAGGCGGACTTTAGAGCCTCAAAAGCTCGGATGGCCTCGAGCGGCCAGACCTGGAAATTACTGCCCTTCCTTGTCAGATCCGTGAGAGGCTTGGCTAGCATAGAAAAGTCCCTGATGAACTTCCGATAATAATTGGCGAAGCCCAAAAAGCGCTGCAGGGCACGGAGACCACTGGGCTGGGGCCACTGTAAGACAGCCGAAACCTTCTCAGGATCCATGGAGAACCCCTCAGCGGAAATGATGTAACCTAAGAAGGTTACCTGGGATCGGTGAAATTCGCATTTCTCAAGCTTACCGAACAGCCTGTTCTCTCGTAACCGTTGCAACACTCGTCTGACATCCATAATGTGGGCCTCCATGGATTCAGAATATACCAAGATGTCATCCAAATAGACCACCACACACTGCTGCAACAGGTCACGGAAAACATCGTTGATGAATTCCTGGAAGACTGCGGGCGCATTGCACAACCCAAAGGGCATAACCAAGGATTCATAATGACCGGTCCTGGTGTTAAACGCGGTCTTCCACTCATCGCCCGCCTTGATCCTTACCAGGTTATATGCCGCCCTCAGGTCGAGTTTGGTAAAGACCGTGGCCCCTTTGAGGCGATCGAACAGCTCGGAAATCAAGGGTATCGGGTAAGCGTTCTTGATCGTGATGCGATTGAGACCCCTGTAATCGATGCAAGGCCTCAACTCACCGCCCTTCTTTTTCACAAAGAAAAATCCAGCCCCTGCCGGGGACGAGGATTTGCGAATGTGTCCGCGTGAAAGCGCCTCCCTCACGTACTCCTCCATGGCCTCATTCTCCGCTACCGACAGTGGATAGACTTTGCCACGAGGAGGAACGGCACCAGATTGTAACTCTATGGCACAATCGTATGGGCGGTGCGGAGGTAGGGCAACCGCGCGCACCTTATCGAATACATCCCGGTACTCTTCGTATTCAGGAGGCAACAGAGAGTCCGAGGAAGTACACAGCAACTTGACAGGCCCATGGATGCAACTAGCCCCACACTGCGGTGACCACGAGAGGATCTCGGCCGATCTCCAATCGAAAGTCGGATTATGCTTCTGGAGCCAGGGGTACCCCAAGACCACCGAGTAGTGTGGAGACGAAATCACCTGGAAACAGACCGACTCTCTGTGAACGGCACCAATGGCTATCCCCACTGGAAGGGTCTCATGAGTCACGTGTGGCGGCAGAAGGGGTCTGCCGTCTATCGCCTCAAGAGCCAGTGGGGAACCTCGAGGCTGCAGAGGAATGGAATTGGCGGCAGCGAACACACTATCAATGAACAAACCACCAGCACCAGAGTCCACCAACGCCTGGGTCGTCACCGAGCCCCCGACCCAGGAGAGGACAACAGTGATCAGTGGTTTGTCAACACGGGAAACCGGGGACGAGGAGACTCCACCCAAGATCTGCCCCCGACAGGATCTCAGGTGTGAGCGTTTCCCGGACGGTTCGGACATGCCAACCGAAAATGCCCACCGAGACCACAGTACATGCATCGGCCCTCGCGTCTCTGGAGTACCCTCTCCCCCTCGGACAGGCGAGCAAACCCCAGCTGCATGGGTTCACCCCCAGACAAGTCATCCCCAGGAGGCGTGGGAGGAGAGGGAGGCACGGGTGGGACAGCAAACGTAGGCGCCAATCTGTTAGAAGACCTCCGCAGGCTCTCCTTAAAGGAAGGTCTCTCCCTGAGTCTGGTGTCAATCAAAATCAGGAAAGAAATAAGAGACTCGAGCTCCAGTGGTAGGTCCTTAGCTGCAACCTCATCCTTCAAGGCATCCGAAAGACCATGAGAGAAAGCAGCGACCAGAGCCTCATTATTCCAGCCCACCTCTGCTGCCAGGGTACGAAACTCAATGGCGTATTCAGCTACGGATCGTGAACCCTGTCTGATGGACATAAGGAGCTTCGCAGCAGAGGCAGCACGAGCCGGCACATCGAATACCTTCCGAAGAGAAGCAACAAAACCGGAAAACTCGGCAACCACCGGATTGTTGTTCTCCCATAAAGGGCTGGCCCAGGCCAAGGCCTTGTCCGAGAGCAGCGAGATCAAGAAGCCCACCTTTGATCTCTCAGTAGGAAAGGCATGTGGCAGCAACTCGAAATAAATGCCCACCTGGTTAAGGAAACCTCGGCACTGAGTTGGCTCTCCCCCAAAGCGCTGAGGAAGGGGGGCAGAACCGGTCATACCCCGAGACACCGCAGGCGCAGCAACAGGTGTCGGGGTAGACTCTGGCGCAACAACCGGAGCGGCAGTAGGAGCGGGCCCAGGAGCGACAACCGACCCATCGGCAACAGAAGCGAAATGAGCCGTGCGTTCAAGCAGGGTTTGCAACGCCACAGCGAACCGACCCAACAGGTGATCCTGCTGATCAAGTCTGGCAACCAGCGTAGGTAGCGAGGATGGCCCTGTACCATCAGAATTCATGGCTTGGTCCTAATGTCATGGAACCATGAACCAGACGTACAACAAGAGATAAGTGGAAATAAGAAGGCTTTATTGAAAATCAAGCTGTAAGCAAAAGTCCAAACGGATGGCTAAACCGAAGCAGGGTCTTGCGTAGACAGAGGTCAGGAACCAGAAGGGTAGTCAGACGAAGCCAGGATCAGGAACCAGAAGGGTAGTCAGACGAAGCCAGGATCAGGAACCAACGGGGTAGTCAGACGAGGCCAGGATCAGGAACCAGAAGCAGCAGCAGTCTTAGAAGCATGTGAACACAGGAGGACCAAGCAAGGAACTGAAGCCACAGACCTCCTATATATATGAGCTAGGCATCCAGCTCCTCCCAGTGGGAAGGAGAAGCCGCAGGGTGGGAGGCTACAAGAAACCCAGAAACCAAGATGGCCGCCAGTACATGTCAAACGAAGGAGAACAGTAAGAAGGTAAGACCATGACAGTCTGACTACCCCGTTGGTTCCTGATCCTGGCTTCGTCTGACTACCCTGCTGGTTCCTGATCCAGGCTTCGTCTGACTACCCTGCTGGTTCCTGATCCAGGCTTCGTCTGACTACCCTGCTGGTTCCTGACCTCTGTCTACGCAAGACCCTGCTTCGGTTTAGCCATCCGTTTGGACTTTTGCTTACGGCTTGCTTTTCAATAAAGCATTCTTATTTTCCACTTATCTCTTGTTGTACGTCTGGTTCATGGTTCCATGACATTAGGACCAAGCCATGAATTCTGACGGTACAGGGCCATCCTCGCTACCTACGCTGGTTGCCAGACTTGATCAGCAGGATCACCTGTTGGGTAGGTTCGCTGTGGCGTTGCAAACCCTGCTTGAACGCACGGCTCATTTCCGATGGGTCGGTTGTCGCTCCTGGGCCCGTTCCTACTGCCGCTCCGGTTGTTGCGCCAGAGTCTACCCCGACACCTGTTGCTGCGCCTGCGGTGTCTCGGGGTATGACCGGTTCTGCCCCCCTTCCACAGCGCTTTGGGGGAGAGCCAACTCAGTGCCGAGGTTTCCTTAACCAGGTGGGCATTTATTTCGAGTTGCTGCCACATGCCTTTCCTACTGAGAGATCAAAGGTGGGCTTCTTGATCTCGCTGCTCTCGGACAAGGCCTTGGCCTGGGCCAGCCCTTTATGGGAGAACAACAATCCGGTGGTTGCCGAGTTTTCCGGTTTTGTTGCTTCTCTTCGGAAGGTATTCGATGTGCCGGCTCGTGCTGCCTCTGCTGCGAAGCTCCTTATGTCCATCAGACAGGGTTCACGATCCGTAGCTGAATACGCCATTGAGTTTCGTACCCTGGCAGCAGAGGTGGGCTGGAATAATGAGGCTCTGGTCGCTGCTTTCTCTCATGGTCTTTCGGATGCCTTGAAGGATGAGGTTGCAGCTAAGGACCTACCAGTGGAGCTCGAGTCTCTTATTTCTTTCCTGATTTTGATTGACACCAGACTCAGGGAGAGACCTTCCTTTAAGGAGAGCCTGCGGAGGTCTTCTAACAGATTGGCGCCTACGTTTGCTGTCCCACCCGTGCCTCCCTCTCCTCCCACGCCTCCTGGGGATGACTTGTCTGGGGGTGAACCCATGCAGCTGGGGTTTGCTCGCCTGTCCGAGGGGGAGAGGGTACTCCGGAGACGCGAGGGCCGATGCATGTACTGTGGTCTCGGTGGGCATTTTCGGTTGGCATGTCCGAACCGTCCGGGAAACGCTCACACCTGAGATCCTGTCGGGGGCAGATCTTGGGTGGAGTCTCCTCGTCCCCGGTTTCCCGTGTTGACAAACCACTGATCACTGTTGTCCTCTCCTGGGTCGGGGGCTCGGTGACGACCCAGGCGTTGGTGGACTCTGGTGCTGGTGGTTTGTTCATTGATAGTGTGTTCGCTGCCGCCAATTCCATTCCTCTGCAGCCTCGAGGTTCCCCACTGGCTCTTGAGGCGATAGACGGCAGACCCCTTCTGCCGCCACACGTGACTCATGAGACCCTTCCAGTGGGGATAGCCATTGGTGCCGATCACAGAGAGTCGGTCTGTTTCCAGGTGATTTCGTCTCCACACTACTCGGTGGTCTTGGGGTACCCCTGGCTCCAGAAGCATAATCCGACTTTCGATTGGAGATCGGCCGAGATCCTCTCGTGGTCACCGCAGTGTGGGGCTAGTTGCATCCATGGGCCTGTCAAGTTGCTGTGTACTTCCTCGGACTCTCTGTTGCCTCCTGAATACGAAGAGTACCGGGATGTATTCGATAAGGTGCGCGCGGTTGCCCTACCTCCGCACCGCCCATACGATTGTGCCATAGAGTTACAATCTGGTGCCGTTCCTCCTCGTGGCAAAGTCTATCCACTGTCGGTAGCGGAGAATGAGGCCATGGAGGAGTACGTGAGGGAGGCGCTTTCACGCGGACACATTCGCAAATCCTCGTCCCCGGCAGGGGCTGGATTTTTCTTTGTGAAAAAGAAGGGCGGTGAGTTGAGGCCTTGCATCGATTACAGGGGTCTCAATCGCATCACGATCAAGAACGCTTACCTGATACCCTTGATTTCCGAGCTGTTCGATCGCCTCAAAGGGGCCACGGTCTTTACCAAACTCGACCTGAGGGCGGCATATAACCTGGTAAGGATCAAGGCGGGCGATGAGTGGAAGACCGCGTTTAACACCAGGACCGGTCATTATGAATCCTTGGTTATGCCCTTTGGGTTGTGCAATGCGCCTGCAGTCTTCCAGGAATTCATCAACGATGTTTTCCGTGACCTGTTGCAGCAGTGTGTGGTGGTCTATTTGGATGACATCTTGGTATATTCTGAATCCATGGAGGCCCACATTATGGATGTCAGACGAGTGTTGCAACGGTTACGAGAGAACAGGCTGTTCGGTAAGCTTGAGAAATGCGAATTTCACCGATCCCAGGTAACCTTCTTAGGTTACATCATTTCCGCTGAGGGGTTCTCCATGGATCCTGAGAAGGTTTCGGCTGTCTTACAGTGGCCCCAGCCCAGTGGTCTCCGTGCCCTGCATCGCTTTTTGGGCTTCGCCAATTATTATCGGAAGTTCATCAGGGACTTTTCTATGCTAGCCAAGCCGCTCACGGATCTGACCAGGAAGGGCAGTAATTTCCAGGTCTGGCCGCTCGAGGCCATCCGAGCGTTTGAGGCTCTAAAGTCCGCCTTTGTGTCGGCTCCGATTCTGTCGCATCCCAACCCTGGGTTGCCCTTTGTCCTCGAGGTGGACGCGTCTGAGACGGGAGTAGGCGCCCTCCTGTCTCAGCGTAGAACACCAGAGGGTCCTCTGCTTCCTTGTGGGTTTTACTCCCGGAAACTGTCTTCCGTGGAGTGCAACTATCAGATTGGTGACAGGAAGTTATTGGCCATCGTGCAGGCCCTTAAAGAATGGAGGCACTTGCTCGAGGGTTCGGTGGTTCCGGTTCTCATCCTGACGGACCACAAGAATCTGACCTACCTTTCTGAGGCCAAGAGATTGACACCACGTCAGGCCAGATGGGCTCTGTTCTTGTCACGTTTTAATTACGTGGTCTCCTACCTACCCGGTTCCAAGAACATCAGAGCGGATGCCTTATCACGGCAGTACTCCGAGCTGTCCGGGGAGGAGTCGATTCCGACTTCGGTCATACCTCCGAATCAGATCCTGGCCGCCATTCGCACCAGCCTGACCTCTCCCCTGGGTGAGCAGATTTTGGCGGCTCAATCTGGTGCTCCCTCTGGGAGACCCAACGGCAGGTGTTTTGTGCCTGAGGAGTTGCGCATTCGGTTGTTGCGAACCTACCATAACTCCAAGGCCGCGGGGCATCCTGGAAAGAATCAGCTGTCCTGGGCTGTTTCACGTCTGTTCTGGTGGACCTCCCTGCATCCCGAGGCCATACGGTCATTCTCATGATTGTGGATCGGTTTTCCAAAATGTGCCACTGTGTTCCTCTCAAGAAGTTACCCTCTGCACAAGAGTTGGCCACGATTTTCGCCAGGGAGGTCTTCCGGTTGCACGGTTTGCCCAAGGAGATTGTGTCGGATCGGGGGAGTCAGTTTGTGTCCAGGTTCTGGCGCGCCTTTTGCTCCCAGTTGGGGATTCATCTCTCTTTCTCCTCGGCCTACCACCCTCAGTCCAATGGGGCCGCAGAACGATCCAATCAGGCCTTGGAGCAATTCCTTCGTTGCTATGTCTCCGATCACCAAGACAATTGGGTTGACCTCCTGCCTTGGGCTGAGTTTGCCAGGAACACGGCAGTGAACTCTTCCTCTGGGACGTCTCCCTTCATGGCCATTTATGGGTTCCAACCTGCCGTGTTACCGGAGGTATTCTCTCCCCAGGATATTCCGGCTGTGGAGGATCACCTTTCCGTCCTACGTGCTTCTTGGGTACAGATCCAGAGGTCCCTTGAGGTCTCTGCGCAGCGCCAGAGACTCCAGGCTGATCGCAGACGAGCGCCCGCTCCTTCCTACCAGGTCGGAGACCGTGTATGGTTGTCCACCCGCAACCTCAACCTTCGAGTGCCCACTCCCAAGCTGGCGCCTCGCTTTGTTGGTCCCTTCCGAGTGCTTCGCAGGGTAAACCCGGTAGCCTATGCCCTTGCGCTTCCTCCTGGCATGCGGATCTCCAACGTGTTTCATGTCTCCCTGTTGAAGCCATTGGTGTGTAATCGTTTCACTTCCTCGGTTCCTCGGCCCCGTCCGGTCCAAGTGGGCAATCGTGAGGAATATGAGGTGAGCAATATCCTGGACTCACGCCTGGTCCGCGGTCGGTTGCAGTTTTTGGTCCATTGGCGTGGTTATGGTCCAGAGGAGCGTTCCTGGGTTCCCTCCGCAGATGTCCATGCTCCTGCTTTGCTCCGAGCCTTCCACGCACGCTTCCCTCAGAAACCGTTCCTTACTCCGCGGAGGAGGGGCCCTTGAGGGGGAGGTACTGTCATGGTCTTACCTTCTTACTGTTCTCCTTCGTTTGACATGTGCTGGCGGCCATCTTGGTTTCTGGGTTTCTTGTAGCCTCCCACCCTGCGGCTTCTCCTTCCCACTGGGAGGAGCTGGATGCCTAGCTCATATATATAGGAGGTCTGTGGCTTCAGTTCCTTGCTTGGTCCTCCTGTGTTCACATGCTTCTAAGACTGCTGCTGCTTCTGGTTCCTGATCCTGGCCTCGTCTGACTACCCCGTTGGTTCCTGATCCTGGCTTCGTCTGACTACCCCGTTGGTTACTGATCCTGGCTTCGTCTGACTACCCTGCTGGTTCCTGATCCAGGCTTCGTCTGACTACCCTTCTGGTTCCTGACCTCTGTCTACGCAAGACCCTGCTTCGGTTTAGCCATCCGTTTGGACTTTTGCTTACGGCTTGCTTTTCAATAAAGCCTTCTTATTTTCCACTTATCTCTTGTTGTACGTCTGGTTCATGGTTCCATGACACACATAACCATCTTTGTGAAAGTGTGATTCATGCAAGGTTGTTCCTCTCTACAGCCTGCAATATACATAGGTAGCAAGACAAGAGGAGACCAGTCGAAGGTCATCAGTGGCTGGGGGTTTGATGAAGTGGTGAGCCTTCTTATCATAAGTGGTGGTGGTTCTTCTAACACACGAATGCTAATTAGCCCTCCTACAGAAATAATTTAATGCCCGACCCTTTAATGAGCCTTGCAGCATTACAAAGGATATCCTTGGTCTTGTAGCAAGGCTTGTTTGATATCCTCATTTCTGTTGCAAGGCTCCATAAGAGGATGGACATTGATTTATAGGGTATCTACCTCCGAAAGGTGACAGTCTTTCTTCTTTCGGGATGAAAGTACATTTTCATACATTTTTCTAGGAAGTGTTGCCTTTAGGGGGTAATCCAATTATCTGAAAGTCTATCCACAGGATAGGGAATAAATTGTTAGGTAAGTGAAAAAGGGGACCCCATACCCCACAGGACCAACCCTGTCCTCCAGTGAATGCAGTGACAGGTTAAGCATGCATGGTGCCATGCCATATATCTCTATTGGACATATCGTGAATAGCTGAGTGCCACATTTGGCAATCTCCACCAGTCTCATAGAGACTTGCCACTTGTTAATTTTTGGGTGTCCCATGGTGTATGGTGAACCATATAGGGTGTGGAATTTGCCTAAAATTCGAAATGGAAGTAGAATGGGAATGAACCTGGTCTCTTGTCCTGGGTAATAAAGAACCATAATAGGGGTGGTAATTTGATCTTAATTTTTTAAATTTTTGGGGATCACAGACCTATCATAATCTTCTGACATCAGTGTTTAATTGTCATTAAAGTCTGTGATGTATCTGAGCAGAATCTTTGAGAATAATGAACATCCTCACCAGGTTTGCAGACGGTGAGGGGGACATAAAGTTCCATGCAGATTTTTTTCTACTACAGGTGAATAGGGTTGCAGAAAGCCCAATGACCTCCATGGCAGACAGATGATTGTGTGTGGATTTGAGGCATATTTAAGCATGAATTCTGCGTTGAAATCCTCAATTTGTGAACTTAGCCTAAATGTAATGTTTATGATGAAGAGTTTTGCACGTACAAAAAAAATGTGCGAAATCAGAAACCCAACTAGATTGGTCTCTCCTACATTGTTGGGAAACCAGTGCGATGAAGGAACATATGAAAAATATTTTCATTCCACAGGATAATTTATGGTGTGTAGTTACAGCAAAGTACACACATCATATGTGGGATTTTAATCAAAATATACAGTATATTGTGCTGGAGGCTGGGGAGCAATCTCACAATAGTAAACATGTCGTCTTGCTGTCTCGTATCTAATTTAAAGCAGAGTTCACACTGTACCTGGCAATCTTAAGAAACAACATAATTAGCTCAAGAGCGATCTCACCCACAACTCTGAGCACTCAGACTTGCACATCAAATAAATGCAATATTATCCTGGTGTGTCCATTCCTCATGTACTTTCCGAATCCTCTGCCATGTAGGTAAGCCAAATCCATCTGCTCTAGTGAAGTGTCTTCTCTACTGAGACTTGGCAAGAACAGAGTACACTTACCTAATTACATAACTATGAGAATCCACCTCTGGCCTCCATCCAGCTCCTTCCCAAGTAATTTAGGGTACGTGATTTTATGCAAAACAGATAAGAGCTCTATGTTATTTCTTATTTATACACAATCAATGGGACCAAAAACAAGTCATTATTGAAAAAAACGGTTCACATGCTCCAAAGACAGAATAGGCAATAGACTCATGTCAAATACTCCATTGTTGTTCCATCCATCTTCTTCTGTATCATTCTATCATGCTGCCTTGTCCAAACCCTGACACCAGGCTGAAAATAGGAAATTCTGTATGTTTTATGTTTCCTTGGGGCACACAATTCTGTTACTGCTGGGAGACAATCTGCAATGTGACATGTTGGAAAAGATACACGTGAGCTTAGCCAAAGCTGGATTAACACATGAGGTGATGGAACTCGAGCCACCAGATCCTGTCCAAAAATGCAAAAACTTACATTTTTTTTCCTTAGGCAAGTAAGGATTCAAAGCAGAACACCTACATGATGCAGGGGCAAATGTAATACTTCCCAGTGGTGGCCTGGAAGAGCAAGCACTGACAAATGATGTGTTTCACATATCTTATAAACAGCAAAGCCAACTATTCTGTACGTGTTAAATATCATGTGAATAGGGAATGTACCATTAGAACATTACATGTCATTGAAGTCATTTTATTTTAATATAATTTTTATTATTTTTTGTAGTTTTATTCTTTTTTTTTTTTTGTTTCTATCTAAAAAAACTGAAATGTTTGAATTTGCATATGATCACGAGAGACGATACAAGAATCAAACATGGTTTTCTGCAGCTCCCTTTTCAGCTTGACTGTGTAGATTAGGACAGATGAGCAGAGTCATCTTATCATTAGAGGCTGAATGAGTAAAAACAGTTATCTCATCTTCTTACCTTGCCAAGTGCAGCCGTACAGTCGTGGCCAAAAGTTTTGAGAATGACACAAATATTAGTTTTCACAACGTTTGCTGCTAAACTGCTTTTAGATCGTTGTTTCAGTTGTTTCTGTAATGTAGTGAAATATAATTTCACGCACTTCATACGTTTCAAAGGCTTTTATCGACAATTACATGACATTTATGGAAAGAGTCAGTATTTGCATTGGCCATTCTTTTTCAGGACCTCTGCAATTCGACTGGGCATGCTCTCAATCAACTTCTGGGCCAATTCCTGACTGATAGCAACCCATTCTTTTATAATCACTTCTTGGAGTTTGTCAGAATTAGTGGGTTTTTGTTTGTCCACCCGCCTCTTGAGGAATAACCACAATTTCTCAATGGGATTAAGATCTGGGGAGTTTCCAGGCCATGGACCCAAATGTTAACATTTTGGTCACCGAGCCACTTAGTTATCACTTTTGCCTTATGGCACGGAGCTCCATCGTGCTGGAAAATGCATTGTTCTTCACCAAACTTTTGTTGGATTGTTGGAAGAAGTTGCTGTTGGAGGGTGTTTTCGTACCATTCTTTATTCATGGCTGTGTTTTTGGGCAAAATTGTGAGTGAGCCCACTCCCTTGGATGAGAAGCAACCCCACACATGAATGGTCTCAGGATGCTTTACTGTTGGCATGACACAGGACTGATGGTAGCGCTCACCTTTTCTTCTCCGGACAAGCCTTTTCCTCGGAAAGAGGCTTCATCGGAGAATATGACTTTGCCCCAGTCCTCAGCAGTCCATTCACCATATTTTCTACAGAAGATCAATCTGTCCCAATGTTTTTTTTTGGAGAGAAGAGGCTTCTTTGCTGCCCTTCTTGACACCAGGCCTTCTTCCAAAAGTCTTCGACTAACTGCGTGCAGATGCGCTCACACCTGCCTGCTGCCATTCCTAAACAACAAGCTCTGCACTAGTGGCACTCCGATCCCGCGGCTGAATCCTCTTTAGGAGACGATCCTGGCGCTTGCTGTACTTTCTTGGACGCCCTGAAGCCTTCTTAACAAGAATTGAACCTCTTTCCTTGAAGTTCTTGATGATCCTATAAATTGTTGATTGAGGTGCAATCTTAGTAGCCACAATATCCTTGCCTGTGAAGCCATTTTTATGCAACGCAATGATGACTGCACAATGGAAGAACAATGATTTCAAGCATCACCCTCCTTTTAACAGGTCAAGTCTGCCATTTTAACCCAATCAGCCTGACATAATGATCTCCAGCCTTGTGCTCGTCAACATTCTCACCTGAGTTAACAAGACGATTACTGAAATTATCTCAGCAGGTCCTTTAATGACAGCAATAAAATGCAGTGAAAAGTTTTTGGGGGGATTAAGTTAATTTTCATGGCAAAGAAGGACTATGCAATTCATCTGATCACTCTTCATAACATTCTGGAGTATATGCAAATTGCTATTATAAAAACTTAAGCAGCAACTTTTCCATTTCCAATATTTATGTAATTCTCAAAACTTTTGGCCACGACTGTACACACCCTAAAGCAGTACAATCATATTATTTAATAATGTTCTTCTTTTATATAACATTTTCATCCCATCCATTCCTATGATCCATATACAGTGGATATAAAAAGTCTACACACCCCTGGTAAAATGTCAGGTTTCTGTGATTTAAAAAAATGAGACAAAGATAAATAATTTCAGAACTTTTTCCACCTTTAATGTGACCTATAAACTGTACCACTCAATTGAAAAACAAACTGAAATCTTTTAGGTAGAGGGAAGAAAAAATATAAAAATAAAATAATATGGTGCACACCCTTAAACTAATACTTTGTTGAAGCACCTTTTGATTTTATTAGAGCACTTAGTCTTTTTGGGTATGAGTCTATCAGCATGGTACATTTTGACTTGGCAAGATTTGCCCACTCTTCTTTGCAAAAACACTCCAAACCTGTCAGATTGCGAGGGCATCTCCAATCGGATTCAGGTCTGGGCTCTGGCTGGGCCATTCCAAAACTTTAATCTTCTTCTGGTGAATCCATTCCTTTGTTGATATGGATGTATGCTTTAGGTCGTTGTCATGCTAAAAGATGAAGTTCCCCTTCATGTTCAGCTTTCTAGCAGAAGCCTGAAGGTTTTGTGCCAATATTGACTGGTATTTGGAACTGTTCATAATTCCCTCTACCTTAACTAATGCCCCAGTTCTAGCTGACGAAAAACAGCCCATTGGCATGATGCTGCCACCACCTTGCTTTACTGTGGGTATGGTGTACTTTTGGTGATGTGCAGTGTTGTTTTTGCGCCAAACATATCTTTTGGAATTATGGCCAAAAAGTTAAACCTTGGTTTCATCAGACCATAACACCTTTTGCCACATGCTTTTGGGAGACTTCAGATGTGGTTTTGCAAAATGTAGCCTGGCTTGGATGTTTTTCTTTGTAAGAAAAGGCTTTCGTCTTGCCACTCTACCCCATAGCCCAGACATATGAAGAATACGGGATATTGTTGTCACATGTACCAAACAGCCAGTACTTGCCAGATATTCAGATATTCCTGCTAGCTCCTTTAATGTTGCTGTAGGCCTCTTGGTAGCCTCCCAGACCAGTTTTCTTCTCGTCTTTTCATCCATTTTGGAGGGACGTCCAGTTATTGGTAATGTCACTGTTGTGCCATATTTTCTCCACTTGATGATGACTGTCTTCACTGGGTTCCATGGTAGATCTAATGCCTTTGAAATTCATTTGTCCCCTTCTTTTGACTGATACCTTCTAACAATGAGATCCATATGATGCTTTGGAAGCTCTCTGTGGACCATGGCTTTTGCTGTGGGATGCGACTTAGAAAATTTTAGGAAAGACCAACTAGAGCAGCTGAACTTTATTTGGGGTTAATCAGAAGCACTTTAAAGGATAACTGTTGTTTTTTTTTTGTTTTTTTGAGTATTGGATTGTGGTGATTAATATCACCTTGGTGGCCCTATTTCAACTTTTCACTGTGTATTCAATTACCTCTTAATTCCACATTTGTGTTCCTGTACTGCCTATTTTTACCTGTGCCTAAAATATGGTTGCTAGGCATGGTCCGTCTATCTGTTGATAGACGGAGCACGCTACGTGCAGTGTCACATTACTGACAGCCAGGGACTGTAAGTAAATGATTAAAGCCAGGTCCTCCCCAGCAGCTGATAACAGTGCCTGGGCTGTGTGTACGTCTCCCTGTCCCTGCGCTTGGCAGACGCTCCCTCACTCAGCAGAGCTAGAGAATGCAGAGTTGGAGCAGCGCAGACCAGGGAAGGGAGATCTGGTTACTGACACTTTTGGGGGCTATTGTCACTGGCTAGTGCATGTGAGGAGCTCAATGCATTGTGGGTAGTGAGGGCAGGCGGGATTAGCCTCAGGGTGAGGGCAGTGGCGGCCATCTTAACTGAATAGTGAGATTGCAGTTTTATGCAGACTGGTTGCTAAGGGCTGAATCTTATTAAATATGGGGTAAGTCCGTCTAATAGTAACTGATTCTGGAATATCATGTTATTAGTAACTACATATATGAAAATTGAAATTAGGGTCTAAATGTGACAGTTATCCTTTAAATGATGGCAGGTGTATGCTGACTCCTATTTAACATGATTTTGAATGTGATTGGTTAATTCTGAACACAGCTACATCCCCAGTTATACCATATTATTATTATTTTTTTCTTTTGTTTTCTTCCCTCCACCTAAAAGATTTCAGTTTGTTTTTTAATTGAGTGATGCAGTTTATAGGTCACATTAAAGGTGGAAAAAGTTTAGAAATGATTTATCTTTGTCTCATTTTTTTTACATCACAGAAACCTGACATTTTAACAGGGGTGTGTAGACTTTTTATATCCACTGTATCTGTTGGTGGGCAGCAGTAAATGCAAGATATAATATATATATATATATATATATATATATATATATATTTATTTATTTCTGTATGCTATTGTACTTGTGACAGGCTGCATAAAAAGTTGGACATTATTCCGATCCCCCTATAATCAGCAGTATTTCATCCCACTGCCCTCACAAATAAGCACAGACATGATATGTAACAATGGCTTGAGTATCTGCACCTACACTGGCAAGCAGAGAGTAATAAAATGTTTTTCCACAGTTACTATTTGCCAGTGTATATGATGTCTTAAAAGCTTCAGCTGTGATGTGTCAATGACACCTATGTAATATCTTCTCTGTTTGTGAGAAGAGGAGGATGCCACTGCAGATATTTAGTTTCTTCTCTAACAAGCAGAAAAATGCTGAAGACCACAGGCTTCTCATTCTAGCAGGAATCCCTCTGCATGACCAAAGTTGAGAAGAGTAAGCACACAAACAGTACCTATGTGTCAACCCTTGAACACACAGAATGGTGGATGCATCATGGTGGGGAGAAGCTGAAAATGCTAGGTAATACTATACGTTTAGAAATCTAATATCTGGCAAAAAATGTAATAAATATGAATACAAAACATGTTTAGAAACTTGTGCTTTATTTGACTGAACAAAGTTGCAGGCCTAAATAAACCAGAAAAGTAATACTAAACAGATAAGGCTTTAATGTCTCCTCTGGCATCTGGGTGCAGGGGTACATCACTTCCTGGTCTTTGGGGAAGGGTTCTGTACTCTATCACTTTTTTGTCCCTGGGGGAGGAGCCTGTACTCGCTTCTTCCTGGTCTCTGTGGGGAGGTATCTGTATTACTTCCTGGTCTTTGGTGGAGGGGTCTGTACTCATCATGTCGTGGTCCCTGTGGGAGGGGCCTGTACTTCCTGGTGTCTGGGAGGGAGGTATCTGTACTCCATCACTTCCTGTTTTTTTAGGGAGAGGGTTGCATTCCATCAGTCCCTGGTCTTGGAAATGGGTCTGTACTTATCACTTTCTGGTCTCTGAGGGAAGGGTCTGTACTCATTACTTCCTGGTCTCTGGGGGCAGGATGTTTACTTACTTCCTGATTCCCATCTGTACTCCAACATTTATTGGTCTCTGGAGACAGGTACTGTATGTACTTATAACTTTCTACTCTCTGAGAGGAGAAGTATTTACTCCATCTCTTCCTTGTCTCATGGGGTGCAGTCTGTACTCATCACTTCCTGGCCTCTGGGGGGAGGAGTCTGTACTCATCACTTCCTGGCCTCTGAGGGAGGAGTCGGTACTCCATCACTTCCTGGCCTCTGAGGGGAGGAGTCTGTACTCCATCACTTCCTGGCCTCTGGGGGGGAGGAATCTGTACTGCATGACTTCCTGGCCTCTGGGGGAAGGAGTCTGTACTCCATCACTTCCTGGCCTCTGGGGGGAGAAGTCTGTACTGCATCACTTCCTGGCCTCTGGGGGAGGAGTCTGTATTGCATCATTTGCTGGTCTCTGTGGGAGGGGTCTTTACTCCATCACTTCCTTGTATTTGGGGTCTTTTAGTCTGTACTTCCCGACCTTCTGGAGACGGTAGAAATCTACAACATTTCTCTGCCATAAAGCATTCTCAGCCCACTGCAGTGGAAGTTATGAAGTGTACATCTCCAATATGGCCACCTCCAGAGTAGTTTTGAAAAAACATAATGGCTACAAAGTTTAAAGAAAGGGCAAAAACATTGTTTCTCTTCTACAGACTTCAATCTTTTTAATCAAACAAGAATTAAATACACAAGGCATCACTGCAATATGAGAATGAGCATGGGGAGTAATGTGACCAGTAAAACAATTTCAATTTAGCTGCTATTGAAACTTCTTGGAGAGGCTGTAAACATATGGGCACAGTAAAGGCTATAAACATTGGTTACCACCTAGTAAATATCGCCAACTTGAATAGTAAAGAGCTGCAGTACCAGATACAGCCCACCGACAAGAGTGGCGCTGTTTGAGGAAGTATAAACACAATCCTTTTTCAACATTAAACACAAACTAAATGTATAACTCAGCTATGATTTTTGCCGATGTGTATTTATTTTCTTGCAGTAGAACAGGCGCAGGTCTCATTGTGCCAAAAAAAAGAAAAAAAGTCTCTATTTACAATTCATTGGCCTGACCGGTTTAGGAAATCTCCAGCAAAGGCTCCTGGTGGTGACAGGAAGTTACTTTGAGGGCATCAGATGCTGGCCAGAGAGGAGACAACCGTTCAGGTGACGCCTGTGGAGATGTTTTGTGACTGAAGCATTTTCACACATATTTATTCAATGCAGATTTTGTTCCAGTGACTCATAGTAAACACTGGAGGATTATTCTGGGATATCAAAATGACAGTTCCAAGGGGGAAGACAAAAAAAGATCTGAAGGATACTGAGACAACAAGCTAACGCTTTGTTCTACGTTATTTAGTCTTCTGTTAATAAGAAGTTAATCAATATTCCAGCAGAGAATTTTTTGAAACAAATTTCAACTACCTAATGAAAGCAATAAGGGATTTGTAGTTTAGTTTATAGGCTGATGGTCACATATCCAACACATTACAGGGGTTTTCTAGTTTGCATCCTTTAAAATAATAGTTTATGAAGGTCACTGTAATTTTGTAATGTATTTCTTTTTACCTTTATTGCTCCTATCTCCTGTTCTGACCATGTCCATGCAGCTCTTTCCTAGTTGCTGTTATGTTATGTCCATGCAGTGATAGGGGAGTGTCTATGTATCTAGTTGGTTGGGAGGAGCTATAAACTAGCTGAGTGTAAGGGGCAGTGATAGGGGAGTGTCTATGTATCTAGTTGGGTGGGAGGAGCTATAAGCTAGCTGAGTGTTAGGGGCAGTGTTAGGGGAGTGTCTATGTATCTAGTTGTGTGGGAGGAGCTATAAGCTAGCTGAGTGTTAGGGGAGTGTCTATGTATCTAGTTGGGTGGGAGGAGCTATAAGCTAGCTGAGTGTTGGGGGCAGTGTTAGGGGAGTGTCTATGTATCTAGTTGGGTGGGAGGAGCTATAAACTAGCTGAGTGTTAGGGGCAGTGTTAGGGGAGTGTCTATGTATCTAGTTGGGTGGGATGAGCTATAAACTAGCTGAGTGTTAGGGGCAGTGTTAGGGGAAAGTCTATGTAACTAGCTGGGTGGGAGGAGCTATAAACTAACTGGGCTTTCTTAGGGGTGGTGCTGATGGAGCTGTGGCAGATAAAAGTGAAGTGCATCATGGGTCTTGTTGGAAACAGGAACAGGAAGTGCTGCAGACAGGATAGAAACAAACCAGAGTAATCAGTTTACATGGTGAAAACAGGTCAGGAGAGTCCAAACTGAAAATGAAAAAGCTTGGGGAAGATGTACATGAGGTAAGCAACTACATGACAATATCTGTTAAGAAACAATAATAATCCAAGAATACCACTTCAATTCCTTATAGATTCTGAAAGATTATAAACTTGGATGTAGCTGTCAAGCTGAATGATGCGCCCCAACTGCTCCATAAACATGCCAATTCAGATTTGTGGACCATTCACGTTTCTTTTTAGATAGGAAAGGGAGATAAGCAGCTGCTAGACACCTCTGACAACACTTATGTCTGAGGGGAGGCATCAGGTTTGGACTAGTAAAAGTAGTTGCCCAGCAATGGGAAACCATTTTGAAAAAGAATCGATCCTTACAAATTGATTAGTCCCATTAGCTGGAGCGCTTCACCGGGGAGGGTCTGCCACCGGTGGTGAAGAATCTCACCTATCCTTGACAACCTCGCACTTGTATTGCTTCGCTGATTAGCTGCGGAAGCACATAAGCTCTGCTTCTGCTACCGGAGCAGCAACCGTGCATGTGTTGAGCGAGATGTCTAACCCTTTCAATCAAGTGGCAGAGGGAAATACTTCCCCAACAGGGTCAGCCCCTTACAGATAAAGAACTCTGATTGATGAGATGAGTCGATTTGCTCATCCATACTTTAAAAGTTTTAAAATAACAGTCATAACTAGTGTTGAGCGCGAATATTCGAAAAGCAAATTTTTATCGCGAATATCGGCACTCTGAGAATTCGCAAATATTTAGAATATAGTGCTATATATTCGAATATTCGTCTTTTTTAAAAATCTGAATAGATGATTTCTCCCTGCTTCTTGCTTGTGGGCCAATGAGTCATTGGCCCACAAGCAACTTAAGCAGAGAGGAATCATGAGTTTAGATGGAAAAAAAATTATGAATATTCTAAAAATATATTCAATAGTGCTATATTTTCGTTTTTGACCCTGTATTGAGCACGCAATATTCGCATAGTATGCAATCATTACCTTGCCGATTTTGCTTTCTTCTTCCCTTTAACATGGATATGTGACCACTGCAGCCCAGGAGGAGCAGAGTGGAGTATGGGGGATGATAATGGTTCTGGTAGCAACAGTTATTCACAGTTACAATCTTCACACCAAGGCCATTCAGTAGGCATTCCCTGATGTTGGGGCTCCTGCATTATAGTAGTTGGGGTGCCTTTGATGTTATGAGTAGGGTTGAGCGAACACCTGGAAGTTCAGGTTCGCCGGGTTCAGCCGAACTTCGCCGCAAAAGTTCGGGTTCGGGACCCGAACTTGACCCCGAACCCCATTGAAGTCAATGGGGACCCAAACTTTGGGGAACTAAAATGGCTCTAAAAAAGTTATAGAAAGGGCTAGAGGGCTGCAAAAGGAAGCAAAATAGGGGTAAGAACAGGACAATTGGCCTGCAAACAAATGTGGATAGGGAAATGAATTAAAATAACATAGAAAAAAAAAAGTTAAAAATAATGATCTTGAACTAGGAGGCGGAGGTTAAAGTGGAGTAGGAGGTTGAGGAGGCGGTGGATGTGGCGGTGTAGTGGTGGAGGAGGAGGAGGTAGCCAACACTATTTTTGTATTAGTTTATTTATTTATAATATTTAGAAAACCCCAAAACTTGGGGAAATATAAAAAAGAAAACAAAGAGAAAGTGCGCTGGAGTATAACAATGGCTGGGTGCGGCCAGTATACTTCTCTATTCTACACAAGGTACGGGCAAGTCATGTGGGATCCATTTTAATGAACGTGAGATTGTCCACATTGGCTGTAGACAGGCGGCTGCGCTTGTCTGTGATAACACCCCCTGCTGTGCTAAACACACGTTCAGACAATACACTGGGCGCAGGGCAGTCCAGCACATCCAAGGCATAAAGGGCAAGCCCAGGCCATGTGCCCAATTTGGAGACACAGAAGTTGAATGGGGCAGACCCATCAGTCAGTACGTGTAGGCGTGTGCACACCTACTGTTCCACCATGTTGCTGAAATGCTGCCTCCTTCTAAGACAGGGTTTCTCAACTCCGGTCCTCGGGACCCACCTACCAGTCAGGATTTGAGAATATCCCACAGAATGAATACCTGTGGTAAGTCCTGATTCATGGACACTAATTATACCACCTGCTCAATACTAAGGAAATCCTGAAAACATGACTGGTAGGTGGGTCCCGAGGACCGGAGTTGAGAAACCCTGTTCTAAGACGTTCCATATCAGCTGGTGGTGCTGGTTGTTGTGGCGTGCTGACAAAGCTTTTCCACATTTCGGCCATGCTAACCCTGCTGGCTGTGCCCCAGCTGCATTTGCGACTTCTTCCTCCTTCTTTGCCTTCGCCTTGTGCTTCCACAGTGCCCACGCTGTCAGGTGGGAATGCCATAAGCAGCGTGTCTACCAGCGTGTGCTTGTACTCGCTCGTCTTCCGATCACACTCCAGTCGTGAGGGAATTAAGAGAATGACTTGCCTGATAACCGTGAAAATTATTCCTTTTCCTCCTCCTCTTCCTCCTTGTGCCACATCTGCTTCCATCATCGCCCGAAGCATTTTTTTCAAGGAGACATAGAAGTGGGATAGTAACGCTGAGGACTGCACCATCGGCACTGGCCATGTTGGTGGAGTACTCGAAACAGCGCAACACAGCACACACATCCCCCTCTGCACCACCAAATTCAGCACATGCGCCAGGCAAGGGATGTGCATCAAACTGGCTAGTCCCAGAGCTGCTACAAAATTTTGCCCATTATCGCACACCACCAGGCCGGGCTTGAGGCTCAGTGGTACCAACCACTCATCGGTCTGTTGTTCCATGTCCGTCCACAGCTCCTGCGCGGTGTGGGGTTTGTCTCCCAAACAGATGAGTTTCAAAACTGCCTGCTGTCGTTTCCCTCTGGCTGTGCTGAAGTTGATGGTGAAGGTGTTACGCTGACCGGATGAGGAGGCGGTAGAGGAGAGGAGGAAGCGGAGTAAGAGGAGGAAGCAACAGGAGGCAAATCTTCGGTGGCGGAAGGACATGCGCCAAACTGCTATCCGCCTCAGGCCCAGCCACCACTGCATTTACCCAGTGTGCAGTTAAGGAGATATAACGTCCATGTCCGTGATTACTGGTCCACATATCGGTGGTTATGTGGTCCTTGCCACAGATGGCATTGCGCAGTGCACACCTAATTTTGTCCACCACTTGGTTATGCAGGGCGGGGATGGCTCGCCTGGAAAAGTAGTGGCGGCTGGGAACCACGTACTGTGGGACAGCCACCGCTATAAGTTTTTTTTAAAGTAGCGTCATATAGAAGAAACCGCAGCACTCTCCTGTCTTCAATTCAGTGCAATTTATTTCACCAGCAAACAAAATGCAGCGTTTCGACCGTAAAGGTCTTTCTCAAGCTTCACGGTCGAAACGTCGCATTTTTTTTGCTGGTGAAATAAATTCCACTTAATTGAAGACAGGAGAGTGCTGCGGTTTCTTCTATATGACGCATCCAAGGGGGAACTTCTGACTGGCTCCCAACACGGCTGGCACCACCACAAGTTAAGACTTTCATTTTTCGTTGTGCTGCTTTACGCATTTTTTCCTATTTTTTTTTAAGTCGCCGTCTCCACCAAACGGAATTACAGCATTTCAAATGCCAGGAATTTTTAAATGCTGGCATTCAGGGTCAGCGATCGCGGGTGGGTAGGGGGGTACTTTCTCTTTCTCTCCAGTGTTTGGGAGATGGACAGCTTAACGCTTCCAAGGGACATTGTGGAAATGCTTGGTGATGGTGAAAGACATTGTGGCGCTGCTGCCACATTCTCTGTTTGCTAGGGGACAGCCACTCTGCTTTTGCACCCTGCTCCCTCTTTTGCTGTGCGGCTGGTGCTGTGTGATCACCACCTCTTCCTCTGAACTGCACACGTCACTCGCATGACCTTGATTCCATGTGGGGTCTAGGACCTCATCATCCTCTACATCATCTTCCACCCACTCCTCACCCTTGCCCTCCTTGCCGGTCTGCACACTGCAGAAAGCCGCAGCAGTTGGCACCTGTATTTCGTCATCATCAGAGATGTGCTGTGGTGGTCCTCCCATGTCCACATCCTGAAACATAAGTGGTTGGTCATTGGTGCACTCAATCTTTTCCACTTCTGGGGCAGGGCTATGTGGAAGGCCCTCGGAAACCCTGCCAGCAGAGTCATCAAAAAGCATAACAGACTGCTGCATGACTTGGGGCTAAGACTGTTTAGCTGATTTACAAGGGGGTGAGGTGAAAGACAGATTCCCATGGGCTGCAGGTGCCAACCTTCACTACTAAGAGCTGATGGGCGTTGCTACACGTGATCCAGCTTATATAGAGGCTGGGTCACATGATGCACCGGCCAATCACAGCCATGCCATTAGTAGGCATGGCTGTGATGGCTTCTAAGGGCACACAGCTTAAAAGCTTGTTGATTGGCTGCCCTACAGCCTTTCAACAAGTTTTATTAAATGCCTGAACACCGAACTGGAACCCAAACTTTTCCGGCAAAGTACGGATCCGGGTACCAAAAATCGTAAAGTTCGGTACACTAGTTATGAGTTTCACGGGTGCAAGTCAGAAGATGTAGGTGCTGTGGCCGACAAATGGGGCTGAAATCCGTAGCCAGGCAAGTTGCAGAAAATGAGTTGTAGTACATCTAACAATATCAAAACACAGTTCCAAACAATTCACAGTACAAATCTTCCCTGATAGCAATGTATGGCTATAAGCAAGGATTGTAGTACTCCTTCTCTCTGTCTTTCCAAAGTCTCTTTCTGCAGAATCTAACGTTGGCAATAAAGTTTTTGCAAACTTGTCTGTAATTCCAAGATGAGGGTTACAAGATTAAGATATGTCTGGTCAGAAACATGTCAAAATGTTGTAGGGTGTATGAGCAATGTCCCTCTCACTGCAGTAAAGTCTTAATCAGCCTTAAACAGCCAATACCGTACCTTACTGACTGACTTCCATGCTTGCCCATGTAAATTCTGGACCTTCTAGGTATTTCATTCTCTCTCTGTAACTCTGTGAAGTAGAGATGGTTTTCTCTCTTTGGATCTCTCAGCTTACTTCTCTGAGGAGTGAGCACATGTAGCTTCTCTTATTTCCTCATCTAATGCTCTACACATTGACTGAACAAGGGGCAGACCTAAGTCCCTCTCCTAACTTCCTACAGGAGCAGAGTCAGAATCATTAACCCTGACTAATCTATACAAAATTATGCAGGTGCAACAATATATATTAGAACATTAAATAGCATTTGAATAAGAATAAACAATTCTGGGGTACCGCCCAACCATCACACAACCATTCATACTGTCAATGTCACTGACCTAATGCTGACTTTTATGGTTCTACAGAACCAAACTTTCGTCCCCACGGGGTTCCATCTGTGGTACTGCCATAAAATATGGTCCTGTTACAGTTTTAGGGTCTTATAATGTCAAATGGAGCTGTTGAAACTGGACAATCCCTTTAAGGCCAGATTGCGGTCTGTTTAAACAGATAATACCAGAATCAGGTCACTGCTAATTGAATCTCTTAGCAGCATATGATCCTTCTGCAAATCTCCAGCCCATGTACCACCTGCCACCTGGCCGATCATCTGCACATGCTTAGTGTCATAATCCCATAAACCAACATTTGCTCTGTGACCTAGCTGTGTACATTGCTGTATGCTATTATACAGAGCTGTAGAATACATTGCCACGTTATGAAGATAATTGAAGAGTAAGTACTGCCACCATCACCAATATTATTCATCATCATTCATCTTAAACTTTCCTTTAAGGTATTCTTCACACCACAAGAAGAAAAAATACTAAATTACTGGTCTAAGAAAATTTCCATAAGAATAAAACAATAGGAGAGTGATGATTTTATCAAACAATTGCAGATGTTCAGAATAGTTCTTCCAATGGTGTTTTAGTTTCACTGCTAAATCTTCCCAGATTTTAGCTCTTTTGATCTTCTGGATAAAACCTTACTCCTACAAATCCTCAGACTCTTTGATGAGCCTTTGTATACTGAAATGATGACAGAGTCCATCCTATCTATGCTGTTATATAGATGGTGTCACCGTTGCGTTGGGAAGCAACTTCCATTGGTGACCACTATAGGCTACAGAATGACTGATCGCTATCAAGCTATGGACTGTTCTTCCCATTAGGAGCTTGATCTTAAGTTCTCCTTAATATGGCTTCTAAGGGCGAGTGACACAATGTAACTGAGATGAAACAGAAACTGTAAATGAGAAATTAGGCTCCAAATCAGCTTCTTTAAAAATAGTTTCAATGTGTGAATTTTTGTGGCTAACGATCCTGTCATGGAAAACAATGAAATATAAATCTAATTTCTGTTTCAAGGCGAAACACATTCTAACAAATTCACGGGTTTAATTCAAGACATATTGATGACCATTTATGGGTTATATTTTCAGTGAAATGCATTGGGAGTCTTGAAGGTATGTACACACCGCTCCAATTAATAGCAAGAGTTGGTATTCAGCCAGTGTACTCTTTAATGTTCCAATGGTGAGACATACAGCATCTGTTTGTAGCTCTCCAAAATCCAAAATCTATTAGGGCACCCCACTGATAGTCTAGGACTGCTCAATGCTGAGGATCACCATACATCAAATAATATAGAGGAGCAGTATACATATATAGGATACTAATTTCCTCCTTTCCAGAATAACCTGGGTGGCCTCCTGTGACTACATGTTTATATAGTTATTAGAATTTAGTCCCTACTCCCTAGGCAAGTACGGTATTCAACTACTTCACTTCTCATCCCAGTGGTATGTTCAATATTCTGTATTTCTTGATGATCTAAAAGTACTGTTTATGCAGTGTAAGTGATGATTAGAGATTAGCAAAGTCTTAAAAAATTCGATTTGGATGCTTCGTCAAATTTCCCCCCCAAAATTTGCTTCGGTCCATATTAATTTGTCACAAAGTGCGTTAAATCAGCTATATCCCGTCATGCATATAGAGCGTATCTCAGTGTACATCACTGTGCATTGCAGCAACATGCATAGTTAGTCATTTCTGGTAGTGAAACAGTTACTGTGCATCAGTATGACATACAAGTGACAGGCGTCACTCTTATGCTCAGTTCACACGCCACTTATTTGCTCAGTTACGGATCAAAAACCTAGAACAGGTGCAGATCTTTTCATGATACCTTATCTGAGAGTAGGATTGGCTCCTGATTTTGGCTCACCATACAGTAACTGCTGGAATTAACTGACCAAATGACTGAAGTGTGAACTCAGCCTTACAGGTCAATGTTAGCATTAGGTATAATGTACTTAACCATGTAGCAGCCCAAGATTCTAATATACTGGGAAAGAGCCGTCTCATTCTACACCTTCTTTCTTTCAAAATTCTTTTTCATTCTACACCATCTGCTGCTTCCACATAGATTGATAGATAACCTATTTTGTTAGCCACTCATACATGTAGAGGCCCAGTCACAGAGTGGGGAGGGTGTCAGCAGTAAGTCTGTGCTGACGTCACTGCTTATTTTCCCCTTATACTGATCAGTCAGAAGAAACCCCATTCCCTCCCCCGCCCAAAAAAAATCCTGTCTTTTGAGCATCCGCCTTCACATGGTCAGTATTTGGTCAGTAATTGTCACGAGGATGTCAAGAGCCACGTCTGACTCCGTTATACCCGGGGTCAGGAAGTCGCAGCGGGTGGCTGCGCGCTCTATGTCTAAAGATCACGGTGTTTCTTAGTGTTTGTTTTCTGTGTTTGCCTTGCTATCCTTTTTGTCTCACTCAGGGATCCGTAGCTTCTCCTCCTCAGCTGTTTCTTGTCTGCCACTCCCAACCTCCTTATATTCTCCTCTCACACTTCTCTTGTTGCCAGTTACAGAGCTTCCTGCCTGGACATCTATGCTGACCCACTGGAGCTGAGAATCTGGTTGTTGTTCCAGAGTGCTCCCCTCTGGATCCCTGTTGGGCTTTTGTTGTCTCCTGTTGTTGCCCACCTGGGATTATATGTTGAGTCTGTATTGTCTGTCCTCCCCTTGGTGTTTTCCTCTAGAGCTAGTGGTGCGGACTAGTGTTCCCACCGCCCTGTTCACTATCTAGGGCTCATCCTAGGGAAAGCCAGGGTTTTAGGCACGTGATCGGCGTACGGGTGAGGAACCCGTCTAGGGACGACAGGGCAGCCAGGTGCCAGACGCAAGGTGAGTCAGGGGTCACCACCTTCCCTCTCACTAGGGCAGGGCCTCCCTCTTTTCCTCCCTCCGTGTTACGTATGTGACAGTTACGCCGATCGTGATATTATAACTGGCCTTTATTTTTTGAGAAGAAAAAAAAAAAAAAAAAAAAATATATATTTAATTTTTTTTTCTCTACTTAGAATCCAATATGGATCCTATTGCTGCTTTGGCAAAACAGCTTCAAGGCCTGTCTTTGGAGGTGGCAGGATTGAAGGCGTCTGTCCTCCAACAGCAGCAGCAAATGCAGCAGACCGTAAGCCCAGCGGTTGCTATGGGTAACCAGGTTGTTACAGAACCCAAGGTTGTTCTTCCTGACAGATTCTCTGGGGGAAGGGACAAATTTGTGTTGTTCCGTGAGGCCTGCAAATTATATTTTAAGCTGCGCCCTTACTCCTCAGGTAATGAAGAACAGCGGGTGGGGATTGTTATTTCCCTGCTTCAGGGGGACCCGCAATCCTGGGCGTTCTCGTTACCCCCTGGTTCCCAGGCTCTCCGGTCAGTGGAGGGATTTTTTGGGGCTTTGGGTCTCATATATGATGACCCTGACCGTGTCGCCCTGGCTGAGTCGAAGTTACGGAGACTCCTACAGGGAGATCGGCCAGCAGAGGAATATTGCTCAGAGTTCCGCAGGTGGGCTACGGATACTCAGTGGAACGACCCGGCTCTCAGGAGTCAGTTCTGCTCTGGGTTATCTGAAAGGGTTAAGGATGCGCTGGCGCTGTATGAGACCCCCCTCTCCCTTGATGCTGTTATGTCCCTCTCTATCAGGATAGATAGACGTCTTAGGGAGAGATCGAAAATTCCTGAGCAATCGGTAACCTCTCCCAAGCAGCAGTTAGTCTGTACGGACTTGGATGAGTCTATGCAGCTAGGAGGAACTTCTCGTCAGGTCCGTCCTCCTGAGGTTCGCCGTAGGTGGGGGGCTTGTTTTTTCTGTGGGGGGAAGGGTCATTTCATTAATGTCTGTCCCTCCTTTTCCCAAAAACAAAAAAACGTCGGAAAACTACTAACCCCAGGCTGTGCGGAGGATGTCAGCCGGGGGGTATACGTTTCCTCCATACGAACATCTCAATTTGTGTTGCCAGCGGTTATTGTTTTTGGTGTTAAGACGGAGTCTATTTCTTTTTTTCTAGACAGTGGTGCAGGGGTAAATTTGATAGATGCCCATTTTGCCCGCACTATGGGTTTGTCTCTCTGTACGCTGCAGAGACCCATTCCCATATTCGCTATTGACTCTGCTCCTCTGTCTCAGAGAAACCTCACTCACGTTGTCCATAACTTACATCTTCGGGTAGGGGACCACCATAAGGAGCGTCTTTCATGTTACGTTCTGGAGGGCCTTCCCTCTCCTGTGGTATTGGGTCTTCCCTGGTTGGTAGCGCACAATCCAGTGGTGGATTGGCAGGCCAGGGAGATATTGGAGTGGAGTGAGCATTGCAGAGAGAATTGCTTAAATAACAATTGCTTAATCGCCTCCATAGCTTCCCTACCTACATTTATTTCGGACTTTGAGGACGTTTTTTCTGAAAAGGGTTGTCAGAAGCTACCACCTCACCGTCCTTATGATTGCCCGGTTAACCTGATTCCCGGTGCAAAATTACCCAAGTCCAGGTTGTATAATCTTTCGGGTCCCGAGAGACAAGCCATGAAAGATTATATCTCCGAGAGTCTGGCCAAGGGACACATCAGACCCTCTTCTTCACCCGTGGCTGCAGGGTTTTTCTTTGTTAAAAAGAAAGATGGGGGCCTGCGTCCTTGCCTAGATTTCCGTGAGCTAAACCGGATAACCGTCCGAGACCCATACCCTCTTCCTCTCATTCCTGACCTTTTTAATCAGATTGCGGGTGCTAGGTGGTTCTCCAAACTTGATCTTAGGGGGGCCTACAATCTGATTCGTATCAAGGAAGGGGATGAGTGGAAGACAGCTTTTAACACCCCTGAGGGGCATTACGAAAATTTAGTCATGCCTTTCGGTCTGACCAATGCCCCTGCTGTCTTCCAACATTTCGTTAATGATATTTTTAGTCATCTCATCGGCAGGTTTGTAGTCATATACCTAGATGATATCTTAATTTATTCGGCTGATCTGAAAACACATGAAGTACATGTCAGGCAAGTACTGCAGGTCCTACGGACGAATAAATTATATGCGAAAATTGAAAAATGTGTCTTCGCCGTTCAGGAAATACAATTCCTGGGATATCTATTATCTGCTTCAGGTTTCCGTATGGATCCTGGGAAGGTCCAGGCAATTTTAGATTGGGATCTTCCTGAGAACCTTAAAGCTCTACAACGGTTTTTGGGTTTCGCAAATTTCTACAGAAAGTTTATTAAAAATTATTCAGTGATCGTTAAACCCCTTACTGACATGACTAGGAAGGGGACTGATTTTTCTAAATGGTCTGACGCCGCTAAAATTGCATTTTCTTCTCTAAAAGAGAGATTTACCTCGGCACCTGTTCTAATTCAACCTGATGTCTCCCAGCCTTTTATTGTTGAAGTTGATGCGTCGGAGGTGGGAGTGGGGGCTGTATTGTCTCAGGGTCCATCTCCTGGCAAATGGCGTCCTTGCGCTTTCTTTTCCAAAAAATTATCTGCAGCAGAAAAGAACTATGATATTGGAAATAGGGAACTGTTGGCGATTAAACTGGCGTTTGAAGAGTGGCGTCACTTCTTAGAGGGAGCAATCCACCCCGTCACGGTAATTACGGATCACAAAAACCTTCTGTACCTAGAATCGGCTAAGCGTCTCACCCCTAGACAAGCTAGGTGGTCGCTATTCTTTACCAGATTTAACTTTGTAATCACCTATCGTCCTGGGGCAAAAAATACCAAGGCAGACGCATTGTCTCGTAGTTTCCCTGGAGGGGGTAATGTTAGTGATCCGGTACCTATTTTACAAAGAGGAGTGGTTGTCTCGGCTGTACACTCTGTTCTAGAGGGAAAGGTGTTAGAGGCCCAGGGGGACGCCCCGGCCTCTTGCCCCTCAGAGAAATTGTTTGTACCGTTAAACCTGCGTCTTGAGTTATTGAAGGAACATCATAATTCGGCACTTGCTGGGCACCCGGGTAGTAAAGCAACCTTGGAGCTATTGTCTCGTCGTTTTTGGTGGCCAAGGTTGCGTCAGGATGTAATAGATTTCGTGTCTACTTGTTCTACTTGTGCACGCGCGAAAGTCTCTCATACACGTCCAGCAGGGTCTTTATTGCCACTTTTCATCCCCAATAGGCCATGGACACATCTATCAATGGATTTCATCACTGACTTACCTTTGTCTGCGGGTAAAACAGTTATCTTGGTAGTAGTAGACAGGTTTAGCAAAATGGTACACTTTATTGCGCTACCCGCACTTCCTAATGCTAAGACTCTTGCTCAGGTGTTTATCAGTGAAATCGTGAAGCTTCACGGGGTCCCTTCCGATGTGGTTTCGGATCGGGGAACCCAGTTTATTTCTAAGTTTTGGAAAGCTTTTTGTACCCGTTTAGGGGTACACTTATCCTTTTCCTCAGCTTTCCATCCTCAGTCGAATGGACAGACTGAGCGTACCAACCAAAACCTAGAAACATATTTAAGGTGTTTTGCGTCTGAAAACCAAGAGGTGTGGTCATCATATTTACCGTTAGCCGAGTTTGCCATAAATAATCGCCGTCAGGAATCCACTGGCAAGTCACCATTTCTTGGTGCATACGGTTTTCATCCCCAATTTTGTACTTTCAAAGAGGGGGGGTCTTCTGGGGTTCCCGAAGAGGAACGGTTTTCTTCATCTCTTTCATCGGTATGGCAGAAGGTGCAAGCTAACTTGAAAAATATGAGTGGTAAATACAAATGCATGGCCGATAAGAAACGGTCGCCAGGTCCGGACCTAGGAGTGAATGACTATGTGTGGTTGTCTACTAGGAATATTAAGTTGAAGGTTCCCTCTTGGAAACTGGGTCCTAGGTTCATTGGTCCTTATAAAATTGTAGCCGTCATTAACCCTGTGGCTTTTCGCCTGGAGCTACCTCAGACTTTTAAGATCCATAACGTCTTCCATAAGTCGTTACTCAAGAAGTATGTTCCACCTCTAGAACCATCACCGCTGCCACCTCCTCCTGTTGTTGTGGATGGTAATCTGGAGTTTCAAATATCCAGAATTGTTGATTCTCGTCGGGTCCGCCGCTCTCTTCAGTATCTGGTGCATTGGAGGGGTTACGGTCCCGAGGAAAGAATGTGGGTTCCAGCGTCAGAGGTAAACGCCAACAGGTTGATTCAGGCTTTCCATGTCTCTCATCCGGAGAGACCTGGTCCTGAGTGTCCGGAGGCCCCTCGTGAAAGGGGGGGTACTGTCACGAGGGTGTCAAGAGCCACGTCTGACTCCGTTATACCCGGGGTCAGGAAGTCGCAGCGGGTGGCTGCGCGCTCTATGTCTAAAGATCACGGTGTTTCTTAGTGTTTGTTTTCTGTGTTTGCCTTGCTATCCTTTTTGTCTCACTCAGGGATCCGTAGCTTCTCCTCCTCAGCTGTTTCTTGTCTGCCACTCCCAACCTCCTTATATTCTCCTCTCACACTTCTCTTGTTGCCAGTTACAGAGCTTCCTGCCTGGACATCTATGCTGACCCACTGGAGCTGAGAATCTGGTTGTTGTTCCAGAGTGCTACCCTCCGGATCCCTGTTGGGCTTTTGTTGTCTCCTGTTGTTGCCCACCTGGGATTATATGTTTAGTTTGTATTGTCTGTCCTCCCCTTGGTGTTTTCCTCTAGAGCTAGTGGTGCGGACTAGTGTTCCCACCGCCCTGTTCACTATCTAGGGCTCATCCTAGGGAAAGCCAGGGTTTTAGGCACGTGATCGGCGTACGGGTGAGGAACCCGTCTAGGGACGACAGGGCAGCCAGGTGCCAGACGCAAGGTGAGTCAGGGGTCACCACCTTCCCTCTCACTAGGGCAGGGCCTCCCTCTTTTCCTCCCTCCGTGTTACGTATGTGACAGTTACGCCGATCGTGATAGTAATTGATCAGTATTGGTAAGGCAAAAAAAAATGAGTGGGTCCAAAACAGAGATGACACATGAAGGGAATATTTGCATGTCTTCTGTATTTTGGACCCACTCATGCTTTTGGCTTCCAAATCATGATCAAAATACTGACCTTGTGATAGAGGTCTCATGCTCAATTTGCATGAGTTTTGGCCATTTGGCTCTGAAATTGGTTTTATTTAGATGGAAAAGAAGTCCCGAATGCAGGACTTTCATGGCATCTATCACATGGTCAGTAGTTTGTCATTTGTTTGCATCAGTATTTGATCAGTATTGGTAAGGCAAAAAACAAGAGTGGGTCCAAAACAGAGAAGCCACGTGATGGAAATATTTGCACGTCTTCTGTGTTTTAGACTCATTCCTGCTTTTGACTTTCAAATTGTGATCAAATACTGTTGCAAAATGCTGACCATGTGATAGAGGCCTTATGGTTGCTCCAAAGACAGTATCTATTTTGTTTTTCATTTTTCGGTTCTTCTGACAGGTCAGAAAAAGGGTAAAATAAATTGTGATGTAGACAAGAGCAAACAGGGAGACTAGTGGCCCAATCACAGATTATGGGGGTGGCAAGAGCGAGATGAGTCAACATAGTGGCCCAGTCACAGAGTGGGGAAGGTGGAAACAGCATGAGGAGTCAACATAGTGGCTCAGTCACAAAGTGGGGAGGGCGGCTACAGCATGAGGAGTCAACATAGTGGCCAATTTCCTGGGCATACTTGACCTCCTCATCTTCAATTTCAGTGCTCTCAGGGCTCTGGTAGCCGTGGTATGTAGGCACCATTTCTCCTGTCCCCTGGCCAGCCAAATTTGTCAGCATCTGCTGCAGGACATGAAGGAATAGAATTACACAATTTATCCTGTGGTCCTAACAAATATAATGGCCTCCTCAAAGGGCCTGAGCAAACTGCAGGTGTCACGCTTAAGCTGCCACTGGCTAATGTCAAAGGTACACAGGGGAGTATCCCTGTCTGCCTGCATCATCAACAAATCATTCACAGCGTTCCTCTGCTTATATAGTCAGTCCAAGATGTGGGGGGTGGAGTTCTAACGTATGGAAACGTCATATATGAGGCGATGTTGGGGATTACTATTCTGTCTTTGCAGCTCAAGGAGGGTGTGTTTTGAACAGTAAGAGTGGCTGAAGTGCATGCACAGTTTCCTGGTCATTTTCAAGATGTCTTGCAGTTGGGTGGAAGACTTGAGGAACCAAATTACAAGCAGATTAAAGCTGCATGCTATGCCGACTGAATGTTCTTCCTGTTATCGGTGACCATGGTTCTGATCTTCAGTTGGCGAGAAGACAGCTGGGATTCGATTTATTGGTTGATAATGCGGAACAGTTCCTCCCTGGTGTGACTCCATTTGCCCAGGCAAGCCAGGTGCATAACAGCGTGACACTGCCTTGCTCTGCATAGGTGGTAAGTTGGAGGACCACTCTGAACTGTGCCTACAGTGGAGGCTGAGGACAAGGTGGAGAATGAGGAGGCAGTGAATTACATTGGCGCCGGAATCACAGCATGAGAATTCGAAGGAGGCATTGCTATCACCTGGCCAAGTTATTGGTGTGGCTGAGCAGGAACCACATTTACCCAGTGAGCCATAAAGGACATATATTGTCCTTGACCATAGTTACAGCTCCACATGTCAGCGCTGCCATGAACTGTACCATACAACAACGGGCCTCCCTTCTGCTCTAAGTACATATGCAGGGCTGGTACAGCTTTTTTAGAGAAGTAGTGGGGGCTCGGAACTCTCAACCTTGGCTTTGCACAACCACATGGAAATAGAGGGACCAGCAACTTAGCCAGTAGCATGTTCAGCCTCTGCGTTCTTGGATGAGTGCACGCATACTGTTGTCTTTTCAATCGCATCTGCAAGAGGGGAAGCATCAGGACCAGTAGACGATGGGAAGTAAACATAACTCCTTTCTGCTGAGGTGGTGGAGCCTTGACTGCTGGAGAAGCGGTGGGGGGGCGCTGGGAGATCTGTCAGGCTTTACCACTACATTAGTGCCACGGTTTTCCTAGGCAACTTTATGGTGACTCTCCATTTGTTGACTCAGGACCTTGGTGCCAACATTGGCACCCTGGCTGTCCTTCACCTTCTGCTCACAGATCCCACATACGGCCGGCGACTTGATGAAAAATTCCCTCACTGGCGAGTATGGCATTTTACCCCCACCACTGCTGCTGCCTCTATGTAGCTGTGCACTGCTAGTTGTTTCCGGACAGGTAGGATCCTGAGTAGCAGACGGTCTACCCTGGGCATGTTTGGCTCCAGGTCTCACACTGCTGCCACCCTTCTGGCTCACGGTCACACTTGCACCCTACTGGCTAAGCCACACACTGCCCCCCTGCTGCTTTCTCATGGGCAAGTTGCCACCCTCACCTCCTGATCATGATGATGAAGCTCCCTCTTCATCCAACTTCCATGTGCAATTGGCTACATTATTATCCACTTCTGTCTGCTCGTCACTAATGTCACCCTCACCAGTTTCATGGCTGCGTCCCTGACAACAACTGCTGCTACGGGACTGTCATTGTCCTTACTTGCACACTTACAGGAGGAAGCAGCGGACCTTTCCTCCAAATCTGGACTGGGCAGTAGATCCTGACTGTCTTCAATAATAATGAAAAGTAGAGCAGAGCCGGCAGCATATACTTTTTGCCTGGCAGAAGGAGCAGCAAAGGAAATAGGCAGGTTCTGGACAGGTGAGGAGACAGAGCTAGTTCCTGGCCATACCAACTGAGTGTGGTGTTAGAGGATCCAACCGACTCCTGGCTGTAGGTGTCTGATGTCAGTTGAGATGATGAACACCAAGTCAACCATTTGAGGATAGTTCTATTGGTAATCAAACCCTGACCGCTGTATGACAGTGGCAGCACTGGCCTGTTGCTGCGGCTGCTGCTACTTCCCCCCCTCTTTTTCTGCTGCTACTTTTGCAGGCTACAGCCACATTTTTGCCACTGCCTGTTCCTTTGGAGGGCTCTGGCACCGTACAGTAACTGTATATGTAAAATAAGTTACTCATTGTCAATATGGACACCCAAATAAAAGTAGTATTATACAGCTTATTAAATTGCCTATCTATTTAACAAGGTGGACACCCCAATAACAGTAGAAATAGACAGCTTATTCACCCCAATTTGAGAATCAAGGCTTAATGGAATTGCTTTTCTATTAAACAAGGTGGATACCCCAATAATAGTAGTATTCAACAGCTTATTCACCCCCAATTTGGGAATTAAAGAGAACCTTTCACCACTCCTGACATGCCTGTTTTAATAGATACATGCATTCGCTATGTAATAACTATTATGAAACATATATTCTTTTGTGCCATTCCTTTATTATTTCTACTAGAAGTTATGAATTAATTGCTAGCAGTCTGCAGTAAGGGTACAGAGGGGTGTTACCCAGTTGGGGGGTGTAGCTGCAGAGACTGACAATGGCAGCACAGACTCGATAAAGTCAGAATGTGCAGGTATACCCCCCAACTGGTTACCACCCCTCTGTACCCTTACTGCAGACTGCTAGAAATTCATTCATAACTTCTAGTAGAAATAATAAAGGAATGGAAGAAAATAGAGTCATGAGAATAAATGCTCCAGAATTAAAATAGGCATGTCAGATTTGGGTATCTATTTAACAGGGTAGACACCCCAATAAGAGTTACATTACACAGCTTATTTACTCAATTTGAGAAACAAGGAGTAATGGAATTGCTTATCTATTAAACAAGGTGGACACAGTTCAATTAGCTAGCTCTCTGCAGGAACTGATGCAAACTGAGCTTTCTCCTATGGATCCCTCAGCTTTAGATTACACAGCCTGCACTGTGTGTAAAAACTCTCCCTACAATCTCCCTACACTATCCCTGCAGTCTCCCTATCCAATATTCCACGATTAAAGGCTTTTTGAACACTGTCCCAAACCGTTGTCACAATGAAATGGCAGAGACAGACTTTGGAATGCCCCCAGAAGAACCGGGGAACTCCTAAAAAAAAGCCCATTTTGGTGCCCTATTTGCGGTATTGTTAGCAAGTATGTTCCAGTGATCTTGACCTGAAATCTTCCTTCAGCAAGAATTCACAACTCATTGAGGAAATGGTAGAATTCCTTAGATTCTTCACTCTTGTCTACCCAGCACCAAATGGATTGTGGCATTAGAAATCCACATCTCCGGTATGTTACTATAAGATTTTCAATGCGTCACTTGAGATGTGCCCCCAATTTTCTTCAAGGCTCTATTATACATACACACACTTGTGTTTCCAGTAGGTGGAAAAAATAATTGTGCACAATACACCATAGTTTATAGCAATATGCTGAGGTGTAAGCTTTGTCGTATAATACTGTAGGATACTGAATGATGAATGCCGCCTCTCCTAGACTCTTGAAGGTAGACTGAGAGGATTTGAAATTCTAAAAGTTAGATATTGTATTCCATAGATATCTCTTTCGCAAAGAGAAAAAGACATTGTTCCCATTAAGGATATATTTCGAGGAATTTTTTTTATTTTTTATTATTGCACCTATTTATAAACCTTGCCTTTGAAACCATTGTTGTTGTGAAATGCTGAGATCAAAGCTATGCAAATCCAAAAAGATTATGTATCCTTGAAGAGTTTAATATTATGTGAAAAGACGTGGCGTAGCTCAATGCGCTTCCTACAATTTATTCGTTTGTAGTTGTCATTAAATAGCTAATAGCCATCATTTAATGGGATTGTTTGTCTCTCATTAAACCGTGTAAAATATGTATTATTTAAAGGGTGGGTACTTAAAGTTTGAGTTCTAGAAGAAATGATGAAGACACCATATGAATAATAAAATCACATTATCAAAGTAGCTATACGGGCGGAATTCGAATTTGATCCGAATTTCAGGATAAATTTGATTAGTCTTGAAGCCAAATTTGCTTGTGCTTCGTGGTAGCGAATCAATTTAACCTGAAATAGTGTAAAAAACAAAAAAAATTAAACTTACCGCCTCCATTTGCTTGCAATGGGCAGCCAGCTGACATCATGATTGAAGATCTCGGGTGAAATCTCGTGCGTAGTGCTGTATGACGTCACCGCGCCGGCCGGCATGATGACGTCATCTCACGCCGCACAAGATTTTGCTCCAGATATTTAGGCAAGATGGCGGCGGCCGGCCCATCGCGATCAAATAAAGGCAGTAAGTTTGATTTAAAACACTGTTTTTACACTCAGATGCCGTGATCATGTATGAATGCGGCATCTAAGAAGTACAATGATGGGATGCAGCTCTATCATAGCTCCCCGTCATTGCACCTGCTACTTACAGAAAAAATCCGCTTCGTGATGAAGTATTTCTTCAAGAAGCAAATTTTTTGGTACAATTTGGCGAATCAACCGAATCAAACTTTTCAATAATTCGCTCATCTCTAGTTATAAGAACACTGATCTGCCCATTCTCCTTCTAATGCCATACATACTTAGTTTAGGGGGTTTTCAGATCAAGACATATCTTGGTACCCCCATCTATGAGCCACAGTGGCTTCCTTGGATCACATAAATGAGCATTCATTGGAGTAACCGCCACGCTGTAGTGGCCGCTGTAGGGAAAATGTACAGCCAACCCCAGCTTCTGCTAATGATAGCAGCTAATAATCAGGACAGCTTCAATTTACAAAGGGGTTTTCTTCACAAGACAACCCCATTAATAAAAAATAGATATGGATGATAATTGAGGGGATTGTCCCTTTACGTGATGGGACACAGCATAGGTGTCAATGCCGGAGAGTCAGAACTGGGAAGCAAATTCATGTAAAGTGGAATTGAGTTTAAAAAAGATGTACATATGGAAATCTGTCTTCTTTAGTATTATTATCCTATCACCTAAACAGATTCAAGAAGCAGACATTAGTAGTTCAGTGAGTCAAAGATTTATTGGTAGGAAAAGTCATCATTCCAAAGGTGTGTGATACAAATAAATATTTCTCATATAATTTACACAGCTGTCAGAACCCCTTACCCCCAACCCCCACACCAGCTCCTCGTCATCCTCCCTTAGACCTATACTTACTCCCAAATGTCAGAAATAGATATAGTCACTAAGAAGGCCACGAAAAGGACAGGAAATGTGTTAAATCTCAAGGTTTTGCATATATACCAAGTGGGGTATATGGATAGATAATTGATATATATGAGATAGATAGATAGATAGATAGATAGATAGATAGATATGAGATAGATAGATTGATAGATGCACAGTATAAAAAAAAATAAAGTTATATTTGCTCTAGTGATCACAGCAATCCCTGTTCCAAGCAAGTCCCCTGTTCCGCTTGATCACAGTGGTGACCCCCTCCTGCATGTTGAGAAGGACCAGGAGACCATTAGAGCACCATGAGAAGGAATGTAGCATCGGGGGACCAGTAAGTTAAGTAGGATTTGTTTTATTATTTTACACCCTTCAAGACAATCCCTTCAAGGACACAGTCTCAATGTTTTACTATGGGTATGTCACAAAGACCTCCTTGAAGAAAGAAGTAATCAAGAAGTGCTTAAAATGGGAATATTAAGAGCAGATCTTCAGTCTGCTGTGACTTCTTTTGGCGTTGTTGCAGTAGAGGGAGGTTAAGAGCTTCCAGAGCACTCCTGCGCTAAGAACCGTCTGTTAGTAACAGCAGCAGCCTGGGGTCTTAGTGCAGACTGCTGCTTCACAGCCGGGGTCGGAAGAAGCTCCAATCCTGACTGTTAACCCTTTGATCACGCCATATCATGCTCATTGGAGTCAGCTCTGAGGACCTATGAAGGACCCAAGGGCTGTCTGCTCTGTAGACTTCCTGTGAGGAGACACTAGTGTTCCTCTAACAGCAGCCTGTGTCATAGAGATGGAGAGCATAATGTATTACCACACAGGAGTATGCTAATACATTATAAAAGTAAAATAAAGTTATAAAACAGTAATCCCATATTGGGATTTATTTTTATTTTTTTAATAAATATTGTAATTTTGAAAAAATCACCCCCCTACAAAAAAAATCACCATTATTTAGTGTAACACAAATTGCATTGTGCACATATTAAATATAAATTAAAAAAAGTGCATTAGGTAGCCTTATGACCATTAATAACCAATAACTGGAAAAAAATTATGTGTCAGGTTCTTTAGTTTAAAATTGGACCAACACAAAAAAATAATAAAAAGGCACAAAAAAACTAAAAAAAAATCACTTTTTTCTATATTTCTCCAGCAAATTTTTTTTTTTACTATAATAATATACACTGAACAAAAATATAAATGCAACACTTTCGGTTTTGCTCCCATTTTGCATGAGCTAAACTCAAAGATCTGAAGCATTTTCTACATACACAAAAGACCCATTACCCACAAATATTCACTAATCTGTCTAAATCTGTGTTAGTGAGCACTTCTCCTTTGCCAAGATAATCCATCCCACCTCACAGGTGTGGCATATCAAGGTGCTGATTAGACAGCATGAATATTGCACAGGTGTGCCTTAGACTGCCCACAATAAAAGGCCACTCTGAAATGTGCAGTTTGATCACACAGCACAATGCCACAGATGTTGCGACGTTTGAGGGAGTGTGCAATTGGCATGCTGACTGCAGGAATGTCTACCAGAGCTGTTGCCTGTGCAATAAATGTTCATTACCATAAGCCGTCTCCAAAGGCGTTTCAGAGAATTTGTCAGTACATCCAACGGACCTCACAACCGCAAACCACGTGTAGCCACACCATCCCAGGACCTCCACATCCAGCATGTTCACCTCCATGATAATCTGAGACCAGCAACCTGGACAGCTGCAGCAACAATCGGCTTGCATAACCAAAGAATTTCTGCACAAACTGTCAGAAACCGTCTCATGGAGGCTCACCTACATGCTCGTCGTCCTCATCAGGGTCTCGACTTGACTGCAGTTAGACGTCGTAACCGACTTTAGTGGGCAAATGCACACTTTTCATGGCGTGTGGCACGTTAGAGAGGCGTTCTGTTCACGGATGAGTCCCGATTTTCCCCGTTCAGGGAAGATGGCAGACAGCGTGTGTGGCGTCGAGTGGGTGAGCAGTTTGCTGACGTCAACGTGGTGGATCGAGTGGCACATGGTGGCGGTGGGGTTATGGTATGGGCAGGCGTATGTTACGGACAATGAACACAGGTGCATTTTATTGGTGGCATTTTGAATGCACAGAGACACTGTGACGAGATCCTGAGGCCCATTGTTGTGCCATTCATCCACGGCCATCACCTCATGTTGCAGCATGATAATGCACGGCCCCATATTGCAAGGATCTGTACACAATTCCTGGAAGCTGAAAACATCCCAGTTCTTGCATGGCCAGCATACTCACCGGACATGTCACCCATTGAGCATGTTTGGGATGCTCTGGATCGGCGTATACGACAGCGTGTACCAGTTCCTGCCAATATTCTGCAACTTCGCACAGAGGAGTGGACAAACATTCCACAGGCCACAGTCAACAACCTGATCAACTCTATGCGTCGGAGATGTGTTGTACTGGGTAAGGCAAATGGTGGCCACACCAGATACTGACTGGTTTTCTGCCCCCACCCCAGTAAGGCAAAACTTTGCACATTTCAGAGTGGCCTCTATTATGGGCAGTCTAAGGCACACCTGTGCAATATTCATGCTGTGGGTGGGATGGATCATCTCGTCAAAGGAGAAGTGCTCACTAACACAGATTTAGACAGATTTGTGAACAATATGTGAGAGTAATGGGTCTTTTGTGTATGTAGAAAATGTTTCAGATCTTTGTGTTCAGCTCATGAATAATTGGAGCAAAACCAAAAGTGTTGCATTTATATTTTTGTTCAGTATATTTAAATTACACCATAATTTATATGTACCCCTGAACAACATCCAAAATAATAACATTTCTCCCACATAAAACAAGGCCTCAGACTCAGAGAGCCACATCAATGAAAAAAAAAAAAAAAAAAAAGTTATTGATGCTAAAATGCAGAGGCACAAAAAAAAATGCTGGTCATTTAGGTTTTTCAGGCCTGGTCATTAAGGGGTTAAAAACAATTTTAAAGCCTTATAAACATAGCTGCAGGTGCTATTTGTAACTGTTTAATTTAGCCGGTGACTCAATCTGCTCAGTTACGGAATGTGGAAATTACAAAAACATCCATTTTATCACCAGCAGTGCCCACGTGTGGGAGAAGTGCCGTTTTTAATGCCTGCACAAGTTTAACGATGAAGGATTGGGTGTAACTTTGGCCTCTCTTACAACTGGACCACTTGAGTCTTGTTCACGTCCCATGGGGAATCTGTGGTCTGAAACAAAATCAAGCATGTAATTTTACTCACACAAATGATTGGACTTGGCATTCCAAGAAAGGATTAAAAGTAAAATGTTCATCATGATTAGTGACCCCTCACCACTACATGTCGTTTCTTTTTCTGGACCACAAAACGCAACTTCTAATAAAATTCAGATTTATGACTAGTAATCCTACAGTTACAAAGAATATTTTTGTTATTTTTTATTTTATTTCTAGCATTTTAAAATGGAACAGTGACCTAATTACCTGGACATTGCAAAAGAGAAGAAAAAGAATACCGAAACGAGAGCCGCACATCTAAAATATAACAAATTTATTGGAAAAGACACAACACAAAATGATTAAAAATTGTCGTATATAACAAATCAAGGCTATGTAAACCATATATCAGTACATGCCATCCTGGCTCACCACAGACATATGGGCAAACCCCCACATCAATTAATAGATAACAATAAAGTGCATGTAATCCATCAACAGGAATGAAAAATTCAAAATACTTATCATAAAAAGTATATCATGATGGGGGGCCTGCGTGGCGGTCAGGAGAAGAGCCCAACGCGTATCGCCAGACTTGCTAGCTTCCTCAGGAGTGCCTAGTCTCAAATGCTCCATGACTATACACATATATACAAGATAATCAATTACTAATGATTTTTACCTGTGTGCCAGGTCGCCATGTGGAGGAAGGGGGCCGCAACCTCCTCATTAGCATGAAATGGGAGAGGGGGAGAGAGGAGAGGAGAGGGGGGCGGGTGAAGATGTGCAGAGCGCCAGCGTGCAGGCATTATAGCCTATGTGATGAGCCATATGTGTACAGCGTTCGGCTGTGTCGACCGCGCATGCGCCCAAAACGGCAAGCGCAGGCCGCGTTCCAAACACCGGATACGATCGGCCGCGCATGCCCATTGGACACCCGCTGCGTGTCAACAGCCGGAAGCTGAGACTCAGACCTGATTGCAGGACCAGGAATGTATGAGGAGCCGCGGACTGCGCTCCAGGCACCGGATGCGGACAGCCGCGCATGCCCATTGGACATCCACTGCGTGTCAGCGGCCGGAGATTACGTCACAGACCTGAATAAAGTATCAGAAGTGTATGGAAAGCCGCGGGCGAACGCACAGCTGCGAAGAAATGTATAAACTAACAAAAGATGAAATGTAGAAGAGTATAAATATGTAATACTGAAAAATATGGCTATTGCAAATAGCCTAATACAAAATCTGCTATATTCAAGAAAAAATGTATGAATTAATGCATATCAAAAAACCACATTGAAACCCTCAATTAGACTTGTATTACTGTCATCTAGTTAATTCATGTGCAGAATTAACCATCAGTCAGTAAAGACTTGACATGTTAATTCGACAACATGACCAACACCCAAAACAATGTGAGAATTACACTTACCCTACTATTACAACTTGTCACAGCCTTCCTTTGTTTAATTTATGCAAATTAGTTTTATCAATGATATTGCCAATATTTAAATTCTCTCCCTTTTGAGGAAATTTTCTGGGACAAGAAGATTATTTAAAGTTTTTTGATTTTTATATTTTATTTTTTATTTTTTATTTATTTTTTATATTAATTATATTATTATTATTTGTTTTTTTATATATTTTATTATTTATTTTTTTAATTTTTTTATATATATATAATTTATTTTAATATTATTTTTATACTTTATATATTTTTTGTTTTTTATTCATTCCTTTTTATATATAAATATTTTTTACTATATTTTCAATTCTTTATATTATATATATATACCATCATTCTGCATATAATTTATGATTATTTTTTACATATACAATGATATTTTTGTCTTTTATCTTTCTCCTGACCGCCACGCAGGCCCCCCATCATGATATACTTTTTATGATAAGTATTTTGAATTTTTCATTCCTGTTGATGGATTACATGCACTTTATTGTTATCTATTAATTGATGTGGGGGTTTGCCCATATGTCTGTGGTGAGCCAGGATGGCATGTACTGATATATGGTTTACATAGCCTTGATTTGTTGTATACGACAATTTTTAATCATTTTGTGTTGTGTCTGTCTTTTCCAATAAATTTGTTATATTTTAGATGTGCGGCTCTCGTTTCGGTATTCTTTTTCTTCTCTTTTGCATCGTCTATTTCATACCGTGAGCCGGCACTCTCTTTCTATTGTTGGAGGTGCCCCCAGCTATTTGTATCCCATAGTTCTAACTTTTTAGCAGTGTTTCTTCACTGTCTTCTTGGGGAGGCACTCCTGTTTATATTGTTATACTTATTTGATAGTCTGTGTGTCCACATGGCAGTGCATGTGGAGGATAGGGAGGCGGCATGGAACTCTCAGGTTTCTGTGGTATTCCAGGGGGAGGGGGGAGATTTGGAGGAAGGTGGTGATTTTAGGGCTTTGAGCAATGAGCTGTCTGATGCACACAAGCTATTTTCTAGGGTATGGTGGAATGTTAAGAGCTTAGAAGAATATGTCAAATGTGGTATTATCCCTAGGGGCCTCAGGGTACAGAAATTTCCTGCCTGGGAGGTAACCCCCGAATTTAGAAGCACCTGGGAACAGGGTTTATCCCAATGCTCTAAAATCCTTATGGGCATGCTTATTGAGCATGACAAGGATTTATTGCGCTTGACGAAACAGAGGTTGGTCGGTCTGGAGGCAAAGCTGGCCCTACATGACAAAACTAAGGTCGAGAATTACTATACCAAATTAAGGGAAATATTGGATAAGTATGACAAAGAGATAATGATGGGGAAGAAGTCTAAATTTCAAAGGGACAAAACAGATTTTGAAAATAAACAGGCCTTTAAGTGGAAGCATGCAGGGAATATGCGTGGCCAGGGTAGAAATAATACCATGAATCCATCAACAAGAATAACTGGTGGTCACACTGATCCCAGTGATCAGAGCTTGAGTGAGGGCGATTTTTTATCAGAAGCCAGCGACGATGGAGGACAAGGAGGGGACTACGCAAATCCAAGAAAAAGAGGACCACAACATCGCAGGGGCAACAATTATCCACTTTTCCAAAAGAGACGACTACAACAGTACTAAATGACAACTCTGTTTTAAACTTCTATACAATCAACCATCAATTTTACAAACTCTGGCTGAGGATGAACGTGGGGTATTTATGGATCTCATGGACCTTTTGCGAGAAAATGAGTCCGAAACAGCCATAGTACATGAGATACAGAGACTTAAACCTGATTGCCTGCAAGGTAGAAATCTCAATAGCCTGGAATCCGATACTATACGAAAATTGCAGGTCAATAGCACCTTTGTCATCAAAGAGGCGGATAAGGGCGGTAATGTGGTCCTATGGGACATGGATTTATACATACAAGAGGCTACTCGACAGTTGAAAAATGGAGCATTTTATGTACCCTTACCCTCGGACCCCACAGTGGTTTTCAAGAAAAAACTGGACCAACTATTGAAATCAGCTCGGGATATGTTTATCATCACTAAAAAGGAGCATCAATTTCTCGAGGATTACCCTCATATGTGCGGGATTCTCTCCATCTGATTGAAATGTTGGAACAACTGTCAATTACCTCCAATGTATTGCTCGTGACCTGCGATGTTGAATCTTTGTACACGAATATTGCGCACAAGGATGGCATCAGCGCCACCACCTATTTCTTGGAGAAGTCAACCTCGGGGGAGCCAGCCCACCGCGCCTTTCTGGGCTCCAGGGAGACCTGTATCCAATTCATTGAAACACTGAACCAAAATTCCTTGAATATTCATTTGACATATAATATCTCGGATGACACGGTGGAATTTTTGGATCTGAGACTGCGTAAGGAAAACGAACGGATTGTCACATCTCTCTTTCGAAAGAGTACGGCCACTAATAATTTGTTACATTATCAAAGCTTTCATCCAGCCCATATGAAGAGAGGAATACCAAAAGGGCAGTTTCTTAGATTGCGACGCAATTGTACCAACCTAACCGACTTCAGGACAGCTTCGGCAGATTTGACATCACGGTTCCAGAAAAGGGGATACCCCAGGAAGCTTATCTCCCATGCCTATGAAGAAGCGAAGAGCACTGAGCGAATGGAATTGTTCACCCCGAAACCAAAAACCAGGGATGGCAGGATACATTTAATTACACGCTACAACAATCAGTGGTCCGCGTTATATAAAATCTTGGAGAACCATTGGTTCCTGCTCACTTCAGATCACAGATTGACGCCCCTTTTGGATGACAAGCCGAAGATTATTGCCCGCAAGGCGCCCTCCCTCAAGGACCAACTTGTGTGCAGCCATTTTCAGCGTCCCACACGGGGACTGAGCAGGGGCATCAAATTGAAGGGCACACATCCCTGTGGCCAATACAACGTCTGCCCATTTATGTTGGGAAGAGATAACTTCGTGAATGGCAAGGAATGTGTACGTTTGCACCATTACATAAACTGCCGCACCAGAAATGTTGTTTATGGGATCATTTGCCCGTGTAAGAAATTGTATGTGGGCCAAACTTCACAAGAACTGCGCAAACGGATGCAGCAACATATGTCCAATATCAATTTGGCCGCTCGGGATCAAGCCGATGAGGAGAAAATACTTACTTCTGTGGCTGCACATTTCTTGGACCATCACGGTGATACACACATGGTTTCTCACGCGATTATTTGGTTCTTCGTCTTTTTTTCTTGGATCCAACGGATTATTCTCTTCTCTGCGCTTTGGCATGGAGGGGACCTCTTTGTCACTTATTTGAAAGAATCTCACCAAATCACTATGGAAGAGGATCACCTATGATCATCCTTAGATTGGACATGTATTAGATGATCTATTTGATATTTGATGCACTAGATTGTTATTACTTTTATTTTTATTCATATTTTTCTGTCTACATCTTGGTGCAGCACCTTATTGATTACCTTATCCTGTGAAATGTTTCCTCATTTATGTGGCCCGTGTGTGGGGCGCTGTGGGCGATAGCACAGAGCGAAGAATCCCTTTTTTTTTTTTTTTTTTTTTTTTATAATTTGAAGAGTATAAAAAATGGTCAAATACAACAACTATTTTGAAATTATAATCTGAAAAATATTGATAAAAATCTTTTACATATAATAATATACAAAATAATAAAATGTACTATAAAAGACAAAAATATCATTGTATATGTAAAAAATAATCATAAATTATATGCAGAATGATGGTATATATATATAATATAAAGAATTGAAAATATAGTAAAAAATATTTATATATAAAAAGGAATGAATAAAAAACAAAAAATATATAAAGTATAAAAATAATATTAAAATAAATTATATATATATAAAAAAATTAAAAAAATAAAAAAATAAAAAAATAAATAATAAAATATATAAAAAAACAAATAATAATAATATAATTAATATAAAAAATAAATAAAAAATAAAAAATAAAATATAAAAATCAAAAAACTTTAAATAATCTTCTTGTCCCAGAAAATTTCCTCAAAAGGGAGAGAATTTAAATATTGGCAATATCATTGATAAAACTAATTTGCATAAATTAAACAAAGGAAGGCTGTGACAAGTTGTAATAGTAGGGTAAGTGTAATTCTCACATTGTTTTGGGTGTTGGTCATGTTGTCGAATTAACATGTCAAGTCTTTACTGACTGATGGTTAATTCTGCACATGAATTAACTAGATGACAGTAATACAAGTCTAATTGAGGGTTTCAATGTGGTTTTTTGATATGCATTAATTCATACATTTTTTCTTGAATATAGCAGATTTTGTATTAGGCTATTTGCAATAGCCATATTTTTCAGTATTACATATTTATACTCTTCTACATTTCATCTTTTGTTAGTTTATACATTTCTTCGCAGCTGTGCGTTCGCCCGCGGCTTTCCATACACTTCTGATACTTTATTCAGGTCTGTGACGTAATCTCCGGCCGCTGACACGCAGTGGATGTCCAATGGGCATGCGCGGCTGTCCGCATCCGGTGCCTGGAGCGCAGTCCGCGGCTCCTCATACATTCCTGGTCCTGCAATCAGGTCTGAGTCTCAGCTTCCGGCTGTTGACACGCAGCGGGTGTCCAATGGGCATGCGCGGCCGATCGTATCCGGTGTTTGGAACGCGGCCTGCGCTTGCCGTTTTGGGCGCATGCGCGGTCGACACAGCCGAACGCTGTACACATATGGCTCATCACATAGGCTATAATGCCTGCACGCTGGCGCTCTGCACATCTTCACCCGCCCCCCTCTCCTCTCCTCTCTCCCCCTCTCCCATTTCATGCTAATGAGGAGGTTGCGGCCCCCTTCCTCCACATGGCGACCTGGCACACAGGTAAAAATCATTAGTAATTGATTATCTTGTATATATGTGTATAGTCATGGAGCATTTGAGACTAGGCACTCCTGAGGAAGCTAGCAAGTCTGGCGATACGCGTTGGGCTCTTCTCCTGACCGCCACGCAGGCCCCCCATCATGATATACTTTTTATGATAAGTATTTTGAATTTTTCATTCCTGTTGATGGATTACATGCACTTTATTGTTATCTATTAATTGATGTGGGGGTTTGCCCATATGTCTGTGGTGAGCCAGGATGGCATGTACTGATATATGGTTTACATAGCCTTGATTTGTTGTATACGACAATTTTTAATCATTTTGTGTTGTGTCTGTCTTTTCCAATAAATTTGTTATATTTTAGATGTGCGGCTCTCGTTTCGGTATTCTTTTTCTTCTCTTTTGCATCGTCTATTTCATACCGTGAGCCGGCACTCTCTTTCTATTGTTGGAGGTGCCCCCAGCTATTTGTATCCCATAGTTCTAATTACCTGGACATCACATGGAGAAAAGGAACCTAAGTAATACAGCTTCAAAAAAAGTTTATTGAGAAATACAGTAGTTTATTGTAGGCAGAATGGTGCATTACATTGAGTGGGAATGTTTTTGTCTTAAAGAGCATTTTCCCCCCCAAAAAATCAATTTGTAGAAATAATCAGTCGGCACTCTGGAAGAAGGTGGTGCTCGTATCCTGGATTGCAGGCCCACACATCCAAGTAGTAGAAGTGGATCAGCAGTCATCTGCCTGTATTTTATTTATGGCAATAAAGTGATTTTATTAAAATAAAAAAAATGAGCGCTAATCCACTTCTACCCCAAAAAATAAAAAACTGGAATTTACAAGATTTACACCTATGGTCAAATTCTCTGTGTGTGTATGTTTTTAGAAGCTGTACGCACTATACATTCTCAGCACCACGTAAGACACAGATTATAACACTGACTGTGCAGAGACACATTGAGTTCTTGGCACATTTTTTAAAACCAAATACAGAAATGGGTTAAAAAACGTTTACATCTGCGCTTTCCCTTTCCGCTATTAAGATCCGTCATAGGATCTCAATAATGGAGAAAAACGCTTCAGTTTCGTCCCAATTCATTGTCAATGGGGACAAAAATGAACTGAACGAATGCATTCCATTCCATTTGGTTGCGTCCCCATCGCAGACAGAAAACCACTGCAAGCAGCGTTTTTCTGTCCGCAATATGATGCAGAGCAAGACGGATCCGGACACAATGTAAGTCTCGGACACAAAAGAAAACAGATCCGTCCCCCATTTACTCACAATGGTTTTGGTGCCGGATCCGTCTTGGCTATTTTAGAGATAATACAACTGGATCCGTTCAGAACGGACGCAGAAGGTTGCATTATTATGATGGAAGCGTTTTTGCTGATCCATGACGGATCCAGCAAAAACGTTGGTGTGAAAGTAGCCTTACATTTATATTTGTCCTCATTCTTTAATCCTTCCTGGCTTTTTCTCAGGAAACTGCCGCCAAAACTGCATGTATGTTTCCAACTTAAGCAAGGTACATAAGCCATATTTTGAGCTCATGTATAAAGATGAGTGAATTGATTTAAACAAAACAATTCAACCCAAATTTTTTACAAATTTTACCAATTCAGGTCAAATCCAAAATTCAATTTATCAATTTTCAAACTGGCATCAGCAATTTTTCAGATCAGAAGATAGGAAAGATAAGGAAGGAGGACCCCAGGTAGTGTGTGTGTGTGTTAACATATTGGCAGGCATTTGCCCCCTAAAAACTGTTTTGGGCATTTTTTTTTAAACATAAATCCTATGGTATAGTTCATTTTTAAAGAAGCTGTTTGTTACCCCCCAGCAACCATGTGTTTACCCTTCGCACTAGATAGAAAAAAAAAACAAGAATTAAGCTCCTCATCGAGCAGTATATCCGTACTGTAATATTGGCTGACAGACAGGAGCAATAGCTGATATGCTCACCTTAGTGTGTTGTGCAAGGTGCAGTACCCCAGATCTGGAAGTATCTGCAAATGTATTGTATATAGTATGTGTGTAGTAAGGCGCAAGGGTCCGTCATTGACAGAAGGTATGTGTCACCAAGGTTTCTGGCCTCGGTGAAGTAAGAGACAGTTTTCATGTGTCAGCAGCAGTTGCTGTTTAACACCAAGCTATTTAGTATAGCTGTATAGCTGATCCTGGACGGCTCTTACTGGGAGTAGTCAAAGTGCTGGGTCGGTGACTGCTCCCCACGTTACAGGCCGGGTCTTGACTGGCCTATAAAAATCCCAGCCGGCAGTGTCAGCTGGGTGTGATTACGTCTCTCTCTGAGAGAGGAGCTCTGGCAATGCTGAATTAGGATCTGAGCCATGTGCTAGGCTGGCGGCCTGAGTTTGGGAGGTCTGCTTTGTCCTGAACAACGCTGATTGGGTGTGAACTAACACCTACGTAGGATAACAGATGACCGTGTTGCTGTTTGAACTGTCTAGGTGTGAACGAACACCAAAACTGTAAATGGACTGTCGTACTGTTTTGTTGCCATAAGTGTGAATAAAACACTGAAGTTTTTTTGAGTTACAAACTGCTCTTTGCCTCTATACTGCGTCCGCTTGTCCTGTCTACCATAGCAAATCCCCACAATAGTTATGTTTTGTATTGTTATGTTATGTTATGTATTTCATATTTTGGTCGTATGTTCCAGCAGAGGTGGAGTGGATAGCAAAGTTGGGCAGGAACAGGACTAACCACCCTGTTCCTCCCCTCTTGGCAGGAGTGGGTTTTTCCTGCCAGGAAAGGGAGTTTCTATCCAGCTAGAGAGAGGAGAGGAAGCACACTGCTGAGCTCCTGCTCCTGGAACAATATATGATTTTCCATAGAGACCAACACAATTCAGATTCAAGAAAGCACTTAAGAGACCATACAGCAGAATGATCAGTGGAAAACTGCTTTACAGACACTACTGCAAGGAGAGGGACTAAGGCTCAGACCCCTAAACCCCCAAATTACCACTAGGCCAGATAAAGTTCAAGTCTGAACCTTAATGTGGACATCTATACCACAAGTGCCAATATATATTCATCCAAGCTTCTATCATACCTGCTCAACAGATGCCAGAAACTGCACTTTGAATTTGCTGCTACTGGTTGTACCACGTGTTATATTTTGCACTTAGTAAAAAGAGACATTCATACATTCACTTCGGACCTGATTCTTCAAACTACCTTTCCACTGCACCGATCCCCAGGAAGCAACATCCTGGCACAACACTCCATCAACGTCACTACCACTCCCATTGTAAAAGTAATCAAGCAGTTTGGGAGAGCATAAAGGTAGCCCTGATAGTTCACCTGCTGGGTGCCAAATGGAGGTGCTACAGTATACTGGAGAGAAGAGACACAGGAGACAGACATGGAGTCCTCCTGCCTTAGAGCAGTTCTCTGCTTGTAGGACAGAAGTCCAGCTTTATTTATACTTCTAGTTATGTAACAAGTCATTAAACTAGTCAAACTAGTATAAACCACAGTTATAGTTATAGTGTGTAAATGCATCATAATAACTATCACATTGGCATTTGCCTAACCTGTGAGGTATGTGAATCTTGAGGAACAAGATCTGGTAGAATGATCTTGTCTAACACATGGAGAACAAGATCTGGCACAGTGATCTTATCTAACCCTTGGAGAACAGGATTTTATGACCCAGAGTCAACAGAAGAAACATGTGAAGAATATACCCTTAGACTACTTTCACACATTACATCATGAAAGATCCTTAAAATGTACCGTTAATTTTATGTATCATAATGTAATAATATAAGTAGTTATTCTCACACCCATCCTCTGCATCGGCTCCTCAGGGGCTTGCCTTAAGGTAAGGCACAACACTTATGTAGGCATAGAAGGAGAAAAGTGTGCTGCAGTCCAGGATCCAGCTGGAGAAGTGAAACAATAACAAGTACAAAAAATTCCCGGCTCCGCTGTCACCCAAGAAAACGAGATGTAATGGCTTCAATTAAGTATAAAACAAGACCATTTATTTTTGTTTGAAACAAAACATGTTTTGGGGTTAAAAGGGTTGTCTGAGTTATTTATTTGGTCTTTGTTAGTGTTGGGCGAGCATGCTCGGCCGAACCCCAGTTTGGCTCGAGCATCTCGGTGTTCGGCCGAATATTGCATGTGCTTGAGCACGATGCTCAAGTCAGTGTATTTAAATCTAATTTAGCCTCTATTTCTGAAAATTTTCTGGCAGGATTCGAACTCACAACCTTCTACATTACAGCCAAGAATATTAACCACTACACTATAGAGCTGCATGGTCATTTACTAAAAAAAAAATCCTATACATCAGAAGTCTCATATTTTTTTTAGTAACTGGCCATACAGCTCTATAGTGTAGTGGATAAGATTCTTGGCTGTAATGTAAAAGGTTGTGAGTTCGAATACCACCAGAAAATTTTCAGAAATAGTGGCTAAATTAGATTTAAATACACTAGGTGACTCCATATATGGACATAGCTATATATGGAGTCAGAGCAGGGACTCCTAAGTTGAACGAGAGTCCCAAAGCCCTCTTCAGAACAGGGGGTGCTTAGTTTAATGCTCCGGTTCTCCCATTGACTCCCATTGTGCTCGGGTGCTCTGTAGAGCACCCGAGCATCAGGAAGTGTTCTACTCGAGCACACGAGCACTTTGGTGCTCGATCAACACTAGTCTTTGTATGTACTAGGCAAATGTAAGGACTTTACAATTCACTTACTTCATCTCCAGTTGCTGCTTTCTCAGATTTCACTGAGAGTCACTTGACCGGTGATGTCAGCTTCTCTTCCTGCTTTGATGATGTTTCGTGCACAAGCCTGAGAGATCAGATATGAGTCTGTACACAATATGTCACTGTGCAGGCCACACCCCCTGAACTGCCATCTGCTGCTGTCTGCTCTCTCCCTGGATTCTTAACACCTTCAGCAGCACAGACTCATGGCTGAAGGCTTTACTGAATAGCTGCTGGCAGTGAGGAGACAAATGCTGGGCATAGGAGCTGGCAGAGGATTTATGCAGAGCATTGCACAAGAACAGGTAGTTAGAAGATCCTGTATCAGCAGTGGCATTATACAGCTGGGACTTGTAGTCCTACACATACAACATACTGCTGAGACTGTTGTTATAGCAGGTAAACAAAGGGCCAGAAGGAAATTAGAAAATAGATATTTTTTGGCTGAAAACTTGTTTAGCTTAGTTATATATTGCTGCCCATCAGATTTACAGTGCTATATATATATATTTTTCATAACTCGGACAACCCCTTTAATAAACCTACTTCAAGCAAAAGACAAGGAATGCCACAACTGATTTTCATAAGCCAGGTATCATTTTAATCAGTGGTGTCCAGGCTGATCCTGCTGACAGGTGCTCTTTAAGGACAGGTTTTTGAGAGATAGCCTCACATTATCAGGTCAAAGCTGTGCCGATTCACATGGATTAAGCAGAATATTGCAACAAATGTATCAATGATGACTCGAAAATTCTGATGCCCGTACTGAGCCCATTCTCTTCTGGATAAAAAGGAGTTATCATGTTGTATTCTTTGTATTTAGCATATTGCAGATACTGTAGGTATCTCAAATAGATCTTTTATCTTTGGTTGTCTGTAGCATGGCCAAATATAATCCTCTACAGAGGTGAAGAAGTTTATTCATGATTGATGCCTCTTCTAGTGAAGGAGTTAAACCTTGTCTACTAATAGGCAGAAAGTTTTGCAGCTTAAAATTACACATTGACAGCAGTGTAGAGACATCAGGAATTACAGAGTAGACACTGTACAGGACAACATATAATTTTGAATGCTCGAAAGAATGTACACCGCACGGAAAGTAACTGAAAGCCTTCTTGAAATGTGTGTTTCGCATAGAAAGGATGTAATTATCCACTCCTGAGCGAGTGTGTGCATTGAGCCCAAATCAATATTTATCCTTCATTTCAGGCGTTTTACAAAACAATAATGTGAATTTTTCAACTCAATAAGAAATGTTCACTTTACTAATCCTCTAAGGACCTCCTCCCCCTTGGCCTCTCTTCTCGTCGTCACCTTTACCCTTCTTTTTACGCCTTCATATAATATAACTGCAATAAAAACTGTCTTATCATATTATGAGATCTACATAGAATCAATTTAAAAGTATTTTCCCATTGACTGAGGCTCAAAACCTACTGCAAAAAAATATGTTTAAAACTACCCATAAAGACCCACACAGAGTTCAGGTCCATATTGCTTAACCAATGACGTTCCAAGTGTCTCTGCAATATGGCATAAAATAAATATTACATCACATTCTATACGATGGAACAGTATGGACTAGAGATGAGCAATAGAGATGGCCTTGCGGTTCGCTAGGCGGTCGTTTCGTGTCGCACTTTGCTCGTTCGTGGTTCGCTGAATGGGTGAACATATGGTGATGTCCGCCGGCGCCATATTCTTTTAAATAGTGAAGAACTTTGACTCATGACACATCCATCAGGTGGTACAGGACAGCCAATTGAGATGTTTCAGCACATGGACACCCCCTACCTTATAGATAAACCTGATCTGGCTGCCATTTTATATTCAGTCTTTTGCCAGTGTAGGGAGAGGTTGCTGTGTGGAGCAGGGACAGACTGTTAGGGACACCAAACGCTAGCTAATAGGGCCACAAAAATCCTTTTAAGGACTGGTATAGGTGTGCTGTCGATAGGTGTGACTTAATGAGGGGTGTGATATACTTATAATATACTTTCTAACATGGAAAGTATATTATAGTGCATTTGTATTGTGCAGCAGTTGTGTGCGGTTCTGCTGCGATACTGCAGCTTTACAGAGTGCCAAACGCTATTGGAACAAATAATTTCTACTGGTGTGATATACCAGTTGCCCCCCCAAAAAAGTGATTGAGGCAGGGGTGTTATATACCTTCTTCCACAAATACTGCTTTTCTATAGGGACTTTAGTCACAGGGTCATTTTGAAAATGACAGGCAGAGGAAGAGGCAGGTCGGACAGGTGCACCAGACCGGAGCCTAATTGGGAAGTTGCAGAAGGTTTGTGCGATTACGTCAAAAGACGCACCAGACTTGGTTGAGTGGCTCACTCAGCCTTCCGCTTTTGCACCCTCCTCATCCTCTGTATTTGCACCCTCTTCACTTTCTGCTGTGTGCACTCCCAAAGACACCACCACCACCATATCCCCTCCGCTTGAGTCAGAGGAATTATTTTACCATCCATTCCAAGACCTTACCGATGCGCAGCCATTCGTGGCGTCGGATCAGGAAGAGGAGGTAGCAATGGCCGCCACCCAGCAGTCTGACGACAGTACCCAGATCAACCAAGGAGGGTGGTCCCCACTGTTGCTGCCAACTCCGAGATCTCTAATGTCAGTGGTGGTGACGGTGACAATGATGACGTGTCGATGGATGTCACATGGGTGCCTAAAAGAGAGGAAAATGAGGGGAGTTCAGAGGGAGAGACGGAGCAGCAGATAGGGAGGAGAAGGAGGAACCTACAGTGCACAGAAGGCAAAAAAGCAGACTGCTAATGTATCTGGAATGAGCCATCCACCGTGCATATCTTGCGCTCCCAGGACACCGGCATATGGCTCTGCGGTGTGGGCTTTTTGTTTACGTTTCCGCTGCTGACAATAGTGTTTCCATCTGCAGCCTGTGCTGTCAACGCATAAGTCGCGGTAAGCCAAACACTCACCTAGGGACAACCGCCTTAAGAAGACACCTGGCCTCCCATCACTGAGCCTGATGGAAGAAACGCCGTCAGAACCCACAAAGCCACGATCCCGGCGCTCCACATCCTGCCTCTTCTCCTTCTCCACTCTCCTCCCATTTTTCCTCCACTCCACCTTCCACCGTGCCATCGTCGCATTCATCTGGCAAAAGACAGGCTTCCGTGGCCCAAATGTTCTAGCATAAAAAGATGATGACGCCAGATAACCCTCTTGGGCTGACTTCCTGCTTGTCAGAACTGCTATCCCCGTCAACTACTGCCGTTTGTGACCTCGGAGGCCTTTAGAAAATTTGTGGCCATTGGCACACCACAATGGAAGGTACCTAGAAGGAAATATTTCTCTCAGAAGGGCATCCCAGAGCTATATGGTGATGTTCAGCGGAAAGTGAATGTATCTCTGGCACACAGTGTCGGTGCCAAGATACATCTGACCACAGACACGTGGTCTAGCAAGCACGGGCAGGGAAGGTACATAACTTTTACTGACCACTGGATGAACCTTCTGACAGCCGTCAAGCATGCAACCCGTGGCACCCATGTGGATTTGGTGTTACTGCCACGTATTGCATGCAGGCCTGCCTCTTCTCCTCCTCCTCCTACTGCATCCTCCTTCTCCTCCTCGGCTGACTCCTCCTTTTCCACTGCTATCGCCTATTCCGCTGCGCCCCCCACGCTCCCCAGAACCTATTCGACGTGCCAGGTGAGATGTTGCCATGCTGTGCTGAGGCTGTTGTGCCTGTAAGCCAAGAGCCACTCCAGTCCTGCACTTCTTTCAGCTTTGCGGTCACAGGCCGATCAGAGGCTAACCCCACTCAATTTTACAGTTGGTAAAGTGGTGTGCGACAATGGTGCCAATCTGCTGAGCGCGCTGAAACAGGGAAAAATGACACACGTGCCGTGCATTGCACCCGTCCTGAACTTAGTCGTGCAGCGATTCGTTGTCAAATACTTCGGGGTCCAGGACGTCTTGCGGCAGGCCAGAAAATTCTCTATCCTTTTCCAGTTAAACCGCGCTGCTCCAGAAGGCAGAAAAATCACCACTCTAGACTCATTCAAATAATCCGTGGATATAGGGAAGCAGTAGGGCCACAGAAAGCCACAAAACCTCCACGCATTAGCCTCTGTCAGAGACCAAAGGATCGCCGCAATAGCGAAGCATCATCACATATACGGAATAAATACAATTTATTATACTCACAAAGGTAAATAGAAAACAGGCAGTATATAATATCCAATCTCATACAAACCAACACGGGTTTCGCTCCGAAAAGCTTTGTCAGGGGCATCTTACGCCTTCTTTCTGGAGCGTGCATTGCGTTGTGTCATTGATCAAGCTGTCGAGGAGCAGGAGCAGGAAGATGAGGAAGTCGCAATGCTGAATGAATTCCCAGGGGGGGGCTACTCCATTTGAGACAAGTCAGCAGGAGTCTTAAGAGGAGTCAGAAGAGGATGGTGTCGGGGCGGAGGAGAAGCAAGAAGAGCATGCTTTAAACTTTTCTGGGATCCCTGGTGTTGTCCGTGGCTGGAGGGGAGGAGAACGAGAACGACATTATCCTGGACGATGAGCAGGAGCCAGGCCACTCCATAGCTTCCAGTTTAGTGCAAATGGGGGCCTTCATGCTCCAGTGTTTTAAGAGGGACCCCCGTATAAAAAGCATAAAGGGCAAGGACCTGTACTGGGTGGCAACGTACTTAGACCACCGATACAAACACAAAATGGCGGACATGTTACCAGCATCACAGAGGGCTGTCAGAATGTATCACTTCCAGGCCTTGCTTTGAGAAATGCTGCATTCTGCTTTTGCGGGCACTGGCAGAGGAAATTCCACTCACAGAGAAACAGGTGCGGGTACCAATCCAACAGCGCATGCAAGAAGAGGGCGGTTTGAAGATGTGTTGGTCACTTCAGATGTGAGATCATTCTTGCATCCAACCCATCAACAGCCGCTATACAGATCCAGCCTCAGGGAATGCCTAGACCGACAGGTGTCATATACTTACTTGTTCTTTTCTGTACGCTGAATGCACACTGGCCTGCTGTAAAATTGGCCTGCTGTAAAATTGATATCCAATGACCATGTAATCTACCTCTAGACACATTATCAATTGTTCTTTTCTTTACGGTGAATGAATAATTGTTGCGGCCTCGGAGGAATTCAACACCAGTGACGACCAAGTGTTATCGAATTTCAACTATTATCATTAGGGTTTTTTCAAGAGGGGGATTTCGTTAGCCATGTTTTTAATCTAATTTTATATTTTTAGTTCTTTTAAATATATGTATTTGACCTGTATTTGTACTGGCCTTCAGTAAAATTGATATCCATTGACCGTCTAATAGACCTTCAGCCACATAATGACTTGATCTTTTCTGTACGGTGAATGCATAATTTTTAGGACCTGTAATACACTGCAGTAAAATTTATATCCAATGACTGTGTAATCTACCTCCAGCCACATACTTACTTGTTCTTTTTTTGTACGCTGAATGCATAATTTTTGGGGCCTGTAGTACACTGGCCTTCTGTAAAATTGATATCCAATGACTGTGTAATCTACCTCTAGCTACATACTTACTTGTTCTTTTCTGTACGCTGAATGCATAATTTCTGGGGCCTGTAGTACACTGGCCTACTGAAAAAATTGATATCCAATGACAGTGTAATCTACCTCCAGCCATATACTTACTTGTTCTTTTCTGTACGTTGAATGCATAATTTTTGGGGCCTGTAGTACACTGGCCTGCTGTAAAATTGATATCCAATGACCGTGTAATCTACCTCCAGCCACATATTTGTTCTTTTCTGTATGCTGAATGCATCATTTTTGGGGGCTGTAGTTCACTGGCCTGCTGTAAAATTGATATCCAATGACCATGTAATCTACCTCTAACCACATTATCAATTGTTCTTTTCTGTACGCTGAATGCATAATTTTTGGGACTTATAGTACAATGGCCTGCTGTAAAATTGATATCCAATGATCGTGTAATCTACCTCCAGTCACATACTTACTTGTTCTTTTCTGTACGCTGAATGCACACTGGCCTGCTGAATGCACACTGGCCTGCTGTAAAATTGACCTGCTGTAAAATTGATATCCAATGACCGTGTAATCTACCTTTAGACACATTATCAATTGTTCTTTTCTGTACGGTGAATGAACAATTGTTGCGGCCTCGGAGGAATTCAACACCAGTGACGACCACGTGTTATCGAATTTCAACTATTATCATTAGGGTTTTTTCAAGAGGGGGGTATTTCGTTAGCTATGTTTTTAATCTAATTTTATATTTTTAGTTCTTGTAAACATGTGTATTTGACCTGTATTTGTACTGGCCTGCAGTAAAATGTATGTCCATTGACCGTGTAATATACCTCCGGCCACATAATCACTTGATCTTTTCTGTCCCTTGAATGCCTAATGTTTGGTGCCTGTAGTCCAGTGGCTTACAGTAAAAATTTTATCCATTGACCGCATAATGTACCTCGAGGCACATAATCAGAATTTCTTTTATGTCAGGTGAATGCCTAATTTTTTAAGGCCCGTACTACCGTGGCCTAAAATAAAATGTTTCTAGGCTTCGACAGAGCACATTTCAGAGAATTTCCCTTTAAGAAGCATAAAAATGTCCCCTGATTAAGACACATATTTTTTGTTGGAATTTTTGTCAGTGATCCCCCTCTAGTTTGTCCATGTTGTGGGACTATTTGTGCACTTCTACTAAGTATTTGGTGGCTGCAAATATGAACTGAAGGTTTTTTAGGTTTGCCTGCCATTAAAGTGAATGGGGCCCGCCGCAAACTTGCGGTTCACGAACATTTGATCAGAAAATTTTAGAAATGAGAAAGTTTAGAATACTGTAGATTAAATTTCAAGCCAAATTTTTCTAAATTTTCTGATTATTCCAAACCCAAATTTTGTGCGATTCAATCCGTGAATCAAGGAAGGAAGGAGAAGAAAGGAGATTCAGAACCCTTTTCCAGGCCTTATGATTCGGGTTGAGTTTATTCAGCACCAAATCGAATTAGATGGTTGATTCAGCAAAATTGGACCCAAACTGAATTGACAGAAAATTGCTATTCACAAATAGAGACCCATATGTTGTTATGGATACCTAAATACGGGTCAGTACGCTTGCTCTGTGTTTATTAATTTTCTGTGATATTTATACGGATTTCAGAAAATGGTGCATAAAATGGGCATGGACAAACTTTACACAAATATTTTGTTATGGATGTTTGTTTATTTTTAGCACAAATAATTGTCATTTTGACCCATAAGACAAAGATGGATGCCACACTGGCAGCCTGTGCCCTCTGCTCCACTCGCTATGTGTCTGTTTTTTCATGTGTGTATGTGCAAACAGAAGCTTAGTTCAGTGTATCTCACCTCAGGTTCAGCGCTGCTGCGGTTACATCCTTTCTCTCTTTGCTCTTTGAGCTGCTGACCTAATTAGTTCCCCCATAAATGCCTGCTTGTCTCTCTCACTGTTTGCCTGATCAACACAGGTTCTGCTAGGTTTTGCTAGTCTGCTTTACCTTGCTATCTGATCTATAATCCATTGACCTGTCACTACACTGACAGTGGCTTTCCTGTACTTTGACAGCAGACGGTTCCTGACTACATGTTAGACTGATGCCATTGCTACTCTAGAGTCCCTGAACCGCGTGGTTCAGCAACCGACTGCTCCTGGGTGGTTTGCACAGGGGATCCACACCCACAGGTCATAACAATGGAGAGTGTGACACATACACCATTTTATAAACGTGCCCCTTATGGGCACTCACCCCACCATTGATTGTTATAAACAGATACTCCATTTATAGCTCTTAAAGATATTGGGACTATTTTTGATGTAGGTTGGATTACTAGGAAATACTGCGCAATGAGTTTAACCTTCTTACAAAATAAAATTATTTTTTTCTAATTCCAATTTTTGAGATTTTTTTTTTTCCTGTTACTTGTTCAAGGTCCTTGATGGTATGTACATGTTTTCTCACGTGAGGAGTACCCCAGGTCACTTTCTGCAAAATGGTTAGGAACAGCTGCTCATCTCCATGGGCCCACTACAAGAATAAAAAAAGTGAGATAGGCAAATGGCTTGCTGACCTTTTTTCTTACTAAGAAAAGGAGAGATAAATAATATATGGTTCTGGATCTGGGGGTGTGATGGTGGGATCTCTGTACATCATTCAAACAAAGTTTTGACCAAAGCGACTTTGGATCTATGATCCGAAGCTCGCTTCGCCCAGCTCTAAGTCCCGATGTAGATGTCAGCTAAACTACAGAGTCAAGGACTTTAGTGCAAGCACCAGAAGCTCAGGATACAAAAAAATGCACCAAAAATGCAGGAAACATGCAGGTATAGCCTGAACAGCATGCCAAAATAACGTGGTCTCAAAAATCAGGAAATGCTCAACCCCATATGCATTTGTGCATCTATACCCGAAGGAGCAAATCCTGCACATGTGGTCCATTGCTAATGGCGATCCCCAGCAAAAAATGCATACAATGGAGGATGCCCGCAGCTGACCACAAGTGCCACAAAGACACCCTATACCAGATAGCAAAATGTGTGAATGCAATTGATTATATGAAATAAACATTCACAAGAATAGGTGCACTACTGTGGTGGATGCAATTATCAAAAACTGACTAAACCCTCACACTGATGTTAAAATGGGACTTTAGCCAATATATCCTTATAGGAAGGCCATACCAGAGCTCGCACACCCCGTCAAGGTATCTCAAGTGGCACGGGACCTAACGCTAACCTACCTGTGCCGTATGGTCAGTACCAGAAGCCAGTGGGAAAATTACAGAAGCATAAAGTCAGACTCACAGCAAACAGCTCCCCGTTACCTCCAGTGTGAAACCACACATACAATGGGAGGAGGGAGGAGGCTGTGAGTTCAATGTGCCTTGATTTTCATCTATAGGCAACATTTGGTGCATCTGTGAGGCCTGCGTCATATTAGTCAGCCTTGGGTGGGACTCACAGCCTCCTCCCTCCTCCCATTGTATGTGTGGTTAGTCACACTGGAGGCAACTGGGAGCTGTTTGCTGTGAGTCAGACCTTACGCTTCTGTAATTTGCCCACTGGCTCCTGGTACTGCCCATATGACACAGGTAGGTTAGCGTTAGGTCCCGTGCCACTTGAAATACCTTGACGGGGTGTACGGGCTCCGGTATGTCCTTAATATAAGGATATACTGGCTAAAGTCTAATTTTAACATCAGTGTGAGGGTTTAGTTCATTTTATTGATTGAATCCACCACAGTAGTGCACCTATTCTTGTAAATATTTATTTCATATAGTCTGAACAGTCACTAAGACTTGAATGCAGGTTTCTGTGATCCACACAGCACACTTGAAGCATACATGGTGGTAGACACATGATAAACAGGCAGGCAGGATGCTTGGCAGGAAAACATACGAGACAGATGGATAGGATTAACATAAATATTAACAGAACAGAAACGGGAAGTGCTGGAAAACATAGGCAAGGTAGGCACAAACTAGAGCACTGATTGCAAAAATGGAACAGGGTAAACACAGGTAAATCACAATAGCACAAGACTATCAGAACACCTTTGTTGGTTATCAGGGAACCTAAAGCTCAGGCACCCTCCAGCTGGAAAGGACACCATAAATAGCCATGTCGTAAGCAGTAAATGTAGGAGTGGCTCACTTCCAATTGATTATGGTGAGGTGCTACTAGCTAGACTTGAGGACACCCTACCTCAATTGAAATCTAGAAATAAATAGCCATGTACCCAAGGCCGTTGGCTGAGGAAAGATTTGGATGCTGCGCACTGGCCCCTTAAGAGGCCAGAGGTGAGTGTGACCCCTGGGGAGAAAGAGGTTGGAGCACAATATAGAAGCATGGAGGCAGCAGCATGGTGAGTAACTCAGGTATCATGCCCACAGGGGAAAGCAGGGCAGCAGCAGACATAGACAGCTGACCTAATAATATCTAGAATAAGACAAGACTTTAATTTAAATAAATGATCTTTAAGGTAAGACTTTAATTCTATGGCATGCACTGCAGTTAAGTAAAAATTACTTAAAGGCAATTTCCAGGACTAAAACACTGATTGCCTAAACTTACATAAGCTACATCTTGTTTGATCAGTGGTGGTCTTAACACCTCAAACTCTCCCTCATCAGCATAGTGGCTCAACCGTATGTGTGGCTGTGCCCCATTTTCTGTGGCCCCTCTGCTTTGGTTATTTTCAGGAGTCAGACCCCACCTGACAAACACTTATTAGCCTTCAATGTTTTAATACTAGAAAACCACTTTCATAATCAAATTTTGATATCTACCATAACCCCAAAAATATTGCCTCCTCCATATTCCATCCGATTCCCACAACTGGAAACTATTACATGTTACAGGTGCCAGGTTCATACCATGTGCTTTGTATGACTTTTTCAATGGAATATAATTAGGGATGAGCGAACTCGAACTGTATAGTTCGGGTTCGTACCGAATTTTGGGGTGTCCGTGACACGGACCCGAACCCGGACATTTTCGTAAAAGTCCGGGTTCGGGTTCGGTGTTCGTCGCTTTCTTGGCGCTTTTGTGACGCTTTCTTGGCGCTTTTTGAAAGGCTGCAAAGCAGCCAATCAACAAGCGTCATACTACTTGCCCCAAGAGGCCGTCACAGCCATGCCTACTATTGGCATGGCTGTGATTGGCCAGAGCACCATGTGACCCAGCCTCTATTTAAGCTGGAGTCACATAGCGCCGCCCATCACTCTGCTCTGATTAGCGTAGGGAGAGGTTGCGGATGCGACAGTAGGGCGAGATTAGGCAGATTAACTCCTCCAAAGGACTTCACTTGATTAATCGATCGATCTGCAGCTGTGCATCATTGAGCTGCTGAAATTCAAATGCTCACTCACTGTTTTTAGGCTGCCCAGACCGTTTGTCAGTCACTTTTTTCTGGGGTGATCGGCGGCCATTTTGTGTCTTGTGCGGTGCTGAGACCAAGTGCATCCAAGCTGCGACCAAGTGCATTTAACCCTCAATGGTGTGGTTGTTTTTTGGCTAAAGCCTACATCAGGGTGAAGCTGTCACACCAAGTGCATTTAACCAGCAATAGTTTGTTCATTTTTTGGCCATATACTAAATCAGGGGCAAGCTGCGCCCGTCACCAAGTGCATTTAACCCTCAATGGTGTGGTTGTTTTTTGGCTAAAGCCTACATCAGGGTGAAGCTGTCACACCAAGTGCATTTAACCAGCAATAGTCTGTTTATTTTTTGGCCATATACTACATCAGGGGCAAGCTGCGCCTGTCACCAAGTGCATTTAACCCTCAGTAGTGTGGTTGGTCAAGCTATCACACCAAGTGCATTTAACCAGCAATAGTCTGTTCATTTCTTGGCCATATACTAAATCAGGGGCAAGCTGCGCCTGTCACCAAGTGCATTTAACCCTCAATGGTGTGGTTGTTTTTTGGCTAAAGCCTACATCAGGGTGAAGCTGTCACACCAAGTGCATTTAACCAGCAATAGTCTGTTTATTTTTTGGCCATATACTACATCAGGGGCAAGCTGCGCCCGTCACCAAGTGCATTTAACCCTCAGTAGTGTGGTTGGTCAAGCTATCACACCAAGTGCATTTAACCAGCAATAGTCTGTTCATTTCTTGGCCATATACTACATCAGGGGCAAGCTGCGCCCGTCACCAAGTGCATTTAACCCTCAGTAGTGTGGTTGGTCAAGCTATCACACCAAGTGCATTTAACCAGCAATAGTCTGTTCATTTTTTGGCCATATACTAAATCAGGGGCAAGCTGCGCCCGTCACCAAGTGCATTTAACCAGCAATAGTCTGTTCATTTTTTGGCCATATACTACATCAGGGGCAAGCTGCGCCCGTCACCAAGTGCATTTAACCCTCAGTAGTGTGGTTCGTCAAGCTGTAAAACCAAGTGCATTTAACCAGCAATAGTCTGTTCATTTTTTGGCCATATACTACATCAGGGGCAAGCTGCGCCCGTCACCAAGTGCATTTAACCAGCAATAGTGTGGTTATTTTTTGGCCATATCCCAGTCTAATTCTGTCACTAAATCCATACCGGTCACCCAGCGCCTAAATACTAGGCCTCAAATTTATATCCCGCTAAATCTCTCGTTACCGCTGTCCTGTTGTGGCTGGGAAAGTTATTTAGTGTCCGTCAAAGCACATTTTTTGTTCTGGGTTGAAGTACAATTCCCAATTTAGCAATTTCATAATTTAGTGGTTCCTGCTATATCAGAGCTATTTGAAATCTATCCCTAAAAGGGTATATAATATTCAAGGTGCACATAGGGTCATTCAGAATAACTTCACACACACGCTACTGTGCATTTCCAAGTCTAATTCTGTCACTAAATCCATACCGGTCACCCAGCGCCTAAATACTAGGCCTCAAATTTATATCCCGCTAAATCTCTCGTTACCGCTGTCCTGTTGTGGCTGGGAAAGTTATTTAGTGTCCGTCAAAGCACATTTTTTGTTCTGGGTTGAAATACAATTCCCAATTTAGCAATTTCATAATTTAGTGGTTTCTGCTGTATCAGAGCTATTTGAAATCTATCCCTAAAAGGGTATATAATATTCAAGGTGCACATAGGGTCATTCAGAATAACTTCACACACCCGCTACTGTGTATTTCCAAGTCTAATTCTGTCAGTAAATCCATACCGATCACCCAGCGCCTAAATACTAGGCCTCAAATTTATATCACGCTGAATTTGAATACAATACATTGGGCCAAATAATATTTTTGTTGTTGTGGTGAACCATAACAATGAGGAAAACATCTAGTAAGGGACGCGGACGTGGACATGGTCGTGGTGGTGTTAGTGGACCCTCTGGTGCTGGGAGAGGACGTGGCCGTTCTGCCACATCCACACGTCCTAGTGTACCAACTACCTCAGGTCCCAGTAGCCGCCAGAATTTACAGCGATATATGGTGGGGCCCAATGCCGTTCTAAGGATGGTAAGGCCTGAGCAAGTACAGGCATTAGTCAATTGGGTGGCCGACAGTGGATCCAGCACGTTCACATTATCTCCCACCCAGTCTTCTGCAGAAAGCGCACAGATGGCGCCTGAAAACCAACCCCATCAGTCTGTCACATCACCCCCATGCATACCAGGGAAACTGTCTCAGCCTCAAGTTATGCAGCAGTCTCTTATGCTGTTTGAAGACTCCGCTGGCAGGGTTTCCCAAGGGCATCCACCTAGCCCTTCCCCAGCGGTGAAAGACATAGAATGCACTGACGCACAACCACTTATGTTTCCTGATGATGAGGACATGGAAATACCACCTCAGCATGTCTCTGATGATGATGAAACACAGGTGCCAACTGCTGCGTCTTTCTGCAGTGTGCAGACTGAACAGGAGGTCAGGGATCAAGACTGGGTGGAAGACGATGCAGGGGACGATGAGGTCCTAGACCCCACATGGAATGAAGGTCGTGCCATTGACTTTCACAGTTCAGGGGGAAGAGGCAGTGGTGAGACCGAGCCAACAGCGTAGCAAAAGAGGGAGCAGTGGGCAAAAGCAGAACACCCGCCGCCAAGAGACTCCGCCTGCTACTGACCGCCGCCATCTGGGACCGAGCACCCCAAAGGCAGCTTCAAGGAGTTCCCTGGCATGGCACTTCTTCAAACAATGTGCTGACGACAAGACCCGAGTGGTTTGCACGCTGTGCCATCAGAGCCTGAAGCGAGGCATTAACGTTCTGAACCTGAGCACAACCTGCATGACCAGGCACCTGCATGCAAAGCATGAACTGCAGTGGAGTAAACACCTTAAAACCAAGGAAGTCACTCAGGCTCCCCCTGCTACCTCTTCTGCTGCTGCCGCCTCGGCCTCTTCTGCTGCTGCCGCCTCGGCCTCTTCCTCCGCCTCTGGAGGAACGTTGGCACCTGCCGCCCAGCAAACAGGGGATGTACCACCAACACCACCACCACCACCTCCGTCACCAAGCGTCTCAACCATGTCACACGGCAGCATTCAGCTCTCCATCTCACAAACATTTAAGAGAAAGCGTAAATTCCCACCTAGCCACCCTCGATCCCTGGCCCTGAATTCCAGCATTTCTAAACTACTGGCCTATGAAATGCTGTCATTTAGGCTGGTGGACACAGACAGCTTCAAACAGCTCATGTCGCTTGCTGTCCCACAGTATGTTGTTCCCAGCCGCCACTACTTCTCCAAGAGAGCCGTGCCTTCCCTGCACAACCAAGTATCCGATAAAATCAAGTGTGCACTGCGCAACGCCATCTGTAGCAAGGTCCACCTAACCACAGATACGTGGACCAGTAAGCACGGCCAGGGACGCTATATCTCCCTAACTGCACACTGGGTAAATGTAGTGGCAGCTGGGCCCCAGGCGGAGAGCTGTTTGGCGCACGTCCTTCCGCCGCCAAGGATCGCAGGGCAACATTCTTTGCCTCCTGTTGCCACCTCCTCCTTCTCGGCTTCCTCCTCCTCTTCTTCCACCTGCTCATCCAGTCAGCCACACACCTTCACCACCAACTTCAGCACAGCCCGGGGTAAACGTCAGCAGGCCATTCTGAAACTCATATGTTTGGGGGACAGGCCCCACACCGCACAGGAGTTGTGGCGGGGTATAGAACAACAGACTGACGAGTGGTTGCTGCCGGTGAGCCTCAAGCCCGGCCTGGTGGTGTGTGTAATAATGGGCGAAATCTCGTTGCAGCTCTGGGACTAGCCAATTTGACGCACATCCCTTGCTTGGCGCATGTGCTGAATTTGGTGGTGCAGAAGTTCATACACAACTACCCCGACATGTTAGAGCTGCTGCATAAAGTGCGGGCCGTCTGTTCGCGCTTCCGGCGTTCACATCCTGCTGCTGCTCGCCTGTCTGCGCTACAGCGTAACTTCGGCCTTCCCGCTCACCGCCTCATATGCGACGTGCCCACCAGGTGGAACTCCACCTTGCACATGCTGGACAGACTGTGCGAGCAGCAGCAGGCCATAGTGGAGTTTCAGCTGCAGCACGCACGGGTCAGTCGCACTACAGAACAGCACCACTTCACCACCAATGACTGGGCCTCCATGCGAGACCTGTGTGCCCTGTTGCGCTGTTTCGAGTACTCCACCAACATGGCCAGTGGCGATGACGCCGTTATCAGCGTTACAATACCACTTCTATGTCTCCTTGAGAAAACACTTAGGGCGATGATGCAAGAGGAGGTGGCCCAGGAGGAGGAGGAGGAGGAGGAAGAGGGGTCATTTTTAGCACTTTCAGGCCAGTCTCTTCGAAGTGACTCAGAAGGAGGTTTTTGGCAACAGCAGAGGCCAGGTACAAATGTGGCCAGACAGGGCCCACTACTGGAGGACGAGGAGGACGAGGATGAGGAGGAGGTGGAGGAGGATGAGGATGAAGCATGGTCACAGCGGGGTGGCACCCAACGCAGCTCGGGTCCATCACTGGTGCGTGGCTGGGAGGAAAGGCAGGACGATGATGATACGCCTCCCACAGAGGACAGCTTGTCCTTACCCCTGGGCAGCCTGGCACACATGAGCGACTACATGCTGCAGTGCCTGCGCAACGACAGCAGAGTTGCCCACATTTTAACCTGTGCGGACTACTGGGTTGCCACCCTGCTGGATCCACGCTACAAAGACAATGTGCCCACCTTACTTCCTGCACTGGAGCGTGATAGGAAGATGCGCGAGTACAAGCGCACGTTGGTAGACGCGCTACTGAGAGCATTCCCAAATGTCACAGGGGAACAAGTGGAAGCCCAAGGCCAAGGCAGAGGAGGAGCAAGAGGTCGCCAAGGCAGCTGTGTCAATGCCAGCTCCTTTGAGGGCAGGGTTAGCATGGCAGAGATGTGGAAAACTTTTGTCAACACGCCACAGCTAACTGCACCACCACCTGATACGCAACGTGTTAGCAGGAGGCAACATTTCACTAACATGGTGGAACAGTACATGTGCACACCCCTCCACGTACTGACTGATGGTTCAGCCCCATTCAACTTCTGGGTCTCTAAATTGTCCACGTGGCCAGAGCTAGCCTTTTATGCCTTGGAGGTGCTGGCCTGCCCGGCGGCCAGCGTTTTGTCTGAACGTGTATTCAGCACGGCAGGGGGCGTCATTACAGACAAACGCAGCCGCCTGTCTACAGCCAATGTGGACAAGCTGACGTTCATAAAAATGAACCAGGCATGGATCCCACAGGATCTGTCCGTCCCTTGTCCAGATTAGACATTAACTACCTCCCCTTAACCATATATTATTGGACTCCAGGGCACTTCCTCATTCAATCCTATTTTTATTTTCATTTTACCATTATATTGCGAGGCTACACAAAGTTGAATGAACCTCTCCTCTGCCTGGGTGCTGGGCCTAAATATCTGACAATGGATTGTTGCATTGGTGGCTGACGTGAAGCCTGATTCTCTGCTATGACATGAAGACTGATTCTCTGCTGACATGAAGCCAGATTGTCTGTTACGGGACCTCTCTCCTCTGCCTGTGTGCTGGGCCTAAATATATGCCAATGGACTGTTGCAGTGGTGGCTGACGTGAAGCCTCATTCTCTGCTATGACATGCAGACTAATTCTCTGCTGACATGAAGCCAGATTGTCTGTTACTTGACCTCTCTCCTCTGCCTGTGTGCTGGGCCTAAATATATGCCAATGGACTGTTGCAGTGGTGGCTGACGTGAAGCCTCATTCTCTGCTATGACATGCAAACTAATTCTCTGCTGACATGAAGCCAGATTGTCTGTTACGGGACCTCTCTCCTCTGCCTGTGTGCTGGGCCTAAATATATGCCAATGGACTGTTGCAGTGGTGGCTGACGTGAAGCCTCATTCTCTGCTATGACATGCAGACTGATTCTCTGCTGACATGAAGCCAGATTGTCTGTTACGGGACCTCTCTCCTCTGCCTGTGTGCTGGGCCTAAATATATGCCAATGGACTGTTGCAGTGGTGGCTGACGTGAAGCCTCATTCTCTGCTATGACATGCAGACTAATTCTCTGCTGACATGAAGCCAGATTCTCTGTTACGGGACCTCTCTCCTCTGCCTGTGTGTGTGCTGGGCCTAAATATATGCCAATGGACTGTTGCAGTGGTGGCTGACGTGAAGCCTGATTCTCTGCTATGACATGCAGACTAATTCTCTGCTGACATGAAGCCAGATTGTCTGTTACGGGACCTCTCTCCTCTGCCTGTGTGCTGGGCCTAAATATATGCCAATGGACTGTTGCAGTGGTGGCTGACGTGAAGCCTCATTCTCTGCTATGACATGCAGACTAATTCTCTGCTGACATGAAGCCAGATTGTCTGTTACGGGACCTCTCTCCTCTGCCTGTGTGCTGGGCCTAAATATATGCCAATGGACTGTTGCAGTGGTGGCTGACGTGAAGCCTCATTCTCTGCTATGACATGCAGACTAATTCTCTGCTGACATGAAGCCAGATTGTCTGTTACGGGACCTCTCTCCTCTGCCTGGGTGCTGGGCCTAAATTTATGACAATGGACTGTTGCAGTGGTGGGTGACGTGAAGCCTGATTCTCTGCTATGACATGCAGACTGATTCTCTGCTGACATGAAGCCAGATTGTCTGTTACGGGACCTCTCTCCTCTGCCTGTGTGCTGGGCCTAAATATATGCCAATGGACTGTTGCAGTGGTGGCTGACGTGAAGCCTCATTCTCTGCTATGACATGCAGACTAATTCTCTGCTGACATGAAGCCAGATTCTCTGTTACGGGACCTCTCTCCTCTGCCTGGGTTCCGGGGCCTAAATATCTGAGAATGGACTGTTCCAGTGGTGGGTGACGGGAAGCCAGATTCTCTGCTATGGGACCTCTCGCCAATTGATTTTGGTTAATTTTTATTTATTTAATTTTTATTTTAATTCATTTCCCTATCCACATTTGTTTGTAGGGGATTTACCTACATGTTGCTGCCTTTTGCAGCCCTCTAGCCCTTTCCTGGGCTGTTTTACAGCCTTTTTAGTGCCGAAAAGTTCGGATCGGGTTCGGATCCCGAACCCGAACATTTCCGGGAAGTTCGGCCGAACTTCTCGAACCCGAACATCCAGGTGTTCGCTCAACTCTAAATATAATACATTTATTTTCAGGTGACACAATACAGTTTTTGGCTTACACTTCATATTCCAAGGTTCTCGCCTAACAACGCCTGTGTTAGTCTCGGAAACATCGTCAGTCTATGGTCACCTCTTTACCTACCATTTCTGCAAAGGAAATTACTTGTTACACTCTGACATGTGCTGAAATTAGTCCTTTCCATTATTGCGTTCATTGATGTATTTCCAAAAAATATTATTCAATAATATATGGAAAAGTAAAGATATATTAGCCTGCAAGGCAAAATGTTATTTCTTTGCATATATATTATGTGAAAATTATATATACAGTATGTAGGTGGAGGGCAAAAATAAAACCATCTGGATAAAGCCTGCCCATTCTGCCACTCCAGATTGTAAACTGTAAACACACGCACATTTCCCAGTTCTTTTAACCTGCATTTGTATGTTTTGTCTATGTTAGTGCCTACCAAATTTACTCCATTAGTTGCATAGCTTATGTTTCCAAATTTTTCTTGGTCATTGGTGGTAAACTATTCAATGGGCAGCATAAGTTATAACTAAGAAGGGTTCCCAAGTTGGAAAGATTACAATATTTAATATTAAAGTCCATCAGTAAAGTAGTTATTTTAGAGACATCAATGCCATTTTCAAAATTCATGTTGGATCCTGATTTAAAATTTAAGGTAGAGCAACATTTGAATGGCGTAGGTGTGATCTCCCCATATTTTTGTAGATTTCCACCAAGTTTTCCAGTACTTTCCCAGACTCCAAAATATTCAGAGGTTAAATGACTGTCTATGAAATTCACTCAACAGCTGTTGGCCAATCATTCATTTGGCTGACACCTATGACCTCTGAACACTCCTTCCCATAATTGTCATGATTGTTGGTACATGTAAGAGGGCCTTAAGACCCTGTCAGACACTTCAGGTAGTGAGATATCTCCCTTTTGAAATTCAACATGTCTGACCCTTCTTTCCATCACCTCTGCCATCAGAGAACAGTAAGGACAAGCTCATATACATTAGATGGTTAGTTGTTCCCACCAAAATTGACATCAATGGGCATATCTTACGTGGATCTACATGTGTTTAGTGGAAGTTGGAATGTGAGCCCCGATGCAAGTGTGAAAATCTCTGTACAGCGAAACATGATGGTGCTAAATTTTTTTTTAAAGAATTTGTTTCAGAAGCAGAGCCTTTAATAAGTACAAGAGAAGTTCCAATCAAGAACCCCCAAGAATTTCCATGACCCTACAGGAACACAAGCTTAGCTTACATTATACCTTAACACAATGGAAAACCATAACGTGTATATTCAATAAAAATAAAACCTCCTTGCATGGAAAATCTGAACAATTTGGTCATTCCTTTTAAATATGTATGAAAATGTACCTCACCTTATACTTGAGCTCATTTCAACATTTGTAATATTAAGTATTTGTGAGCAAATGCCAAGATTTCAATGCTCCACCTCGCTATCTGGCACTAGATGTTTGAGCTCTTGCCACCAAATGTTAGAAATAAAATTTTCAGCCACATTACTCATCAGAAAAAAACAGCACAGATTCAACTGTGTGTAACCCCTTGGTCAAGCCAAACACGGGGGCACACCAGCATGTGTGCGTGTATGAAAACAAGTCAGCAAAGTTTATACAAGGTCTCCGAGTAGGGTCGGACTTTATGTACAGAGAGAACAGCTACACCTCCAAGATTCATGTTGACTAACACAAAAAAAATTGCGAAATTGTTAAAAAAATATAATAAAAATGCTGAACGATTTCACAGAGTGTGAGTGATATACTTTCTATATGTTTCCCATTTGGGACGTTTTTTTTTTTAATTTATGAGTTTCCACTTAGAGAAAGAAAAAGGTTGTAGAGAAATGGTGCAGCACAACAGAAAGCCCAATGGGGGAAAAAGAATTTCTGCAAAAAAAAGGTAAATGTGATGAGAAGCGGATAGGGATTAGTAAAGAGATTTGGTAAGGAGCTAGTAGTAGGTAATGCTGTAGGTGATATTTGTACATTTGTAAAGGAACATACTGTATTGTGCACAGTGCAGAGGCTGAAGGGGAGGTGCGTGACACAGGGATTTAAAGAACACATTTTGTACATAGTTAAGATGGATGTGAATTCATGGTAATTTGATTTGAGTAAATTCTGGAGATAGAAAAAGAAAGTAAAAATAAAAAATACTGAAACACAATTAGACTGGCTCACAGTATTTTTGCATTTATTACACTTAATAAAAATCACAATTATTTACTGTTGTAATTGTAAAATAATAAAATTAATAAAATTAATTGCCCACTAAATATAAAACATATCCTAGTAGTATATCAGAATAGCATAAATATATGGGTATCTTGGATGCGGAGCTCACGCATATACCCAACTAACAGGAGTACTCCAAAGGGATAATAGGACCACTTGATTATGCTGTGTGGTGTCGGTCAATAGCGCATTGAATCCATACTTTGACAATGTTCAGATAGTTATAAAATGACTTGCCAAATGTTCAACATACCAATCGGTAAGAAGATATCCACCCTGCGGTCCACGGAATGTTCTTATAGTATCCGGGGGGTACTTTGTACTTATTCTCGTAGCGGTATCTGCTGACTACCTCCTGCCACGAGGTAGTATCACTGCTTCTCCTTCTCGGCGTCTCACGTGACCTGACCTGTAGATGGTTCACTTGGTCGGTGATGACATCCACCTGCGCCAGCGGAGTAGCGGGAGTTCGTGTAGCAGAGCTATACCGGTACGGGGTTCGACTCCCCTTCACAGGAACTGTTTAGATGGTAGTTGAATCAGTCCTCTTTAAAGATTAAGTCGCTGCCGTTGCCGCATGGATTTTTCTTGGGTGGTTCTAGATAATAAATAGCACGGATCCTTTTTTTGTGCTTAGACAGAAATAGCGCACCACTGGCTGGGTCCTGTTCACACTGATTTATCCTAGACGCGTTTCAGAACCGTAGTTCCTTCCTCAGTAGGCAAATGTGAAAAAATCCATGCGGCAACGGCAGCGGCAGCGACTTAATCTTTAAAGAGGACTGATTCAACTACCATCTAAACAGTTCCTGTGAAGGGGAGTCGAACCCCGTACCGGTATAGCTCTGCTACACGAACTCCCGCTACTCCGCTGGCGCAGGTGGATGTCATCACCGACCAAGTGAACCATCTACAGGTCAGGTCACGTGAGACGCCGAGAAGGAGAAGCAGTGATACTACCTCGTGGCAGGAGGTAGTCAGCAGATACCGCTACGAGAATAAGTACAAAGTACCCCCCGGATACTATAAGAACATTCCGTGGACCGCAGGGTGGATATCTTCTTACCGATTGGTATGTTGAACATTTGGCAAGTCATTTTATAACTATCTGAACATTGTCAAAGTATGGATTCAATGCGCTATTGACCGACACCACACAGCATAATCAAGTGGTCCTATTATCCCTTTGGAGTACTCCTGTTAGTTGGGTATATGCGTGAGCTCCGCATCCAAGATACCCATATATTTATGCTATTCTGATATACTACTAGGATATGTTTTATATTTAGTGGGCAATTAATTTTATTAATTTTATTATTTTACAATTACAACAGTAAATAATTGTGATTTTTATTAAGTGTAATAAATGCAAAAATACTGTGAGCCAGTCTAATTGTGTTTCAGTATTTTTTGGTTTTCAGCTGGTATCTGAAAGACTGGGCTCCAGTAGGTTGCTGGTGAGCTCCTCTGAATTGTCTATTGTTAAAAATAAAAAATATATATATATAAAAATATGAAAAGTGAGAAGCAAGAGAGTATCATGCAAAAAATTTCAGGTCAAATAGAGGACTTTCAATTAGGATAGAATTGATTCAGACCCTGAATGATGAATCATGTTTTCTTTAAATCATAGGGGTGCATGTGAGTCCCTTACATGGAGAGGAGATGGCACCAGGATGCCCAGTGGGAAGTAGACAAGATGGTGGAGACAGTGTGACGTTTTGTACAATGACCTGCTGGGCAACTTTGGTTCCAGGCATCATGTGAATGTGACACACCTCACCTACCTAACAATTGTACAGACCAAGTCAACCCCTTAATAGCGGCAGTATTTCCTCATGGCAGTGGGTTCTTTCACCAGGATAATAAGTAACATAATAAAGAGTTCAAGATTTTTACTTTTCTTCTACATCCATCAAATTTCAATCAAATCTTCATCTCGGGGATGTGCCTAAAAACAAGTCTGATCCATGGATGCTTTCCCCCACAATTTACAGAATTTAAATGAGCTGCCATCTTGGTGCCAGATATATCACAGGACACCTTGAGAGGTTCTGTGGTGTCCAGACCTCAACCAAATATAGCTATTTTGGCACCGCAAGGAGGATATATGCCATATTAGACAGGTGGTTTTAATGTTACAGTTGAATGGTTAGTCCTTTATTCCACAGTGGTTTACACTATTTCCATGTGTTTGGCAAACATTCTAAGGTCAATTTTACCTAAACATGTTCTTTGCAGTTTAGTAAGAGAATAAATTACCATAAGACCCATATGAACATGGAAACCTTTTTGCTCTGAATAAAAAAGAAAATAAGTATACATAACAGTGTGAGCCTAAACAATAATATAGTAACATAAAATACAATAATACAAACAGTATAAAAGCAGTAACACTCATATCAGACATATCAGTAGTAATAAATCAGAGCTACTGGACTTTTTCACTTGTTTTTAAAAAAAGTTTTGCTAGTCATCCAACTGGCTTTCTCAATTAGAATGGCTTGTGTGAGAATTCTCCTGCATTAAATAATGGTGACTCGTGCTTTACTGCAAAGAAAAGGGGGTTAGTCAGCACCTCCCAGTGCGCAGGTGCACTGCAATGGCTGAAAACTGAGAAAAAAAGGGGGAATGCAGAAGCACCCTGCAAACCAGACAAAGTACAATAATGGCATAGTCACAAAAAATATTATAGTGCTAATGCTACGCTTATTTATAAAGTGAGATGCTTGGCAAATGCATTTTGTACAAAACCATCTGAGCTCGTCTGCCGGACGTCAAGGCGATCTCTGTAAGATGGGTCCTAACACTAAATATTACCTGTTATGCGCCATAATGGCCGCCATAAAGTTCAGAAAGTGTTTAGTCGTGGAGGTAATTGGATTCTCATGACTGGAGCTATTAGGTGTGTTTGAACTGCATTGTGATATGTGTTTGAGCTGCATTGTAAGTGCCAGACAATAGATAGACACCACTCCACCTCTATTCAAGATTGGCGTCTCCAACTTAACATAAATAGCTTATTTCATATCTCCTTTGGAACCAGTCCTGTGTCTAAGATGCAAATGTCAATGTCACTCATATGAGTGTCCTCTGTCCTAAAGATGATAAGTAGTGTTGGTCGAGCACCAAAGTGCTCGGGTGCAAGAGTAGAACACCTCGGGATGCCGAGCACCCGAGCACCATGGAAATCAATGGGAGAACCCAAGCATTAAACCAGGCACCCCCTGCACTGAAGAGGGGAGGGTGGCTGGTTCATAGTAAAAGGTCAGAAATTGATGGAAACACCAATAAAATGGTTCGGGAACAGCATGGGGAGGATGTCTGGATGCATCTTGGATTCCCAGGTCGCTGCTGGGAACGATGTTGTCCGAGTAGTACGCCACTTTTACAGACTGACAATAATAAGCACCAAACTGAAGATAAAATAAATTTTAGAGGAAAAATTGTTAGGAAACATTCTTTTCTGTATATTTACTTGTATATAAGGTGCAAGTGCTGCCAAAAATTACTAGGAAGAGGCACTCCGATACAACCTGTATATTCCATAAAGGAGGGCCTGATACACATTGTGCTACAATTGTTCATGTAGTGGGACTCCTACACTCATAAAGCCTATGCACTAAGTGAAAGGGCTGCCAAAAATTACAAGGAACCAGCACTCCAATACACCATTTATTACACAGAAAGTAGGGCATCATACACACCCTTAAAAAATTATGATTGATGGCCTGCTGGTGACCCTCAAAAACATTAGGAGCAAGCGCCTGCTGGTGACCCTCTAAAACAAGGGACTTCTTCCAGGAGAATAACATCACTCTTTTGGCCCATCCTGCGTGTTTCCCTGATCTAAATCCAATTGAGAACCTTTGGGGATGGATGGCAAGGGAAGTTTACAAAAATAGACAACAGTTCCAGACAGTAGATGGCCTTCGTGCGGCCGTCTTCACCAATTGGAGAAATGTTCCCACTCACCTCATGGAAACACTTGCATCAAGCATGCTGAAACAAATTTTTGAAGTGATAAACAATAACGGCGGAGCTACTCATTACTGAGTTCATGTTTGGAAGTTGGATTTCTGTTTTGGGGGGTTTAGTTTTTTTTTTGGGAGGTGTGGTCCTAAACTTTTGATCAGCTGAAAAACCACCTGTTTCAGTTTATTCGTTGTTTTCATTAAATTGAATGCTCAAAAAATGTTTTGTCTCACTCCCATTTCTTCTTGTTGCATGTTGAAGCTCTACTTGGAACCTTGTTAAGATCCAGCCATGCTAAATAGGATTTTTTGCCAAGTGGTCTTAAACTTTTGATCAGGACTGTATCTAGGATGCACAAACATTATACAGGAGGTATAGCACAAGTAACAGGGCCGTAGCTATAGGGGAAGCAGGTGAAACGGCTGCTTTGGGTCCCTGACCCAGAAGGGGCCCATTCAGGAGGAGGAGGACTAAAAGATTTTGTCAGGGCCCCCTCAACAGTATTACACAATGAAATTATATACAGTGACAGTATAGAAAGTGTAGAAAACGGATGGAACCGCTGCCGGGCCTGGTCTGAGAGAGTGATCTTTACTAGCCACAGGAATGGGGCGGCATGAAAGGAAGGGGTTGCGAAAAAATTGCTGGGGGAGGGGGGCCCCATTCAAAAATTTGCTGTGGGGCCCAGTCATTTCTAGCTACACCACTGGCAAGTAATGTGGCTGTCACCAGCGGCTAATAAAAAATTACACTGAATTAATGTCACTGATATTTAGGACGCGCAAATGTTATAGAGGAGGTTTAGCGCAAGTAATGTCGCTGTCACCAGCTGCTAATAAAAAATTACTCTGAATAAATGTCACTGATATTTAGTATAGGCAAACGTTATACAGGAGATGTAGCGCAGGTAATGTAACTGTCCGCAGCGGACACCGTCTACGGAAAAAGTACACTGGATGACACAGATACTTTTAGGTTGCGCACACGGTAGAAAGGAGATGTAGCGCAGATAATGTCGCTGTCTGCAGCGGTCAAACAATTGCAAGCTATTCAGCGCAGGTTGCGCTAAAAATATATATTGCTGCCAGAAACAGCTATAGTCCTTAAAGGGAACCTGTCACCGGGATTTTGGCCATAGAGCTGGGGACATGGGCTGCTAGATGGCCACTAGCACATCTGCAATACCCAGTCCCCATAGCTCTCTGTGCTTTTATTGTGTTAAAAAACTGTTTTGATCGATATGCAAATGAACCTCATATGTTTCCTGTATCCGGAGATGAGTCCAGCGGAAAGGAGCCCAGCACCGCCATCCTCCGAATCTCCTCCTTGCTGGCTGACGTCACAGAGCTGGAGCGCCAAAATCTCGCGATGTGCGAGCTAGCGCATGCGTAGTTCATTCCCTGTGCTGATGCCAGCACAGGGAATGAACATGATGCCGACACTGCGCATGCGCTAGCTCGCGCATCGCGAGATTTCGGCGCTCCAGCTCTGTGACGTCAGCCAGCAAGGAGGAGATTCGGAGGACGCGGGGCGGTGCTGAACTCCTTTCCGCTGGACTCATCACCGGATATAGTACACATATGAGGTTCAATTGCATATCGATCAAAACTTTTTTTTTTTTACACAATAAAAGCACAGAGCTATGGGGACTGGGTATTGCAGATGTGCTAGCGGCCATCTAGAAACCCATGTCCCCAGCTCTATGGCCAAAATCCCGGTGACAGGTTCCCTTTAAAAGGAATTTTGGGTCTATAGCAAGTATAAAAACTAAAATATTGCTATTTAAATCCCTATACTACCTCTCCCTTCTGCTCTCCAGCTCTCCCTGGCTAATACTGAGCCGAACACGTGTCATTGGGTGCTATATTGTTCCGGCCAGCCAATCACTGTAATGCCAGCAGCCAACATGGCTATGGCACTACAGTGAGGGCAGTACTTACCTGCAAGCCTATTGGTGAACTAGTGTTCGGCTGAGCATGCTCGCTCAACACTAATGATGAGTCCTGATGACGAGTACTGGCCCTTCTGTGCTGAGCCATATGCATGGTATTGGAACTCCTCACTGCACTGGACTTCACACACAATATGACTGTTTTTGTGTTTTATGGTGTAGGGTCTGTTGGGTGAACCAGTTCCAGCCGTAGTTTATTTCCAGGTTTAAAGCAGACAGGGATGGTATGTTTATAAAAAAAATTCAGAGTTTTTCAGTTACCCTAGCTATGTGGCACGCTTGACATTCTTTTGAGAACTTTCACAGACGATAATCAGACACAATGAAAGGAAATTGCTCCTACCATCATCATCTGGTTACTTACAGTTACAGAATCCATATATTACCAAAACTAAAAAAAATAACTATTTGTGAAAAATAAAATGTTTTTAAAATAAAAAACAGATTTTAAGACAAGCACGTAGAATGGCAGTCTCTCTGTGTGTACCCTGAAAACAATTTGTAGAGCTGGTTGTTAGTAAATAGGAATTACGAGAAGCGATCTAATGAGTTAGCTCATAAAATCTCATTTGCTTCATGTTGTTCTGATTCTGAACCCTTTACCCCCTCCACCTTCCCCATTCCTCTTACCATGTGTACTGTTGATTTTTTTTTTTTCCTTGAACGATGGGTATTTAAAAAGTTCAGAAATCTAGAACGTGTTTATAGACAAGTTATTTAATGGGCTGTTAGGTTTATGTTACAGACTTGGTGAGTCGAAACAGAGGTTGCGGGGACGTTGCAACTGTGACCAGTTTTACTGCCCAACTGGAGATTTGGAGACAGATTCCAGGTACTGTAACTTACTTATGAGCAACAGCTGAGGTGTAATTTATACGGGTAATATATTCAAAGAGCCTTGGGTCAATTTAAGGTTAGAAAAACAGTTTGAGAAAAAGGTAGACGCAGTTTAAGAAAACGTTTTAGTCGCCATGCAGACCTTGTCTATAAAAAGATGAAGGATGTCCACAGGCCTTAATTAGAGATGAGCAAATTTATTTTAAAATTTGGAAATTCGATCTGAATTTTTCAAAAAGTTCAGATTTTTATCAAATCCAGCATTTGTGTAATTCCATTTTTGAGAATCAAAGAGAGTGAGAGCAAGAAAGAATAGCAGAGCACTTTTGATTTGAGTAGAATTAATTTGGCCCCAAATTGAATTGGATGGTCAGTTCGGTCGAATCAGAACCGAATCAATATTTAAAGTGGTTTAGAGTGCCTACAATATTCTGATTTCCTTACTTCCAGTTCTGTTCTGGCATGGTCTTTAATGTCATCCTAATGCTGAAAACTACAATTCCCGGCATGCTACATACCAGGAGCTTTCTATAAGTAGTGTTGGGCGCGAATATTCAAATCGCTAATTTTAATTGCTAATATTGCCACTTCAAGAATTTGCGAAGATCTAGAATATAGTGCTATATATTCGTATTCTCAAATATTCTAGATTTTTTTTTCCATCTGAACCAATGATCCCTCCCTGCTTCTTGCTTGTGGGCCAATGAGAAGGCTGCAATGTCTTTGTCTGAGCTTAGTGACATCCCTAGCCACCAATAGGAAAGTTGCCTACCCCTTACTATATAAGAACCTCCCCAGCAGCCCTTGTACGCAGTATTTTGCAGATCTGAGAGAGAGAGCAGTGTTATTGCTGTGCTCTGTGCTTTCCTGTTTTATTACATTAGATAGTTTATATACAGTCAGGTCCATAAATATTGGGACATCGACACAATTCTAACATTTTTGGCTCTGTACACCACCACAATGGATTTGAAATGAAACGTACAAGATGTGCTTTACCTGCAGACTGTCGGCTGTAATCTGAGGGTATTTACATCCAAATCAGGGAACGGTGCAGGAATTACAACAGTTTGCATATGTGCCTCCTACTTATTAGTTAATATATCAATTTTGCATTTACAGTTTTGAAAGTGCTGTCATGTGGGGTAAAGACGTAGGTTAGACGTATGACGTATGGGTGTACGTGATCTGAAAGGAGGGATTCATGCCCAAATCGGCTGAGAGTGCCTTCCATATGGATGAGTGACTCACAGAATGCCACAAAAACAGTCCCCAGACCATAACGCTGCCACCACCAGCTTGTGTTCCTCCAGCAATAGTTGAAGGGTGTTTCTCTGATGTTTCTCGTCTGACACGCCAACGTCCATCCACAAGCACTATCATAGCTACATTCACCTCTCACATCAATGACGTGGTGCTCTGCAGTTTCCAAGTCACGTATTCACAATAGTGCCATTTGTCCACTCACCATACACTTTCACCACAATAACGAACAGTTCACACTGCGCAGGTTCAAAAATACTGCCATGTGAAAGCCAATAATCATCTCTTTTTACAACTCTAATAAATCGCCCTTTTACCCATGACAGCAATGAGAGATATGTGTGCAAACAGCCTATCACACCCCTTATATACCCACCGAGCCCACTCAACACACCTTATATACCCACCGAGCCCACTCAGCACACCTTATATACCCACTGATCCCACTCAGCACACCTTATATACCCACCGATCCCACTCAGCACACCTTATATACCCACCGAGCCCGCTCAGCACACCTTATATACCCACCGAGCCCGCTCAGCACACCTTATATACCCTCCGAGCCAGCTCAGCATACGCGACTTCCTTCATCAGCTACGCCCTGCCAACCTCGAATGTGGGAAGTGGTCAGAATAATGGGACTCGACTGTGTAGATGACGGATACAAGGGAGAAAACTGCTAAACAATCATAGATACAAGTCATATTATTTATGGTCAGTAACTCATGTATGCAAAGATGGCGGTGTATTCTGAAAAGTTATCTGAAAGTATTGCAACACTTTAAATACATCTATGCTCATTGTGTAGACCAGACAGAGTCCAAAAATCAAATTAAATTTTGCAAAGATCCTGAGCACTGATAATAGAAAGGTCGTGTTAAGGAATGATATATCATCTACCTAAGTAAATAGAGCAGCATCCAGAAACCCAACCACAGGGGTTAAATACTACCCTAATTAGTGCACAATACCGTCACATAACATCCTCGAACTGGCATAGCATAACTATAATTGTCTGACATCATACCTTACACAGGGTGTATAATATCTCAAAATACTTTATGACATGGATCATTCCACTTTACACTCTTTAATGGCCCGCGGGGAATATAAGTGACACTTCCCAAACTGAGCTGAGCTGCCAGTTATAATGATGTCAACCAAATATTTTGCGAATTGAGAAGATCTTATTTAAAAATAATATGAAAGTAATGGCAGTGTTCCTGGAGCTGAGTAAATAATCTTCATAGTAATTTCACGTTTAGGACACGCTGTTTCAGGGAGAACTTCCGAACCTAAAATGTGACTCTAGAAAAATATAAAATTGGAATTTACAGCCAATAATGGCAAAGTGTTTTTGTAACCTGTAGCAATGCCAGGGCGGGGCGGCCCTAGTCAGTACTGCAACCCGGCCACACTAGCCAAATGGGCTTCCGGGAGATTCTCACTGCTGCACGGCGTGCAAAATCTTTAATGCAAAGATAACCAATATCTATCTATCTATCTATCTATCTATCTATCCATATCTATCTATGTCAGTCCGTCCATCTATCTATCTACCTACCTGTCTGCCTATTTTCTAAATCTATTTATCTATCTATCTATCTATCTATCTACAGTCAGGTCCATAAATATTTGGAAATCAACACAATTCTAACATTTTTGGCTCTATACACCACCACAATGGATTTCAACAGACTGTCAGCTTTAATTTGAGGGTATTTACATCCAAATCAGGTGAACGGTGCAGGAATTACAACAGTTTGCATATGGGCCTCCCACTTGTTAAGGGACCAAAAGTAATGGGACAATTGGCTTCTCAGCTGTCCCATGGCCAGGTGTGTGTTATTCCCTCATTATCCCAAATACAAGGTCCAGAGGTCATTTCCAGTCTGCTATTTGCATTTGGAATCTGTTTCTGTCAACTCTCAAGATGAGATCCAAAGAGCTGTCACTATCAGTGAAGCTATCATTAGGCTGAAAAAACACAACAAACCCATCAGAGAGATAGCAAAAACATCAGGCGCGGCCAAAACAACTGTTTGGAACATTCTTAAAAAGAAGGAACGCACCGGTGAGCTCAGCAACACTGGAAGACCACGGAAAACAACTGTGGTGGATGACCGAAGAATTCTTTCCCATGTAAAAGAAAACACCCCTCACAACAGTTGGCCAGATCAAGAAGACTCTCCAGGAGGTAGGTGTATGTGTGTCAAAGTCAACAATCAAGAGAAGACTTCACCAGAGTGAATACAGAGGGTTCACCACAAGATGTAAACCATTGGTGAGCCTCAAAAACTGGAAAGCCAGATTAGAGTTTGCCAAACGACATCTAAAAAAGCCTTCACAGTTCTGGAACAACATCCTATGGACAGATGAGACCAAGATCAACGTGTACCAGAGTGATGGGAAGAGAAGAGTATGGAGAAGGAAAGGAACTGCTCATGGTCCTAAGCATACCACCTCATCAGTGAAGCATAGTGGTGGTAGTGTCATGACGTGGACATGTATGGCTGCCAATGGAACTGGTTCTCTTGTATTTATTGATGATGTGACTGCTGACAAAAGCAGCAGGATGAATTCTGAAGTGTTTCGGGCAATATTATCTGCTCATATTCAGCCAAATGCTTCAGAACTCATTGGATGGCGCTTCACAGTGCAGATGGGCAATGACCCAAAGCATACTGCAAAAGCAACCAAAGAGTTTTTTAAGGGAAAGAAGTGGAATGTTATGCAATGGCCAAGTCAATCACCGGACCTGAATCTGATTGAGCATTTCACTTTCTGAAGACAAAACTGAAGGGAAAATGCCCCAAGAACAAGCAGGAACTGAAGACAGTGGCAGTAGAGGCCTGGCAGAGCATCACCAGGGATGAGACCAGCGTCTGGTGATGTCTATGCGTTCCAGACTTCAGGCTGTAATTGACTGCAAAGGATTTGCAACCAAGTATTAAAAAGTGAAAGTTTGATTTATGATTATTATTCTGTCCCATTACTTTTGGTCCCTTAACAAGTGGGAGGCACATATGCAAACTGTTGTAATTCCTGCACCGCTCACTGGATTTGGATGTAAATACCTCAAATTAAAGCTGACAGTCTGCAGGTAAAGCTGACAGTCTGCAGGTAAAGCTGACAGTCTGCAGGTAAAGCTGACAGTCTGCAGGTAAAGCACATCTTGTTTGTTTCATTTCAAATCCCTTGTGGTGGTGTATAGAGCCAGAAATGTTAGAATTGTGTCGATGTCCCAATATTTATGGACCTGACTGTATGTCTGTCCGTCCATCCGTCTATCTACCTACCTGTCTGACTATTTTCTTAATCTGTCTATCTATCTGTTCTATAATGTATCTATTTATCTATCTATCTATCTCAGAACATCCAGATTTCACATTTCTGGATTATTATTGCTGTTAGTTATTATTAATAGTATCATTGATGTTTTATTATTCCTTCTGTGGTGCACATATGTTACCCAATGCTGCGCTGATATAAACAAACACACTGAAAATGTTTCAGAACACACTAATAAACCTACCCACATGTTTTTAGACTATGAAAGAAAACAGCAGTACCTGGAGATAATCCACATGAGGACATGAGCTCATACAAACCTCATACAGATGTTGCTTACAATGAAACCAGAAGCCGCGAATGCTGCAAAACAGCAAAAATATGAAAAGTCTATTACTGAATGAACGCTGCAAAACACCCTGATGTTCACAGAACTGCGGAAAGTTCCCAGTCACCATATTTTCTGGCACATTTTAACTGAAAAGAATAGCGTTCGGGCCAAACCTTATATTTAGTGTTGAGCGAATCGAAGTATCCGAAGTGGACATTGATACGAATTTCAGGAAAAATTTGATTCGCCGCAAAGCCGAATTTCCTAGCGTTTCGTGGTAGTGAATCTATTTTTTTCCTGAAATGGCTGTAAAAATAAAAAATAAACATACCCAGCTCATCCATTTGATCATGGAGAGAACGCTGCCGCCATCTTCATTGCAGGAACTGCGCAAAATATCTCGCGGGGTGACGTGTCCATCACCTTGCTGGTCAGGCGAGGTAACGTCATCAGTGATAACGTCACCGCGCCCGGTGATGACGTCATCTAGTCACCGCGTGAGATTTCGTGTGGTGTCTTCAATTAAGATGGTCGCGACAGCATCTCGGCGATCAAAACTTCATATCTCAAATTTGGTGGGATAGTCCTGCAAAATTGACTTCATGTGGAGCAGGGTGGATGAAAATGTGCCCCAAAATAGGCATTTTTTTCCCCAATTTATTGCCATTTCTGTTATTAAAGAGGTTCTCCAGGACTAGAAAAATATAACCACTTTCTTCCAAAAACTGCTCCACATCCGTCCACAGGTTGTGTTTGGTATTACCACTGAGCTCATTCACTTCAATGGAGCAGAGCTGCGATACCAGACACAACCTATGGACAGGTGTGGGGCTATTTTTGGTAGCCATGTTTTTTCTAATCCTCGACAACCCCTTTAAGAGAATGGTTTATATCTAATGGAAGAGGATAAATGCATTGGGTGTTAATTATGAGAGAATGTGAATTCTAAAAATCCCCTTCACTTCAGTGGCCACTTACAGTAGGCTGGTTTCATAAGGCTGCAACATCATCATAATTTACAATATGTATTACGGTTGTGACGAGATGATGTTTAGTCTATATTAGAAGAATGTTTATAGAGATCTGTCCTTCGTTACTTTTGATCTTGGCTTGACATATCCTAAGATGAGGGGCACAAAGCCTAAAAAATAATAATAATTTTTAGATACTCCATTGGGAGTTGTTTGTGTTGTATGTGTCTGTGTGTGGCCACCCAGTGGCTGTGATGTGAATTGCAGCCTGTGGAGGATTTTGCTAGCCTATCATCACAATGAATAAAATTTGTATCTTGAGAAATTAGAATCAATAAATTTGTGAGAAGGTAAAGGTGGAAACATCAGTGTAGAGGATAAAGGAGAAAAAAGGAGAAAAAAGTGTAAAAGATAAAAAGCTTTCCTTAATATAGTCATTTATGGCGGTGCCCATGTGGCAGTGCTGATTTCTGCAGAGCGTCCACTAGAGCAGAGGAACGATACACAGGGGGCTACACTGGGTTTAATTACTATAAAGACATGCAGCCTGGCCGGTCACCGCTCCTTTTGATGTACAATCTCCTTAATATGTATAAGGAAAAATCAGAGTATAGGGAATACGCTTCTCTGTACAAGGAGCCGACCGAGGAACTGTTTTATCTGTCTGCCGTCTTCACTTGAAGAATTTCATTTATCGTATGGCAGAGAGTTTTACCTTCAGCTCGCGGTCCGGATTATATTACCAATAAATGGTGGACTAGTCCCAATCTTTCATTCGTACAGTTCTCTTATAGACACGGATAGAATCAGAGCTGAGGGTTTGTGGATACAATTACTAATTATCATTGTAAGCACATAATGAAAAATAATCAATCGTCCGTTTTTAGGATTTTACAGATTTTCATTTAAAAATTGATGCTGTTTTAAAGGGAACCTGTCATATTTAATGTGATACCTGAGCTACAGGCATCATCTTATAGAGCAGGAGGAGCAGAGCAGATGGCCATATCGTCTTGTAGGGTAGTCCCCTCCAATGATGCAATGCAAATAAGGACATTGTAGGTTTGAAAATGTCACGTGGTGATTGTGCCATGATCGGTAATATCGGAGACATAAGTTCCTTTTAATGCTCCAGAATGTGGGATGAAGTCCTAGATGATGATGTCACAAGTAAAGTAGGGACCTAGTTAGCAATGATGCCACCCACAGCTGGCAGACAGCCATAATGCCTGCACCCAGTAGCAGATTTCATAGTGTGCATCAATGTCATCTATAGGGGTGAAGTCTAGGGGAGGTACATTTTTTCATGCTATGTATAGACCCTATGTAACAGAACACAGAGTCCAAACTGGCCACTATGACCAACACTTTGGCATGCCGTACGCCGTTGCATGATCTTCTTCTCCCCTAGAGTCCATGCAAAGCTGCATTCTGGTGATCAAGGAGTCCATGCAATAGCGTGCATTCTTTAATAATTTCCTTTATTCAACATTTTCCGCCTGTTGCACACTCACCATACAATGAGGGTTTTCTAATTGATCCTGTTTTCTATTATTTATGAAAATGGGAATTACTCGAACCTAATATATTATTTGGGCTACATTTTGTAGAGCAGAGATTTCACAATGAAGCTTTCTGGAAGAAGATTTACCTCACTTGAAAGTCACCCGCCTAGGAAACGCCTAAACACTCCAGAGAGTGAGGTCACTTCGGTTTTGATCCTCATCATTTGCAGAGGAACCCACCCAAAAGAATTCATCACAGTTCTCAGGTGACATTGGGAGAATGGAAAGAGATTGCATGGCTGGCTTTAGTCAGAGACCCGGGCTGCATCGGCGGAGTTTTAAAGCTGCAGTCTGCAAACTGGTAAAACGAAGAGCACGGCTTCTATTAACTTGGAATATTCTAGAGTCTCTGTCTAGACCTTCCCTTAACAATCAAACCGATAGAAGAGAACGGATGGTGTAAAATGCAGCTATTCCATCCATCAGGCATTGCTTGATTACCTACCGTTGGCTCCTTCTCCTCTCAGCCTGAAATGCTCCGTTGGGCTCATTGTAAATATCCGGTTTGACATTGCTGCAGCTAAACACTGGCAGTGATGGCTGCCCTTACGTCATAGCAAATGGTCACATGACGGGAATGTGGTCTCAGCCGTGGCCAGGTCAAACCAGATGTTTACAGCAAGGGAGTCCAGAGGACCAGCCCAGGCCTGGATGAGAAAGAGTGAGGAGCCAGTGCCGGGAGGTAGTGTTGAGCCAAACATTTCGAAGCAGAATTTGGTCTGAAGTTTAGGAAAACTTTGATTTGCAATTAATATGAACTTCCTTGTGCTTCGTGGTAACGAATCAGTGATACTATGTACAGAGGAGACAGAGGAGCCAGCAAATACGCCAATAGCCGCCCCCTGTGATACAGTGGCATGCCTAGGGTGTTTGGCACCCGGGGAGGTTAATTTCTTTGGTACCCCCCCAATACTTTGAAAACATTGTACCCCCTCACAGTAGTATTGCCCTCATTGTACAACCTTCACAGTAGTTTTGTACAGATGTGTGCCCCCTCACAGTAGTTATGCCCACATTGTGCCCTCTAACAGTAATTATGCCCTCTATGTGCCCCTTTCACAGTTGTAATGCCCTCTTTGTGCCCCCTTCATAGTAATAATACCCATTGTGCCCCCTTCAAAGTAATAATCCCCATTGTGCCCCCTTTATAGTAATAATGCCCACTGTTCCCCTTGATAGTAATAATGCCCATTGTGTCCCCTTAACAGTAGTAATACCTAATGTGCTAGTAATGCCCTCGGTGCCCCCTCCATAGTATAAATCCCTATTGTGTCCCCTTCACAGTAATAATGCCCACTGTGCCCCTTCACAGTAATAATGCCCTCTGTGTCCCCTTCATTGTAGTAATGCCCCCTGGCTCTGTGCCCCCTCCATAGTAGAAATGCTCATTGTGCCCCCTTCACATTAATAATGTCATGCCATCCATAGTAATAAAGTCCTCTATGCCCCCTCCATAGTAATAAAGTCCTCTGTGCCCCCTCCATAGTAATAAAGTCCTCTGTGCCCCCTCCATAGTAATAAAGCCCTCTGTGCCCCCTCTGTATTAAAAAAACAAAACAACAAAGTAACTACTCACCTTGTCCCGTTCCTGAAGCTCACATACCTGTCTTCCCTGCAGACACAGATCGCTCTGCAGCACTGTGTGGGCAGAGCATATGCATATTTCCGGAGTGCAGGCTCCACCCACACAGGCCGGCAGCGAGATCTGTGCCTGCAGGCTGAATGGTGGAGCAGGTAGAAGTCTTCCTGCTTCACCATTCTGTGCGCCGCCGGCCTGAACGAGGGGAGGAGCGCGGGGAGCTGAGCAGTGAGTGACAGGACCCAGCTCCCAGGCCTCCAGAAATGAGCGCTTCCATCTTTATTGATGGAAACTCTCATTGTTTCTGGCACCCCCCTGAGAGCCGACACCCAGGGCGGACTGCCCCCCACCCCTCCTTAGTATGCAATTGCTGTGATGTCATAGCTCTATAAAACTGTCATCCCATGTGGTCTCCACCATTGTTCTGTGAGCTGAGCATAGGGAGAAACGTGGCAAATGCTCATGTGCTAGGAAAAGTGTTGCTGAAATCGATTAATAAAAGAATTCAATACCAATACCAGTGTATCACGGTCATATTGGTGTTTCATCGTGACGTGGTTGCCATAGAGACTGGTTGCCAGTGGCAACGTGTTGTTGGCAGTTTGCATGTGCACTTCCCCTTTAAGGTTTGCCTCCCTGCTGTTTGGTGAGCAAGGGGTTAATCTTCATACTAGTGGGTATTAAGGTGTTTCCTGGGTGTGGCCACGGGCTTGATATATACCTGTGGCTTGCTGGCTGGGTGCAGTTGTACTACAGCCTTGCTTTGCTCCTTGCCTGGGTGTTTCTGCCCAGTCCTTGAGGGCCACCTTATGGAACATAAATTGTCCTCCCTTATGTACCCTCTATGTACCTTTACCCTCACTTGCTGTATGTGTGGTGTGGGTTTATGTTCTTGGTGTGTGAAGCGTACATGTCTGGGCTGTTGTTGGTGTTGGTCCCTTCATGTATGCTATACGTGACCTGGTATGTTGATACCTCCGGAAGGGGGCTGGTTTCCCGGAGGGGTGAACCATAAGTCTGGATGCAGTGCTGCCTGAGGCTGCCATGCACCTTGCTGTATGGGGCCCAGGCAGTATCAGGTGTGCTGGATACCTGTGGGTAGTGTTGTTGGTACAGAGTCCTGTTTGGTGTGTGGGCTCCTGAACGCATGCACGGGTTCCAGTCGTAGTGGCAGCGGCAGGTAAGCGTGTTGTCTGGTGTTCTTACCTGACGACTCTGTTGCTGTATTCAGCCTTTCACTTTTCCCAGCAGCTAAGCCTGTGGAGACTCTGGTTCATCCGTGTCTTGGATGAACCTGGTTGTCTCTTGTCCCTGTCTCCTAAACTCAGGGATATTTAGGTATTTCAGGGTTCTGAGGTTTCCTGTGTATGGGCCCTCCTACCTTAAGGGTCGACTCATACAGTTAGGAGAACAGGGCCAGATTTAGGGTTGCTATAGGAGTTGACCAGCTCCCTTTTCTTGGCAGCCTGGTCTAGGTGCTACCCTTATCCCTTTAACATTGTACGGTGGGGGTTTTTCCCCACTCCCCACCTTGACACAGTGCCCAGTGTGCCAACCAATACCATCCAGTCTGCACGCATTACGAGGGCCAGGTCTTGATGATGACCATCCTCATCTTATGCTGGCTTTACTTCTTCCAAAACATCCTTCTTGGTCTCCATTTACTAGAAAAGTCAGCAAAATGCAGAGAGAGCAGGAGCTGGATGTTTATGATGACATATTCTCATCAATATTAGATGGTGTGGAAAAGGAGGAAAAGCAGATGGCAGAAGAAGGGCTCCCACCTGTAGGGAGTGCTGGGGTTAGATAAGTGGGTATGCCACAGCTGATTAATAGTCAGTGTTTACTGTCAAATAACCTCCAGGAGATTGCAGGCCAGAACAGCAATAATGTGCATATTGTGCCCCCACCTAACTAGCCAAACTCCATACCAGCAACAGACCCTATTTAAAGGTGCATTAAAGGTGCAGTTCAGCCAACAACAATGAAGAAAGACTATTCAGTGTGATCTTCATCATTAAATTAAAGGCAGCTGCGGGTTAATTGGCCGTGCAGTTCTTGACCGCAGCATGGCCGCAACCCGCAAGCCATACCCAAAGGCAGAGTGGCCTGGGTATACCTAATTTATTGTGAGTCGTGACAAATTAATTACAAAAATTGAATTTCGTGGGGAACTTTAGCGAAGCTGCTGAATTTTTCAAAACTTTGCTCATCTCTGTTGGGAAACAGGTAAGCCTACTTTCACACCAGCTGCACGGACCTCCGGCAAGCTGTTCCGTCGAGTGAACAGCCTGTCGGATCCGTCCTGCCGCTAGTGACCGTGTGCCCCCGGACTGCCGCTCCGTCCCCATTGACTATAATGGGAGTGGTATGGAGTTCCGTCTGAGCCACGGCAGCACACGGCGAGAGGCTGTCGGAATAAATGTCGGACATGTCGAAGTTTTTTCTCTCGCCGCGCACTGCCGTGCCTCCGCCGAAACCCCGCCCACATTATAGTCAATGGGGACGGAGTGGCAGTCCGGGGGCACACTGTCACTAGTGGCAGGACGGATGCGACAGGCTGTTCACTCGACGGAACAGCCTGCCGAAGGTCCGTGCCGCTAGTGTGAAAGTAGCCTTAGTCATCTTCCCTTTACCGGTCCAGCCAAGTGTGTGTAGTGCCACTGAGGAATGGAGACAAGGCTTGGTTTTTCCTATCTAGGTTGCTTTTGGGTGACGAGAAATGGATTCCTCTCTCTCTAGGCTTTGTTAGCAAAGAAGGAGAAGAAATGACTCAATCATCAAGGAGAGAAAAAAATGCCAATGACACCATAAAGGAATCCATTTTAAGGTCCAATTTTAATCAAAGTAGTGGGGCTCCCTCTGTCTATGTACAACACCTGACGGAGGCCTTGTTATTCAATGAACTTTAGTTGTTTGTTTGTTGCTTTTTGGGCTATTTTAAATTAATTTAAAGGGTTTGTACCAAGATAAAACCCCTACCCATCATGAGAAAGGGTCCCAATTTCCCCATAAAGAATGATTTGAATGGCAGCACTCATGCTCATCTGTAATTCTATTCATTCTGGGAGCCGGGACCTCTGTGCTCATATGAATAAGGGATCTATTTTTAGCTTGGTATTAACCCTTTAAAAGGGTTGCCCATGCCTTTACTATTGATGGTCTATCCCCAGGATAAGCTATCTGATCAGTGGGGGTCCAACACCCTGTACTCCTACTGATGAGCTCTTCTGCAGTAGTTCTGGCACCAAAACTGAACAGCTCCACCAGTGGATGAAGCTGGTTACTGCAGCGCCATTACCAATGAGGTGACTATAAAAAAAGGAAGATGTCATTTCCCCCATAAAATGCCTGTGGTCTTCTCCATGTTGACATAAAGACTATTTCTGGTCAATAGATTATGGCCATTCCCTGTATTAGAGATGATGGTTAAAGAATAGGACAACATGCGCTGGGCATAAAATTGCATAAAATTTGACGCCAATAGTCACCTTACCTGGAATGCAGTTTTCCCACAAAGCTATGATAAATTCTTTGCAATAAAGCGTGTCCCCATCTGCTCCCTATTGAATAGAAGAGATGGAGTGTCTGCTAACCCCGGCGTACCTGTCACTGCACTGCTTCAATAATGAACATGATTTTTCAAACACATAGGCAGAATATGTGCTCATAATGGACTAATTCTGAAATTAATAAGGATGATGCCATGGCAGACTATTAAAGAAAATGATGGGGGCAGTAGATGGCTTCTTTGAAATGAGAATATGTTGAAAGGTAAAGACATAATTCTACATTACAGGGAAGACTCAACACTTATGAATGTTATACCGAAATACATGGAACTCGCAGCAATATTATTGCCATTGCTATACTTTATGTTATTTTTCTGCCGCATCAATGTTACATGCTAATCCCAATGCATTACTAATAGAATTTATGCAAATAGAGCATGCATTTGATTATCTATCTATCTATCTATCTATCTATCTATCTATCTATCTACCAGCTAATTTCTATCTTATATTTGCCTATATGTCTATTTGTCCAACTATCTATGGATGGCTTCCCTTTATAAGGTATTTGGACTGGACCTCTTGTTGTCACCACTGCCTAGGGTATTTTACTGTTCTATAATGTATCTATTTATCTATCTATCTATCCATCCATCAATATGTCTATCATCTGTCTCATTATCTATGAATTGACCTATCTATTTGTCTTTCTAGGGGGGCACTCATTTCTATTATCATTGCAGGTGGGAAACACACTTGAATTAATCCCATTAATCCCATCACTGCCGTAGACCACAGGGATACTGGAAATAACCACCTCAGTGCCCTAGATCACCAGTGATTCTTACAGTGATTCTTACATTAGCCTCAGATATAACTGAAAGCTGCATGTCACATAGACTATATAGCTTTTGTTCACACTTGTGCTAAAGGGCTTGTCCCATCTCATGCTTTGTAAGGCAAGATGGGACAAAGCGCCGATCACCAGATTGGCCAGCACTCCTGTAGTGGTCCAGAGGGACATTACAACTCCTACATTCCTATTGCTAGCCTGTTTGCCGCCAATGTATTGGTGTGCACCACCAACTGTACCACCAGCAGCAAAGTGTCATTTTGTTATATGCAAAAACTGTTATGTTCATGTTATGTGCCTGGTTCACCAGCAGGTGGCAGTGTATCTGGCAGAGAGTACCTTTAGATAGAATGGAACTTACCATTCCATTCTCCCCCCTTTTGGGCTACTTCCTACCAAGGGAGGGGTTGCAGGAAGTTGGAAAGAGAGTTGAGTTTTAGAGTACAAAGCGACCAGACATTGGGCAGTGAGGGGAGCGTTCCCCCCTCCTGCAGCAGGAGTCTTCCAGGGGAAGCAGCTTGAAAAGCACCCCAACTCCTTGCAGAGTATTAATATAAAAGAGAAAGCAAGGCAGCACTCACCCTTCATGGTTTCTTCTTTATTCAAGGCAGATAATAACGTACATGTGATAGGGCAGACAAACGTACTGAACGAGTGAGGGGCTTGTAGCGCAAAGCTTTCAAAGCATCCAGACTCCTTGCAGTTCATAGACAGAGTATTATAAGGGGGTCAATGGCCAAAGGCACCACACTCAACAGTACCAGAACTGCTAGAAAGTCCAGGAACCAGAGTGAAGCCAGGGATTAGCACAGCAGGGAGATAAAGCAAATTTACCTGCCAGTTTACCCTTAGCCTGCAGGAGCCAAGTGAAAGATCACGTATTGTGTGAATGACACAAGTTTATTGCAAGTTTATATAAAAACCATTGAACTTTACCAATTCTGGACTCTTACTCCACTAACTACAACTCCTTTGCTGCTATGGAGCCTAACTCCGGGGAGCGACAACACTGGGACCCGATCGTCCCTCGGGGAAAGCACCATGCACTCGGTTTACAAAGGTCCCATTGCTGTGCATATGAGCTAGGAAAACAGTGTAGCACAGCAAGCTATGCTGTTGGCGTAACTACCATGCATTCCGATAGGAGTTATGGAGACAATGGAGCCCTGGCTTGCTTGGCTGTCTCCCGGCCACCTGGTACCATTTTGCCTTTGAAAGGGTGAAATGGGACAACCTCTTTAAGTATTGTAGTTCAGTTAGTTGGCGTTCCTGGTGCCATTCTTGATGGGTCTGATATGTTGGAGATAAATTCATAAATGGATCAGCACTAGTGAGGGAAGGTCAGAGGCCCGTAGACAGATATGAATCTTTTTGTTGCCCACTTGGAGATTTTAGATACAACCTTCAGTTTTGTCATCCTTCATATGCCCTGTAAACAATAGTCATGCCGTTCCATTTTACATTGTATGAAATTCCCCCAAGATGCATCATAAATGTTAGGAGAGATTGTGTGATCTAATAGAGAGAGATCAGACACAAATGAAAGTTAAGTACATGGGAAAACCTTTCTCTCTGAGGGAAGTCATAATGCGCATTAAATCAATTCCTGAGAAAGTGTATGTCTTCCTTGCTTAGCCTGGAGATATTACTTGCTGGCGAGCCCAGCAATGATGTCATATACTGCCAGCTTCCAGAGAAAAGAATCTGTATCTGCGCTCCGACACGCAGCAATAAAGTCCTTCTGCAAGATATTTCCTATGTAGCTTAGAAGACATTTATTTTGGACGTTTGTTTGGCGGTCTATACCTGTCCCATATAATTTCAGTTGTGTGAATTATACCATGACAGGAGGCAAAGTGACCTGTGGGAAAAAGGACGTATGTATGTACTAGTGATTATGTACAGATCCTTCAGGTTTCCTTGTAGTAATACCTGGATGAGAAGAACCTTCATGGCGATCATGGAGATCAAAGTAGGCTCCCATAGTACGTGGCTGCCACAGAGCTCTATGGACAACTTATGCACCAATTACCTACAGGCGGAGGGGACTAATCAGGGCTATTGTAACCTGTATGTTAAGGACATATTTGACCACTTGATCATCAAATTTGGACATGACTATTGGGTCAACTCCTTAATATCCTTGGCTACTGGGGTTTTCCCTTCCAATAAAGTTATGGTTTGTATATGCCATTTCTAAATGATCAATGGTGGTCCAACCTCTGGGATCCCAACCTATCAAGGGAAAGAAGGGGGCATGGTGCTACAACAAGTTTTTCCTGCATAGTAGTGCTCCTGGGCATCCTGCTGTGCAAAGAACTGAAGCATGGACCTTTACAAGTGAATAGGGCCGTCTGCCACACCAGCACTACATCCCATCATTCTAAGGAACAATGGGACTCCAAGAGGTTGGACCCACTGATCATGAAGTGGTGGCACATCGGCACATCGGCACAACTTTATAAGATGGGAATACCACTTTAATACTTGCTTATGGGTGTTACATGACCTAAACACTTTACCAACTGAAAAAAAAACTTTGAAAGAGCAATTTATTACCTGCCTACTCTGGCTTTATGTGCTCCATAAAGAAATCTATGGCAGGTCCAAGCTGCTGTAGATTTCAGTCGTTAATTACAGCAGGGGACAAGGGTCAAACCCTAACTTCAACCACGTCACACCTTCTTTTCATAGACTTCAAAGACTAGAAAAGTTGCAAATGCATTGAAAAGTTGCAAATTTCTGTATGCTAAAAATAGGCATATGGGGAATGATAAATTTCCACCTTAGAGTAATCCCATAAAAGCCCCTTTTTTAACCAGAATCATCACTCAAGTAAGTTCAGTGGAAGGCGGAGCTCGGCTGAGAATAGGGATTTGGACTATTCTTTTTAGGTAATGGTAGGAATCCCAGAGATCAGGTTTCCACTAAACTTACTTAACTTCAACTCCCAACATATTCGGAAACAGCAAACACAGTTGAGTGAGTGTATTTGGCTGTTTCCACCACTTCCATTTATCAGAATTTAGAGCATTGGTGTATGTATCAGCCAAGAATTGGAGACCACTGTTCTTAGTAATGATGGGTATCAAAAACCATTTTTGACCTGTTGGATGAATGGGTCATAATAAAAACATATGGCAACCTATAGTGAACCACCATGCTTTTTATTGGACATCCAAGCAGTAGACTCTATGCAGTGACCCACTGGTTCACTGCTGAAGGGTTAATGTAACTTTTGATTAGGGTTGATTGCTTCTGGTGTTCGCCACATTTCTGAGATGGACTGACCATCAGATCTTGGTGCCGCACCTTGCAACTGAGCATCGCAGAAAGACTATTGAGAGTTTGCACGCCTGTGGTCATTTGGAATGGTTGCATAGTGTTTCTAGACAGACACATGGGATTAACACCGTGCCTGCCACTATATAAAGCCTTCGGGAGAAACCTGCACCGTTATATACCTCAGAACTGCGCCTTGCGCTTGTATTAATACTATAACTAGTGATGGACGAACATCGGCCGAGACGATTCGCAAACGGGAAAGCTCATTCGCGATCAAATGTTTGCGAACCGTGCGTTCGCATGGTGCCCCATTCACTTTAATGGTAGGCGAACCTGAAAAACCTTCAGATCATATTTGCAGCCAGCAAACACTTACTAGAAGTACACAAATAGTCCTAAAACATGGACAGTGACATACCAGAGGGGGATCATTAGCAAAAATTCCCACAAAAAATATGTATTTTAATCAGGGGACATTTTTATGTGTCTTAAAGGGAAACTCTCAAAAATGTGCCCTTTTGGAGCCTAGAAATTTTCTATTTCCTATCGGTTTGATGTATACAAATATGTAGCACGCCACAATTTTGTATCCTGCAGAGTCCATAAAAAAAATGTATACGTTAACGTAATTTTTTTTTCTACCATGGAACTGTATGGTGAACGGACGCCACTGTGCGGCATCAGTCTGGGGCATCTGTTAACGCATACATTTTTGGTATGCATTAAATGGATGGCAAAAATAGGATGTGAACCCAGCCCTAGTGTCAGAATAAGCACCAGTACACAGCGGAGCAGCGTGGCGGAGAGGTGAGGCCGCCATGTACTGACATAGCGCTACCTGGTCCTGGTGGTCAGGGATGAGGACTGTGTCTCCCAAGGATCATTTTCTACTGGGAAATACAGGGCACAGAATAATACACTAGAATCTATATAATATAAAGATATTAGTCCTACCCCCGAATAATAATACAATTAGGTGATTATTTATTATATAGAAATACGTCTATGTTAGGTCCTTAGCACCGCAATCTTCATATTTTTCCCGCTCATGCCAGGTCTAAAAAAGGATGGCTTGGGCAGGGAAAGGGATACAGTTATGGCCATCCAGTTATTGGATACCACCACCATACATTGACCGGATAACACCTCTGTACAGTAACCGGATAACACTTCCATACTGTGACCGGATAAAAGGGTATAAGAGGGCACAGTACAGGGAATGACTAGGGGCACTGCACAGGGTGTGGTTAGAGGGCACAATGCAGGATATAAGGGGACACAGTACGGGGTGAGTGGCACAGTACAGGGGTGGGGGGCACAGTCACATGACCCTGTGACATTAGAAGGTCCTTATGGTGAATGCTGTTCATACGCCACCATAATGAGAGGCAGAGGAGTGAGACAGGCGTGTGATTATGTGGCTAGAGATAAAAAATGTAACTGTCGGCCAGTATAGGCCCCAAAAATTAGGCAATAGGCATTCATCTGACAGCAAAGAACTTTGGATTCTGTGGCTGGAGGTGCATTAGGCGGTCACAGGATAAATATGTAACTGTCGGCCAGTACAGGCCCCAAAAATTAGGCATTCACCTGACATAAAAGGCCTTTTATGCCGCTGTATATAATACATAAGGCAAGGACCATTCTTTGTTCTGGGTTGTGGCGGATATATGTGGGCTGGCATGAGGAAATTCAATTACACGTGGTCATCACAGGTGTTGAAGTCCTCCGAGATCCATGCCTTATTCATTTAAAAAAATGTGGGGTAGTTCACACTATCATGAGCTAGGCGAGTGCGCTTATTGGTCACAATCCCCTCTGCTGCGCTGAACACCCTTTCGGACAGTACACTCGATGAGGGGCTAACCAAGAGTTCCATGGCAAATTGTGCTAGCTCTGGCCACAGGTCAAGCCTGCACACCCAGTAGTCAAGAGATTCTTTACTTCTCAGAGCGTCCAGATCGGCCGTTAACCCGATGTAGTCAGACACCTGTCGGTCTAGGCATTCCCTAAGTCTGGATACGGAGGGTGGCTGTCGATGGGTTGGATGCAAGAATGATCTCATATCTGAAGTGACCAACACATCTTAAAACCATCCTCTTTTTGCAGGAGCGGTAGGATTGGCACCTTCACCTGTTTCGCCGTGGGTGGAAATTACTCTATCAGTGCCCGCAACAGCAGAATGCAACATCCCTCGCAACAAGGCCTGGAAATGCTGCTTTCTGACAGCGCTCTGTAATGCTGATAACATGTCTGCCATTTTGTGTTTGTACCGGGGGTCTAAGTACGTTGCCACCCAGAACAGGTCCTTGACCTTTATGCTTTTTATATGGGGGTCCCTCTTCAAACACTAGAGCATGAAGGCACCCATTTTCACTAAATTGGAAGCGGTGGAGCGCCCTGGCTCCTGCTCATCGCCCAGGAGAATGTCATTCTTGGTCTCCTCCCCCCATCCACGGACAACACCAGGGATCCCAGAAAAGTTTAAATCCTGATCTTCTTGCTCCTCCTCCTCCCCTCAGCCACCATCCTCCTCCTTCAGACACCTGCTGACTTGTCTCAGATGGATTAGCCCTCTCTGGGAATTCATTCAGCATTGCGACTTCCTCATCTTCCTGCTCCTGCTGCTCGATGGCTTGCTCAATGACACGATGCAATGCACGCTCCAGAAAAAAGGCGTAAGGTACAATGTCACCGATGATGCCCTGGCTACTACTGACCAGTTTGGTGATCTCATCAAATGGCCGCAGAACTCTGCATGCGTAGCGCATGAGCAGCCACTGGCGTGGTGAAAGGAAACCAAACTCCCCAGAACCTGTCCTGCCGCAGAGTTCGTACAGGTAGTCATTAATGGCACGTTTCGGTCAGTCACAAATCAGATGTCTGACAGGCAAGTGGTATCGCCGCTGAACGTCAGCAAGGCGAGCCATGGCCATTTAAGATCTAAAATGGGCAGAGATTTTCCTGGCCTGCCGCAAGACCTCCTGGACCCTGGGTATTTGGCAACGAATCGCTGCACGACTAAGTTCAGGACGTGTGCCATGTACGGCACGTGAGTTATTTTGCCCTGTTTCAGCATGCTCAGCAGATTGGCACCGTTGTCACACACCACTTTACCAACTGTAAAATTGAGCGGGGTTAGCCGCTGATTTGCCTGTGACCGCAAAGCTGAAAGCAGTGCAGGACCGGTGTGGCTCTTGGCTTCCAGGCACAACAGCCACAGCACACCATGGCAGCGTCTCACTTGGCACATCTTATAGGTTCTGGGGAGTTTGGGGGGTGCAGGGGAAGAGGTGGTAGCAGTGGAAAAGGAGGAGTCAGCCGAGGAGGAGACGGAGGATGGAGTAGGAGGAGGAAAAGAAGAGGCAGACCTGCATGCAATCCGTGGCGGTAACACCAAATACACACAGGTTCCACGGGTTACATGCTTGATGGCCGTCAGAAGGTTCAACTAGTGGGCAGTGAAAGTTATGTACCTTCCCTGCCCGTGTTTGCTAGTGGTTAGATCTATTTTGGCACTGACACTGTGTGCCAGAGATATATTAACTTGCCGCTGAACGTGGCCATATAGTTCAGGGATGCCTTTCTAGAAGAAATATTTCCTTCCATGTACCTTCCATTGCGGTGTGCCAGTGGCCACAATTTTTCTAAAGGCCTCCGAGTCCACCAATTTACATAGCAGTAGGTGAGCAGTTTCAACAAGCCAGCGGTCAGCCGTTGGGCAAGAGGATTATCCGGCGTCATCATTTATTTACGCTCGAAAAAAGGCCGTGGAGGCCTGCCTTGTGCCAGATGAACGCGATGACGGCATGGTGGAAGGTGGAGGACAAATGGGAGTAGAGAAGAGAAGAGGCAGGACGTGGAGCGCCGGGAGAGTGGCTTTGTGTGTTCTGATGGCGTTGCTCTCACTGGGCTCGGTGATGGGAGGCCAGGTGCCTTCTTATGGCGGTCGTCCCTAGGTGAGTGTTGGGCTTACCGCTACTTATGCATTGACAGCACAGGCTGCAGCTGGAAACACTATTGTCAGCAGCTGACACGCTAAAAAAAGCCCACACTGCAGAGCCATGTGCCGGCGGCCTGGGAGCGCAAGATGTGACCTTGCATGGTGGATGGCTCGCTCCAGATACATTTGCAGCCTGCTTTTTGCCTTCCATGCACTGCGAGTTCTGCCTGCTTCTCCTCCCTATCTGCTGCTCCGTCTCTCCCTCGAAACTCCCCTCCTCTTCCTCTCTTGTGGGCACCCACGTGACCGCCCATCGACACGTCATCATCATCACCTTCACCACCACTGACATTAGAGATCTTGGCGTAGGCAGCAACAGTGGGGGCCACCCTCCTTGGGCTGATCTGAGTACTGTCGCCAGACCGTTGGGTGGCGACCGTTGCTGCCTCCTCTTCCTTTATCCGATGCCAAGAATGGCTACGCATTGGTAAGGTCTGGGAATTAATGGGAAAATAATTCCTCTGACTCGAGTGAAGGGGCTATGGTGGTGGTGGTGGTGTCTTTGGGGGTGCACACAGCAGAGAGTGAGGAGGGTGCAGATACAGAGGATGAGGAGGGTGCAGAAGCGGAAGGCTGAGTGAGCCACTCAACCAACTCTGGTGCGTCCTTTGAAGTTATCGCACGCACCTTCTCCAACTTACCACTTAGGCTTCGGCCTGGTGCAACTGCCCAACCCCTACCATCCCTGCGGAATGGTCCGCCTCTTCCTTTGTCTGTCATTTTCTAAATGACCCTCTGCCTAAGTCCGTAGAGAAGAACAGTATTTGTGGAAGAAGATATATCGCACCCCTCAATCAGTATTTGACGGAAACAGGTATATGGCAAACCTCAATCAGTATTTTGTGGAAGCAGGTGTATCGCAGCCCTCAATCAGCATTTGGTGGAAGAAGGTATATAGCAATAGCACCCCTCAATCAGTATTTTGTGGAAGAAGGTTTATAGCACCCCTCAATCAGTATTTGGCGAAAGCAGGTATATAGCACTCCTTAATCAGTATTTTGTGGAAGAAGGTATATCGCAGCCCTCAAGCAGTTTTTTGGGGGCAACAGGTATATCACTCCCGTTGCAATTAGTTATTCCAATAGCGCTTGTCCCTCTATATACCTGCAGGTATCGCAGCAGAACCTGTACACAACTGCCACACAATACAAATGCACTATAATATAATTTCTATGTTAGAAAGTATATTATATCACACCCCTCTATGTATCACACCTATCGATAGCACACCTATACTAGTCCTTAAAAGGACTTTTGTGGCCCTATTAGCTAGCGTTTGGTGTCCCTAACAGTCTGTCCCTGCTCCACACAACACTCTCTCCCTACACTGGCAAAACATACAATGTAAAATGTCTGCCAGATCGGGGTCTGTTATAGGGTTGGGGGGGTGTCCATGTGCTGAAACGTCTCAATTGGCTGTCCTGTCACGGGTCAAAGTTCGGCACTATGTAAAAAAATATGGCGCGCGCGAATATCGCCATATGTTTGCATGTTTGGCAAATCGCGAACGAGCAAAGTTCGCTGCGAAACGACCGCTGGCGAACCGCAAACCCATCATCTATTCAGTAAAGAAATATTTTATTTCTGATAACCATACAGGCCGGGTCATTGACTTCGCCTTCTTCCAGCCCATCCTGCTCTGATGTGTTTCACTCCGCTGCCTCTCCATCTAACATCAAGGGCACTCAATCACTAACAGGCAGGAGTCCCCAAAAGTCAAAGGGTGTGCCCTGAGGGAAAAAGGGTTGTGCCCAGGGAAAGTAGGAATAGGAAATTAGCCACTATGAGAACTATGACCACCCTCATTGCCTCAGTCACCACTCCTATTCTCTGCTCCAACAACCACCAAGCCTCCATTGCGGGGCGGCGCACTGCAAATATGAATTTCAGACCGGTGGTCTCCAACCTTCGATATAGAAGCATTACAAGAAATAAGTCATTCTAGCTATTACATAGAGGCATCTACAATATGCTTATGGTGCAGTGTAGTGTTAACCATTTAATCTGCCGGTTCTGGTCCTTTTTATCTGCGGTCTGTCATTAACACAGTCCAGGCACGTAATAACTGTCTGCGATGATACAGGTAAAATGACTCCCACGGCAATAGAGAGACTCTGTGTCTGAAATAACATTTACATTGTTTGCATTACTAACATTATCATACTCGCACTGTCATACCATGCCATGTGCTCACGTCTTGGGCTAGACATTTAATACATATCGCATGACTTAATAGTTTAGATGTATCATTTTCCTCTCTATGTGATACATGAAAAATACCATAAACCTTTTAATTTGATTTATCCGCTTGGTTTTAGAAGCAAATTTTAGTTACTTAGAAATCATCTCTGGATTTTTCTATTTCCTCTGGATATTTGGGAGCCAATGACTGTAAAGTTTGCTTTTTGAAGGAATATATGGACAAATCCCAGTAGAACAGCTCCACCGGAATGTTCCCAGGACATGTTTAAATGTGGTGTGAATTTTAGTGTTGATCGAGCACCATAGTGCTTGGGTGCTCGGGGGCTCAGGCCGAACACATCGGGATGCCCGGGTTCTCGGTAGTATAACGGAGGTCAATGGGAGAACCTGAGCATTAAACCGGGTACCCCCTGCTCTGAAGAGGACGGTGTCTGGTTCATAGGAAAAGGTCAGAAATTGATGGAAACACCACTGAAATGTATCTAGAACAGCATGGGGAGGATGTCTGGATGCATCTTGGACTCCCAGGTCACTGCTGGAAACGATGTTGTCCGAGTAGTACGCCACTTTTACAGACTGACAATAATACGCACAAAACCGAAGATAAAATCGATTTTAGAGGAAAAATTGTTAGGAAACATTCTTTCCTGTATATTTACTTGTATATAAAGTGCAAGTGCTGCCAAAAATTACAAGGAAGAGGCACTCCGATACAACCTGTATATTACATAAAGGAGGGCCTCATTCACATTGTGGTATAATTGTTCATGTAGTGGGACTTCTACACTCATAAAGCCTATGCACAAGTGAAAGGGCTGCCAAAAATTACAAGGAACCGGCACTACAATACACCCTTTATTACACATAAAGAAGGGCATCATACAAAGCCTTGAAAAATTATGATTGATGGCCTGCTGGTGACCCTCAAAAACATTTGGAGCAAGCGCCTGTTGATCTGACCATCTAAAATATTATGGGCGAGGGCCTGCTACCGCTTTGGTGACTCTAGATAACCTGGGACCGATCGCAAGTCCCCGTGATGGTGACGATCCATTCGGATGTCTGCCCTATCAACTTTCGATGTTATTTTCAGCGCCAACCATGGGTAACGGGGGAATCATTGTTCGATTTCGGAGAGGGAGCCTGAGACACAGCTACGGCTACCACATCCAAGCAAGGCAGCATGTGCGCAAATTACCTATTAGGTATAATTAGGAGAGGGCCTGCAGGTGAGCTGACCCTGTAAAACATTATGATTGAGGGCCTGCTGCTGAGCTGACCATTAAAGAACTCTACAGTGTTCAAAGCAGGCCGGGTAGCCTGAATACTTCAGCTAGGAATAATGGAATAGGACTCCGGTTTTATTTTGTTGGTTTTCGGAAATGGGGCCATGATTAAGAGGGACAGCCGGGGGCATCTGTATTGTGCAGGTAGAGGGTGAAATTCTTGGACCAGCGCAAGACGAACCAAAGCGAAAGTACCCAAGTACCGCCATGTGCCGAGCATGGAGATGTTAGAGCCGAACAGGTGTTCAGCTGAGCATGCTCAATTATCACTAGTGAATTTTTGAATGACCATATCAACTATATTTCTTCCCGTTAATTGGTCTCATCATTGGTAAAGGGCCCCTAAAGGAGTTGCCCAGGATTTGGAAACTGATGGAATAACTTCAGGAGAGGCCAAAATATCAGATTGTCAGGGGCCCAACAGCATCACCCATCAGCTGTTTTCTTGAAGCTCCAGCTCAAGAATTTTGCACCGAAACTGCAAATCTCCAACCATTGTGTAGTCCAAATCCTGGACAAGCCCTTTAAGATGCACGTAGATAGCAAACCTTTGGGTTTCTGGTAAAGATATTCAAATTACAGGGGTTTTCTGGGATTTTGATACTGATGACCTATCCTCAGGAAATGGTCTAAATAAAAAATACACAGCTCTTTCACAGCTATGTAGACAGAAATATGGGAGTCAGAATATAGCGATGCAAGAAAAGTTTTTTACGTTTTTTTTAAAAAGCTTTTGATGTTTTTAAAAGTAAGTAAAATGTAAGAAAAACTATATAAATTTGGTATCAGTGTATACAGAATAAATATTATGCGTGAAACCCCTAAAACAATGGTGCAGTTAATTATTTTTTCCAATTTCAGGCCAAAAATACTTTTTTTTACCAGCTTCTGCATGGATATTAAATTATGCCATTACAAAGTACAACTTGTCCTGCAAAAAAATATATACAGATAGATAGATAGATAGATAGATAGATGATAGATAGATGATAGATAGATAGATAGATAGATAGATAGATAGATATTAAATAGATGATAGCGATAGATAGATAGATGATAGATGATAGATAGATAGATAGATAGATAGATAGATATGAGATAGATAGATAGATAGATAGATAGATAGATAGATAGGTAGATAGATATGGATAGATATATAGAAGATAGAAACAAGCCCTCATCTGGTGATGAGAACAGAAATATATATATAAAAAAAAAGTTATGGGTTTTGAAAGGAAGCAAAAAGACGAAAACCAAAAAATGGAAAATAGGCGAGTCAGGAAAGGGTTAACCTCCGGAAATTTTGCATTACATTGAAATACACTGCAATTCCTTCAATCCGTTATCTGATTATCCAGAAAAGTAGTAATGGCAGCTCTTACATAATGTATTACACGCTTCCCTCTTGACTATTCTCTACCTATTGGCTTTATACAGTTTCCTATGACTGTCCAATAATCCAAAACTTTTAATAATCAGGCCCCAATCAGGTCCCATCGATGCCGATACATACACGACGTACAGTATAAATGCACAGTACGTATTAATTACAAACATCTTGTATATGAATCGATTGATCATTTCCACTGATCCCGACTTCCTATTTCTGAGCTCACTCACAAAGAACTTTCTTAAAATAAGTTTTAGAAATCTCAATTAAACGTTTTCTTCCATCTCATGTGATGTTGTTGTCTTTTCTTTAATGTCGACTGATCTCTTTGTCTTAATATGTAAGAATTGCTTGCAGCCCATGGATAAACCTGGCTCGGGGAATCTGTCTGGGCCCCCTGCTGCAGACAGCAGATGTTCCTTAATATGCCCAGCATCTAATGGTATCCATGCCCTACCGGGGAGTGATTTTCTAAATGGCCACTTAAAGCTACAGTGCTACTTACTAACGACCTGCACACATGATGGAATATGCATTCAGTGATTTTAGGTTCCCTTATTCTTACCTGTAGTGTAATCTTTGCCAGACGCTCCTTAAAGGGAACCTTTCATACCGAACATCGTGCCTGAGATGTAGGCAGCTTGTTATAGAGCAGGAGGAGCTGAGCAGATTGATATATAGTTTTATGGGAGAAGATTCAGTAAAACGTGTGTCTTATTCATTTAAGCTCCTGCTCATTCTGGGCTTTGAAGTCCAGGAGGCGGTCCTATCAGTGATTGACAGCCTCCCCTCTATGACTGTGTATTCAGAGATAGCTGTCAATCACTGATAGGACGACCCCTTGGACTTCAAAGACCAGAATGAGCAGGAGTTTGAACTAATAAAATACAATTTATACTGAATAGTTTCCAGCACCATGTTCAATATGATAGGTCCCTTTAAGAGGTCTTGTGCTACACATGGCACCCAAGACCAGTCTGTACTTGCATCTTCATCTTCTGACTAGTATATGTCTTCACTTTGTGGTAACTGTCTGTGTGATCCCCCAGTGCTTTCCTAGATTGGCACCCCTTTCATTTATTTTCCTCTACACAGCTAGCTGCTGGCATTACATCATACTCAGGACAGGTGGGGGTTCTATAGGTCAGACCCCCACATACTAATATACCTAGCAGTATGCCACCATTATATGCGTTGTGTTACATATGTAACATATAATATGTCAAGTTATATTATTGCAGTTATTTTTATGTACAATGCTCCCTTCTGCTCTGCGTGATAACCCCTGTCGGCATCTCTAAATTCAGTGACAACTTGTCTCAGTGACCATGGTCTCTAGTCCCCAGCTAAACATATTGTCATGATCATAGACAATAATCCCCTAAGGACTTGGGAGAGAACAAGAGAAGGATGTTCACCCGTGAACAGAAGAGTACAGAGAGGCTCCTCCCATGAGGAGAACAGGAAAAGGAGAAACTTTCCACAAAGAGAACATGGCAGAGGTTCCACCTATGAGGAGAACAGGAAACAAACACTCTATAGATAAAGAGGACAGGGCAGAGAGTCTCCACCCATAAAGAGCACAAAAAAGGTGGAACATCTATGAAGAAAACAGGGCAGAGAGTCTCCACCCATAAAGAGCACAAAAAAGGTGGCACCATCTATGAAGAAAACAGGGCAGATAGGCTCCACCCATAAAGAGCACAAAAAAGGAGGCACCATCCATAAATAAAACAGGGCAGATAGGATCCACCCATGAAGAGCACAAAAAAGGAGGCACTATCCATGAAGAAAACAGGGCAGATAGGCTCCACCCATGAGGAGAACAGGAAAGGGAGGGACCATCCACGAATAGAACAAGGCAGAGAGGCTCCACCCAGGAATAGAACAAGGCAGAGAGGTTGCACCCATAAAGAGAACAAAAGAGGGAGGTACCATCCAAGAAGAACACAGGGCAGGGAGGCTCGTCCCATGAGGAGAACAGGAAAAGGAGAAACTTTCCACAAAGAGAATATGGCAGAGGTTCCACCTATGAGGAGAACAGGAAACAGACACTCTATAGATAAAGAGGACAGGACAGGAAAAGGAAAAAACTAAAGTGAGGCACCATCCATAAAGAAAACAGGGCAGAGAGTCTCCACCCATGAAGAGAACAGGAAAGGGAAGCACCATCCATGAACAGAACAGGGCAGAGAGGCTCCACTAATGAAAAGAACAAAAAAGGGAGGTGCCATCCATGAAGAAAACAGGGCAGAGAGGCTTCACCCATGAGGAGAACAGGAAAGGGAAGCACCATCCATGAACAGAACAGGGCAGAGACGCTCCACTAATGAAAAGAACAAAAAAGGGAGGTGCCACCCATGAAGAAAACAGGGCAGAGAGGCTTCACCCATGAAGAAAAAAGGAAAAGGAGGCACTATCCATGAAGAGAAGACAGCAGAGAGGATTTACCCATGAATAGATCAGGGCATAGAGGCTCAAACCTAAAAAGAGAACAAAGCAGGTAGGCCCCATCCACGAAGCAGTTATGAAAGATGTCTGCTAGTCCTGGGCTAAACTTGGGAACTGGTGCTTAAACTAGGTGGCACAACATAAGTATCATAAAATGTGGCAATGCCAATAGAGCTGTGGGTTTTATTAGACTGGAAAGATATGTTTTTGTGTTTAGACTTTTATTTATAGTAATGGGCACATAGTGCCCTATTCTACCTCTGAGCTACTCTTGATATTTCAATTAAGGACATTCAGAAACGTTTATTGCACTGTACCTGCTCCTGCAGAACCTCTTTTTAAGAGGTAACGGTGAGCTTTGTTAATTCAGTCAGAGAAGCTAAAAAAAACCACCAAGAGGGTACACGGATTAGGATATAAAGTCCAGCCATGGAAGGAGGCAAAGATATTATATATTATATTTACAGGAAACTTCAGTTAGTGTTGGACTGGGACCCACCAGAGGGAAGGGAAATTTACCGTGAATGGAACGTAATAAGATATAGTGTGGATCACGTATCCTGCAAAAAGAGTAACGTTACCATAGAAAAGACAGAGATAAGTCATTTCCCGGAGTATATTACCTATAAAACATTTCCTTGTAAGACGCTGGTTACACCTCATTCCGGGAGAGGTTGTCATTCTAGAAAGTATACGTGGACTCTCCGCTGTGCATGGGAGTCTTGTGACTAAATACCAGGAGACTGGCGAGGTTTATACAAGAGTTCGCTGGAAAAAAATATCCATCCTCCATCTTCCTGACTGAGGATTAGAGGTCCTTGTTTGCTGCCAAGTTCTGTGTTTAGGTAAAACCATGAGAAAATCCCCTATTTTATTTTTTTCCTTAGTCTCAGATGGGTTTCAATGACAGGGGGCAGTGAGAAGTTGACAGATTCCTCCGTGTAAAAGACAGCTGTTCCGTCTCAGGTACTATTACTAATGAGCACTACTGTACGGCTCGCTCGCAAAGTATGCCAAAGTGAAATTATTCCCTTACCCTGGGAGAATTGTAAAATGTCTTACGTGCGCACACTGGGTAATTACTCTGCTCCATCGCGTCACAGTACTGCTATTTCCTTAACCGCTTAGGAAAGTGAAAAGGTAAGACCTTCGTATTGTGCGGTAGGTGGCTCTGAATTCCCAACGACATTGGCTTCTAGTTAAAATAGGATATTTTGTTGCATTTTACTGACAGATCTGTCGCAGTAAGCCCTTGTGTACATTAGGAAATCACAATTCTGCACCACCTTCTCTTAGAACCTAGAGATATTGTCATTCCTCTGTTATTCCTCCTGGAAATGTAAGAAAACTAATTGACAAATGGTGCAACCATTCCTCTCGTGTGTCACTACACGGTCAGCGCTGATTGAATAGTGGCACAGGATGACATCTCTTTGGCAATGGAAATGCCCAGTTTAGACCTATATTTCCAGGAGGAATATTAGAAAGAACAGCACCAGAATTATTATTTTATGGAGGAGGGAACACCCTTTACAGTTATTGGATAAAAAAAAAAAAAAGTTAACTTTTTTCTCCATAAATAGCACCACTCTTCTCCATAGGCTATGTAAGGTATTTCATATTAGCTCCATTCACTTAAAGGGGAGCTGTCACCGCTCCTGACATTTCTACAGTGTATTTAGTTACTACTTCCATTCCCTATGTAATAACAATTCTGGAGCATCTGTTCATCGACTCTATGATGTGCCATTCCTCTATTATTCCTGCTAGAAGTTCTGAATGAATTACGAGCAGTTCGCAATAAATGGGAAAGGTGGATGTTACCAGCTGGAGGTGTATCCCTGCGCAGTCTCAGCACTGATTGGATAGTGTCAGACTGTGCAGGGACACACCCTCAACTGGTAACACCCATCTGGACCACCATTGCAAATTGCTTATAATTAGGGCTCATGCACACGACCGTATGTATTTTGCGGTCTGCAAAAAACTGATCTGCAAAAAATAGTGATAACGTCCGTGTGCATTTGGGTATTTTTCAGAATGCAACAGCTGGCCCCTAATAGAACAGTACTATCCTTATCCGTAATGCGGACAGTTTTGCGGAACTGACATACAGAAAGGGAATGCACACGGAGTAACTTACGTTTTTTTGCGGACCCATTGAAATGAACGGTTCTGCACGCAGTCCACCCAAAAAAAAAAAAAGAGCAGACATAGAAAGAAAGTGGAATTCAATCCGAATTTCAAGGAAAATTCAATTTGCCGCAAAGCCGAATTTCCGTAGCAAATTTTCCCTGAATGGAGGTAAAAAATAAAAAAAATACTTAACTCATCCTTTTGAGCGAGAAGAGCCGGCCGCCACTATCTAAATTAAAGATCTTGCACAAAATCCCGTGCGCGGTGATGTATGACGTCACCACAGCGGCTGACATGATGACGTCATCACGGGCCGCGCAAGATCTTAAATCAAGATGGCGGCGGATGGCTCTTCGCAATCAAATGGATCAGGTAAGTATGATTTGCCACAATCAGCTATGAACGCGGCATCTGAAGCTGACGGGGGAAGCGCAATGGCCGCTGTCTGTCATTGCACCCACTACTTACAATGGAATGCACTTCCTGACTAAGTAATTTTTCACAAAGTGATTTCTTTTGTAAAATTTGGCAAGGCAGCTGAATCAAATTTATCAGTATTAGGCTCATCACTAATTGTAATACATTCATAACTTCTAGCAGGGATAATAGAGGACTGTTACATTATAGAGTCATAAAAATAGATGCTCCAGAATCAGCCATTTTTATGAATGAATTGGAAATCTTTCCAGAATTTGTTGGATAACATGCCATGGAGGTAAGCTTAAAGAGGACCTTTCAGTACTCCTGACATGCCTGTTTTAAGAGCTTCAAGCATTCCCCGTGTAATAACAATTCTGGAGCATCTATTCTTCCGACTCTATGTTGAGCCATTCCATTATTATTTCAACTAGAAGTTATGAATGAATTGCTAGCAGTCTGCAGTAAGGGTACAGAGGGGTTTTAACAAGTTGGGGGCGTGTCCCTGCACAGTCTGAAAATTGAAGCACTGATTGGATAGAGTCAGTCTGTGCAGGGACACACCCCCAACTGGTTACCGCCCCTCTATACCCTTACTGCAGACTGCTAGCCCCTATACCCTTACTGCAGACTGCTAGCCCCAGTACCCTTACTGCAGACTGCTAGCAATTCATTCATAACTTCTAGTAGAAATAATAAAGGAATGGCAGAACATAGAGCCATAAGAATAGATGCTCCAGAATCGTTATTACATAAGTGAGACCATTATAAGACCCCTGTATGCCATTAGGTTGGAATTAGAGAATTGGTCCAGATATCATGGGCTTCCTTCCCCTCAGTGTTAAAAATGGTGATGTCTATTATGATATATTACTGGGTGTACTTGCTGTATTTACACCCTAGGATTTGCCCTTTGTTCTGGGGATGATCTCACCATGATGTATGGGTGTCATGTATAAATAATCATGGCAAGACAGTGAAGAAGATGTCCAAATGTTGTCCCTGGCATCCCTCTCTAACTTTACAGACTGTTGTGGTAACTCAGGGACCTCTGAAGAGACCCCTTGAGATCTACCATTGGGGAATGAAAGGCAATTTAGGAATTGGAAGCAACTCAAAAACATGAGTTTCATGGGTTCAAGCCACTGAATTTCTGCCAAATACAACATTATATTTTCAAAATCACATTTCACATATATATGGCATGACTAATAGTATTAGAGAAAAGGTGATGATGTGATCCATTTCAATATTCATTCCCTGACACTTTTTTATGGATGATTCTCCTCATGGTCAATACCCAATAGATATGTGGCCTAGAGTTGTTCTTTTGGGTGGTTTTTGTGCCTGTCGTTGGGGTCTGTTGGCTGTTTTTTAACCTTGCTTGCAGCAAATTAAACATTGTTCATGAAAATAATCATAACGTAGAAGGAACAAGAACTGTTCATGGATGAGCCTTCAAAGCCCCATCCAACATCTAGGAACTATGGACCTACACAAGGTAAATTGTAGAAGCCCTGTTCAGCTGTTTTATCTAATTGAACAGACATTATCAACAATCCCTTGCCCAATGGGGATCACAATCTTTCTTAGATACACATGAAGGCAAATTTCATGGGAAACCAAGTCGTTTTTTGGAGTGTCTGAGGAAATTGGAGAACCAAGAGGAAACCCAACTGAAAATGGAGAAGCTACAAACTCAAGGCAGATATTTACTTTGGTCGAATTCAACTTCAGTGCTTCAAGGGAACAATGCTAACCACTGAGAAGCTACTCCAAAAATGTATTCTAGAGCTTCCTTGAAGATGCAAATAAAGATGAATATGTTAACATGTCATGGAGCCAAGCTTGAAGACTCCTTGGGGATGTGCCGTTTGCACACAGTGGTTAGGCTAGGTTTACTTGGGGTTTGGCCACAAGGTCAAGTTTCTGGATGCAGTTTTTGAAGCCAAAATTAGGAGTGGATCAAAAAGAGAGAGAAAGTATAAAGGACAGATGCGACTTCTTTTTGCTTTCACTCCTGGCTTTGGCTTCCAAAGCTGCATTCGGAAACCTGACAGTGTGGACGTACCTTTACAGTACTTCTTAAAATGAGACTAAAACACAACAGCAATGCTTAGGTCAACTGTGTTAGTCAAACTCAACTCTGCTACATGTATTTTAAGCACCAATTTAGTGAGATTTGCAAAGGAAATGCTAAGTACATCTGTAACTGGGCAGATGAAATGGGCCAATTTGACTTTATCTACCATCAAACGTTGCCGTCTTCCTGTGTTCCACGAGTAATTTCGCCCGGATGGCCGCGCATTGCTTTGTGTTTACTCAAAGTTTGTTTAATCTGGAAGGGTAAATCGTCTCTAAATCTGAGAGTTCCTTGTCCTTAACAGCTGAATCTTTTACTGTGTTATTTGATTAAGGTACATGGAGAAGGTCAGTGACCAGGCATTATCTCCCGTTCCTTTTCCCACAGCGACTTCTGCTCCCAGTGAGCTGTTTCTCAGCTCAGGTTATATCCAGAAATGTTCTCAAGGAACATTGCTTGCAGTAAAACATCTCATTCTCCCCCCCCTTCTTTATCCTTTATCTTAAGCTCCCTGTGATGACAGCATTTATAGGTATTTGTAGGGCCAAGAACAACAGGGTGAATGATGTTTCTGTTCATATGTGCATGCTATGTGTAATGGTATGGCCCAGCAAAGAATGATTTGCCCCCAAACCTTCTTCAGAAATATCTTGGCTTTCAGTGAAGAAGTTAACATTTGTAATTACAAGTCATAAATCATAAGCAAGGCTGAAGAGCTATAGTCATAGGGATGAATTCAGCAGAATTGGGCCGTGATATCATTCCTATCAGAGTATTAGTTACATTTTGATATTTGCAGCATTGTTCTTCATTCATCTGTCCATCCATCTATCTATAATACTTATTTCATATTACGTATCTATCTATCTATCTATCTATCTATCTATCTATATATCTGTAGATCTATAGATAGATAGATAGATAGATAGATAGATGATAGATAGATACTTGTAGATAGATCTATAGATAGATAGTTAGATACCTGTAGATAGATAGATGATAGATAGATAGATACCTGTAGATAGATCTATATATAGATAGATAGATGATAGATAGATACTTGTAGATAGATCTATAGATAGATAGATACCTGTAGAGAGATCTATAAATAGATAGATAGATACCTGTAGATAGATACATAAATAGATAGATAGATAGATAGATAGATAGATAGATACCTGTAGATAGATCTATAAATAGATAGATAGATAGATACCTGTAGATAGATACATAATAGATAGATAGATAGATAGATAGATAGATAGATAGATAGATAGATAGATAGATGGACAGAGTGATATATCCTTTATAGATATCTAACAAATATATGATTGACAGAAATATAGATAGATAGATATGAGAAAGACATACAGAAAAATAGAGAGACAAATAGCTAGATAGATAGATTGATAGATACATAGATAGATAGATTTTTTTTACATTTTATTATTTTTTGATTATTTGGACTATAGTCTTAGTCCTTTAGGCTTGCACCTCTACCTTAATTTGAATTACTATTTTCCGGTGCTGCCATTCATTTCATTTTTAGATAGATAGATAGATAGACGGAAAGACAGAGTGATAAATCCTACATAGATATCTAATAAATATATGATAGATAGATAGATAGATAGATAGATAGATAGATAGATAGATAGTTTGTTGAGTTTGCATTTTTTATTTTTGGTTTTCCATGGCACAGTAGATAAAATTACCTGTAAAGCCACTAAGTACTGTAAAGTATTGTGCACCAAAGAAAGAGTTAAAGGACAAAGTCACCTCTGCTACATCTGTGTCGTATATTTTGTGTGTTTTACTCTTATGATAAACAACATTCATTCTGTGGAAGTAACAGATCATCTTCTCCTGAAGTCAATCACATTATTTAATAAACTGCAATACATTTAAACCCCCGTAAATGTAAACCTCAGAGGAATGAAGGTTATATAGCCCATCTGTTTGGCCTTAATATCCTTCCCGTGTTATGTAATGTGTTCTAATGGGGTGATATTCTCTAGTGATAAAACCTCATACCTCCCAGGTTGAAATCCAGTAGCCTCTACCCAGGCCAGGATCTAAGCGATAGCTAATATATCATGTAGTCAGGTCTCCAGGTGAACGTAAAGCCATCAATATCCAGTGTATGGAGGCAACAATGACATGCGGGTTTAATACATGCGCTTTGCATTTGAAGTATATGTTGATTCCTGGCTAACTTCAGGCCCAAAGCAAATGGATGTGTGATTTATTATTCTATCAATTTTTAATATTAATGGTCACACTGAATATTATGGAAAATCTTTATAGAAGAAAACAGTAATTTTTATTCCAGATATGCAAGAGTAAATGAATGCATATTTTTACCTTGACTGGACGCAGATCCATGTACAGACCACCCCTGACCTATGGTCTTGTTGTTGATACACCAATAGAAGTGCATGGGTCTTACAACGGCCTTTCACCTGTTGCCATTGTTCTCTGCACGCTAGCATCAGCAGCTTATGGGTTTCAATGGGGCCATTGTGTTCAATGGCGGTTCATGTCACCACTGATCCATGTATTCTGGCATCGGTTACTTGTGGTGTGAATGTAACACCCCAGAATGGTGTTACCACTTCTGAATCTTGCTACTGTCTTTATTGGCTAACCTAATGTCATCTTGTGTATTTTTTCCAGGTCCTCTACAATGTGCATTCCTATTTTGTTAAGCAACTGTTATATATACCTGTAATGTGCCTGGTTCACCAGCAGGTGGCAGCAAATATGGCAGAGCGATACTTAGATAGAATGGAATCTTCCATTCCATTCTAACACCCCTCTGGAGAGAAGTGGGTGAGTCCCACTTCCTGCAGGAAGGGTGGGGACAGTTTAGAGTCAGTCTACTTTATTCCCTGCTAGGGGACAGGTGTGCAGGGGCACATCTCTGCTGTATGTGCCCAAGCCAGCCAGAGCACCCTCAGCTCTGCTGGCCATGGAGGCCAAAGCTTAGAGCCTCAGGAGCTAGGGGGAATGTTTCCTGGCCTAATCTAGAGTCAGTCCTTACAAAGAGAAGTGGAGAAGACAAGAAGAAGCAAAGTTATACAGACAGCCTGTCAGTACAGCAGAGCCAGAGAGAAACAGATGTATCAGAGTGGAGTTTGCCTGCCAGTTTCATGCTAAAGCCTGCTGAGACCAAGACAAAGCTTGAAGACTGTTACTGATGAACGTTTATTCAAGTAAAGCTGATGCTCAACTACATACAAGGTCTGGACTCAAGTTATTCTATTATCCCCCAGTTATTTCCCCTATCTATTGCTTCGGAGCCAAAGCCTGGGGTACAGCCGTGTCCAGGTAGGAGCACCGTGACACACATAAAGGGACATTTTAGGCCACACTATACCACTCGGCATTCCTACACCTGGGGCGAGCGTTCTATATATAGAGGGCTCTAGAGGGAGGCTCCCGTTGCATGAATTGTGCCTATGTGCTTGTATGTCCCATCAGTCCTGTATTGCAAAGGTTAATCATTCCCTGGCTGAGTGTATGGGAAACATGAGTTTGTTAAGTCGGCTATATATTTCCTGAATTCTGTGTCAGGCTGGTATATGTTTTTTGAGTTCTGTGACCTGCCCTGGTTGTGCAACATGCTTTGCTTGAATCTGTTTAGGTTTTGTCTGTGTCCTGTGTTGGAGCTTTATCTGCCTGGTCTCTCAAGTTTGTCTATGGATCATTCAGGTACTAACCTAGTTCCATATGCCTTTACTATGTACTGTATGCATTACTATGTACCTTGGATTGACCTTGTCTTGGGTTTGTATGTGCTCTGCTTGAGTCTGTATGACGCTTAAAGGGAACCTGTCACCGGGATTTTGTGTATAGAGCTGGGGACATGGGTTGCTAGATGGCCACTAGCACATCTGCAATACCCAGTCCCCATAGCTCTGTGTGCTTTTATTGTGTAAAAAAAAAGATTTGATACATATGCAAATTACCCTGAGATCAGTCCTGGACTCATCTCAGGTAAATTTGCATATGTATCAAATAGTTTTTTTTACTGAATAAAAGCACACAGAGCTATGGGGACTGGGTATTGCAGATGTGCTAGCGGCCATCTAGCAACCCATGTCCTCACCATTATACACAAAATCCCGGTGACAGGTTCCTTTTAATCCATCTGTGTGTCCCCTAGCTCCTGTCCTCATTTTTATAACCATTGTATCTGAATAAAGTCCTGTAAAGACATTGTGAACGTCTTATGCTTCCCTCCACCTAGACATTTTGACCACTGCCATCCTGTATCCGCTATGTCTGTATGAGTTTCTGAAGTCCAAGGCAAACACAGATACAGGGTTCCTTATCGTTCTGTCTGCCAGTTCTCTGTGTTTTGTTTCATACCTGTATCTGTGTTTGCCTTGGATTCCCTTGTAGATTGCAAGCCCTTGTGGGCAGGGTCCTCTCTTCTTCTGTACTAGTTTGCAACTTGTCTTGTTCATGCTTATTGCAATTGTTTGGTACTTAGTATGTCCACTCCTTTTCATATATACAGCACCATGGTATGAAAGGCGCTTTAATAATGATAAATAATAATAATGATAATTTGTGTGTATTCTGCCTGGTTCTGAATTACTGCCTTTTTCATGCCTTTGATGCACATGTTTCTCTGGCCTCATTGGGTTGGCTGTCAATTACTCCGGGACTATTTCAAGAGGTAGCAGCCTGTTGACTTTCCTGCAGCAAAGTCCAGATTCGTGTACAGGGGTTAAAAGGTAAATTCCGGGGGACCACCAGGATTACGCCCTAAGGTCTCGCCCAATGCCAAACCAGTTAGTTGGCACAGTGGTTCCAAAACCATTGTCCATACACCTGTCCTTAACAATGGGATTCTATTAATGGCTGGCATATACATAAAGATCAACCATTAATAGGGGAAAAAAACTATTCCTGCTATGCTATGGTTCATTACCAAATCTGTTAAAATCTTTACCGTGATACTAACTATGCACCATATATTCCAAAAGGCTATGTATGGGTAGGAACTAGTTAACTGTCAGTCTTTAGTTTTAGTTGCCGAGTAGTGGGTTGGTTCTCCTGATTAGTTAGTTGAGAGTTTTCTGGTGAAAAGGCAAGAGACGAGACCTCTTTGCATGAGAGGCTGCCAAGTAGACCAAGACAGAAATTCTCCAGGAATGCACCATTCCTGAGAAAGTGATAACTGCCAAAAAAGCAACTTTGCTAAGGATTAACCTCTGGAAGAGGAAGCGTTGAATTACTGCAGAAGGTTAAGGACCATAAAGACCATTATTGGTCAATTGAGTAGATTGCTAGAATAATAGAAAAAGTCTTAGGGAGGACCATCATAATAACCATCTCCTATATACAACTTTGGGAAAAGCCTATTCTGATAAATACTTCAGCACTGTGTCTACTGCTTGTATTTGTAATGCAACCCCCATCATCTGTTCAGTAAAGAGAGACTTTATTTATTGTAATCAAGACGGCCTGGTCATTGTTCTCCACACTCTGACCCCAGACTCCTGTTCTCCTGCCTTACACAGTACTACCTGTTCACTTACCATCAAGGTTAACCCAACCACCACCAGGTAGGACACACTAAAGTCCCAAGGTGAAGAAGAGTTGCGCCCCTCCATTCACTGCACACATGGCCAGAGAGAAGGTTGGAAAAGAGATTAGCCACTAGGAGTACTATCACCACCCTCATTGCCGTAGCCACCAATCCCATCCTCTCCACCGCACGATTCTCCCGCAGGCCAAACATTCTGCAATTTTCTACATCAAACCAACAGAAAATAATCAAGGCATGCCCTCATATGTAATATAAAGATGTAGAAACCAAGATTGCATAATAACCGTCAATTTAAGTTTATACTAAGTCACAATATGGTCATGTGCATGATGCCTTAAGGTACTTTTACACTAGCGGCAAGGAACTCCGGCAGGCTGTTCCGGCGGGTGAAAAACCTGTCGGATCCGTGCTGCCGCTAGTGCACGCGTGCCCCCGGACTACCGCTTATAGTCAATGAGTCGGGCCGGAGTTCCGGCGGCAGCACGGCAAACATGCCGAGAGGCGGCCGGAATAGAACTACGACATGTCATTATAGTCAATGGGCCCAGAGCCTGCCAGGAGTTCCTTGCCGCTAGTGTGAAAGTACCCTAAGTCTAGATCAACAGATATCTGCGTAGAATAGATCACCAGCCAAACTGTTTCTCAAACTTTTGCAATTGCTACAAAGCGTGGTAAACATAATGTATATATTGTTATACTAAGGCATTTGGTAATCTCATGGTGGACTATATTCAACAAAAGGAGTGTCTCTGCCTTCACCTTTGGCCCCATCATTCACAAATTCAGTGGTAATGTTAATAGAGACATCACTGGAATTTCTGGGAGAACCAAACAGATGTCTCTACCAATCAATGAAATTCCAAAACCAAACCCACTGTAATTCTTCAGGGACTTAGGAAAGATTTGTCATGGCCATTGTTCTGCCAGCCATGGACTGAGTGATCTGGTCCCTCAAATTTCAAGCCTTTATCCGATTTTCTGCAGTGCTACAACTTTAAGAGACTTGTCAACTCCTTTGAAGGTTTCCCATAGAGAATTTCTTTATATTGTAAGTCTGAGCACTCAAACCTCGGGAAATGAATGCACTGAGGCAGTTATCTTACACATCGAAGAACGCTAACCCCAACTGATGGATAAAAGTCTTCTAGGCAATATTGTGAAGATGACATTTTAAATTGGGATGAAACAACTCTTGAGGTGATTTTTGTGGGGGAAAAAAGATAGTTACACTTGGAAGAGTTTGGGAGAAGAAAGGATGAGACGAAGTAAGGAAGAGGACAAACATGAACACAACACAGATACCCAACAAGAAGATAGAATAGCCAGAGAAAACACTATCCATATTGTCTTCAAGAGTCTTAAAGAGTTTTCCATGGGGAATATATATATATATATATGGGGAATTGGTTAAAAAAAGAAGATGCTGATCTTAGGCTCAACACACAAGAAATGGCTTGGACAAATCATGAGTTTTTTGTATTTTTAACCTATTCCACTGCCTTTTTAAAAAAATTCTCTGGAAAACCATTTTAGTCATTTTACAGCCACCTTCATTAACATGCATTGATGTGAAAAGTATTTGCCCCTTACTGTTGTTTTTTTTTTTTTTACTTATTTCATAGTTGCCAGATTTTCAAACAGAAAAACTCAAACCAAAAAAACTCTGATCCCAGTCACTTAACCCCTTAGACATCTATTCCTCATCAGGAAAGACTGAGCAGAGATAATGAACAGGGTTAGATAATAGGAGGGGCAAAAGGATATTTTACTAGGTGTCAGTGACTCTATATCTAATAGACTCTAATCTATCTATCTATCTATCTACATCCATTATCTCTCTATCTATCTATCTACATCCATTATCTCTCTATCTATCTATCTAACTATCTATCTATCATCTGTCTATCAACTTTCATTTATTATCTATCCATCTATATATCTATCTATCTCATATCTATCTATATCTATATCTATCTATCTATCTATCTATCTATCTATCTATCATCTATATCTATCCATCTCATATCTATCTATCTATCTATCTATCTATCTATCTATCTATCTATCTATCGTCTGTCTATCAACTTTCATTTATTATCTATCCATCTATATATCTATCTCTCTCATATCTATCTATCTATCTATCTATCTATCTCATATATATATATATATATATATATATATATAAAACTATCTATCTATCATCTATATCTATCTACCTATCTATCTATCTATCTTATCTATCTATCTATCTATCTACATCTACAGTAGCTATCATCTTATCATCATCTATCTATCTATCATCTCTATCTATACTCTATTTCTATCTTCTATCTATTATATTCATCTATCTATCTCCATATCTATCTCTACTATCTATTTATATCTATCTATCTATTTATATCTATCTATCTATCTCATATCTATCTATCTATCTATCTATCTATTTATATCTATCTATCTATCTCATATCTATCTATCTATCTATCTATCTATCTATCTATATCTATCTGTCTCTATCATCTCCACCCCGATCCTCAGTGACTTTTATTTCCGCTTAACCGTGTACTGTTTGCCGTGATGACTGAGTTGTCATTTTTAATTAGTGTCATATTCCTCACAAATGCTAATTACTTTCCTTTTTATCAAGATTACTTGATTGCTAATGACAACAGTGCCATAGCTACATATTTTTGCAGAATTCCCAAACTGAGCGGGTTGTGTGTTTTTGCATTCCCCCTGGATTTGGGAGCTGAGTAAAGCCCGCAGTAAGTATTATTTGTAAGAAAAACACATATTTGCTGACAGCAAGATCAGCAAAATTAGCGCTATCCTTTTTGGCAGGAGGGTAATTGTTAACATATTTACTGCAAACACGTACAAATAGTACAATAGAGAACCTGCAATGTCTAAAGAGATAAAAGCGAGATTTTATCCTGTTTTATAATGTAAATTTGAGGCTGTTTTTTTTTTTTCTTCCTTAGAATTTTTAATGAAGAGTTTCATGTGGAGAATGTTATTTAGGAAAAACACATTCTGGTTGTAATTTCTCTCTGTCCCGTGGGAGTGAAGCGATTACAGAAGATCTATACCCATTCCTGTTGCACAACAAACAAAATTCACTGTATTTGGTATTCGCGACAAAAGGAATCTTACGTTCTGCTTATGAACAATACTTTTTTTTTTTTACTTGATTTTACATAATAGTTAAAATGATATAAATGGTCCTATAGATTGTAATTTTCTTCTATATCTTTTGTGGCCTTGACAAGCCTGGTTAATACATACCATATGAAAAGTTGTAATTAGTGATGAGCGAATTGAAGTAAACAAACGGGACTTTGATCCGAATTTCAGGATAAATTTGATTCGCTGCAAAGTGGTAACAAATTGATTTAACCTGAAATAGTGCAAAAAAACAAACAAGAAAAATCTGACTTACCTGCTCTATTTTCTCACGACATGTTCCCCGTCGCCATCTTGCTTGAAGATCTCGGCCGAAATCCTGTGCGCGGTGATGAATCATGTTACCACGCCGGCCAGTGTAATGACGTCATCTCGGGCCACGCCAGATTTCGCACCAGATCTTTAAGCAAGATGACGGCGGACAACCTGTTGAGAGCAAATAGATCAGGTAAGTATTATTTATTTATTTTTTTATTTTCCACCAGATTATTGGTATCAGATCATGTATGCCGCGATCATGTATGAACGCGGCTTCTAAGGGGTACAATGATGGGGAGTGGAGCAATCGCCGCTCCCTGTCATTGTAACCACTACTAAGTAATTTGTCACAAAGCAAATTTTTTTTATTTTATTCGGCGAAGCAGTCGAATCGAAACTCACAATACTTTTATCTCTAGTTGTAATCATTGCTTGCACCATTTAAGAGCTCATTCAGAAGACCCTATATTTGTGCCCGTTTGCAATTTTGAGGAACAGGTGGGAACTCATTAATTTCGATAGGGCCACAACAGATGCGGACAGCACACATTGCGCTGTCTGCATCCGTACTTCCGTTCTGTTGCCCCATTTTGTAGTTATTTATATTTTCTGATTACAGATTTTTTTATTCTATTTCCTGAACATGATTATGGGGGCGGCCATCTGGCCTGAGCTGTTCTTAACAGCATTTAGAAAGCATTAAGAAATTGCTTTACGGCAGCCACATGGGCCATAGACACAATGATCAGGATGGCACCACATTGACTTCTATAGAAGAGTCCTATTGTGAATGGTGGACCCTGTATTGTCTGCACACAGATGTGACATACATAATGGGGCTGTAATGTTAACCAGGTTACTGCAGTACAGTGATGGGGCTGTAATGTTAACCATTACTGCAGTACAGTGATCTGTACAGACCAAGAGATGGCTCCTGTTATTAGGATTAGTGGGCAGTGATAAAACTGCAAGATTTTATGTTTTTTGTTTAAATATATTGACATGGAAATTATAAATAACATCACAAAAAATTATTTAACCCCTTCCCGACCTTTGACGTACTGTTACGTCATGGGAACCACTGAGTTCCCACAATTTGACATAATGGTACGTCATAGTGATCGGGCGGGCACCGGAGCGGTGCGCGCGCAATCACTGCAGGGGCCCGGCAGTCCGTGGTAGCCGGGCTCCTGCTGTATACGCCGGCATCGCTGTAAAAGTCGATGCCGGCTGATTAACGCCTTCTATGCCGCGATCCGCGCTGACTGCGACATAGAAGAGTTTTGTGTCGGGTGAGGGAGAGCATCGAGTCCCTGCGCTGCTGTGGCAGGGACCCGATGCGACACAAGGCAGCCCGATGCCGTGCAGAGGCTGCCCAATGCCTTGCACGGCATCGGGAACTGCCTACTACGGGTGCCCAGGAGATCCAGCCTCAGGCCTGTCTCCTAGGCAACCTGTTAGTGTATGACTCAGTCTCATACACTAACAGGCAATGCATTACAATACAGATGTATTGTAATGCATTGCAGAGGGGATCAGGCCCCCAAAAGTGAATGACATAAATAAAGTAAAGTAAAAAAAAGTAAAAAAAATAAGTGTTTTTAATAAAATTAATAAAGTAATAAAATTAATAAAGTAAAAAAGAAAAAAAAACGCCCCTTTCCCCTTATTTTATAATAAAAAATAAAAAAACACACATATTAGGTATCGCCGCGTCCATAAAGACCGGCTCCATAAATATATCACATGATCCACCCTGTCCAATAAACACCATAAAAAATAAAAAGTGCAAAAAAAAAGCAATTTTTGTCACAATACATCACAAACATTGCAACAGCAAGTGATCAAAAAAGCGTATGCCCCCAAAATAGTACCAATAAGACCGTCACCTCATCCCGCAAAAAATGAGAACCTACCTGAGAGAATTGGTCAAAAAATTAAAAAGCTATGGCTCTCAGACTATGAGACACTAAAATTTGATTATTTTTTGCTTCCAAACTGCTATTATTGTGCTAAAGTGAAAACAATTAAAAAAATATACATATTAGGTATCGCCACATCCGTAACAAACAGCTGTATAACGATATCACATGACCTAACCACTCAGGTGAACACCGTAAAAAAAAATGAAAAAGAAAACTGCAAAAAAAATGCCATTTTTGTCACATTACATCACAAAAATTGCAACAGCAAGTGATCAAAAAAGCATATGCCCCCTAAAATAGTAGCAATCATACCATCACCTTATCCCGCAAAAAATAAGACCCTACCTGAGAAAATCTGTCAAAAAATAAAAAAGCTATGGCTCTCAGACTATGAGACACTAAAATATCATTATTTTGGTTTCAAAAATGCTATTATTGTGTAAAACTTAAATAAATAAGAAAAAGTAGACATATTAGTTATTGCCACGTGCGTAACGATCTGCTCTATAAAAAAGTCACATGACCTAATCCCTCGGTTAAACGCTGTAAAAAAGAAAATGTGCCAAAACATCCATTTTTTTGCTACCTTGCCTCACAAAAAACTTAATATAGAACAATAAAAAATCATATGTACCTCAAAATAGTACCAATAAAACTGGCACTTTATCCCGTAGTTTCCAAAATGTGGTGACTTTTTTGAGTTTCTACTTCAGGGGTGCATCAGGGGGGCTTCAAATGGGACATGGCATCTAAAAACCAGTTCAGCTAAATTTGCCTTCCAAAAACCATATGGCGTTCCTTTCCTTCTGCGCCCTGCCGTGTGCCCGTACAGCAGTTTAAGATCACATGTGGGGCGTTTATGTAAACCGCAGAATCAGGGTAATAAATATTGAGTTTTATTTGGCTGTTAACCCTTGCTTTGCTACTGGAAAAAATGGATTAAAATGTAAAATCTGCCAAAAAAGTGAAATTTTGAAATTTCATCTCCATTTTCCATCAATTCTTGTGGAACACCTAAAGGGTTAAGAAAGTTAGTAAAATCTGTTTTGTATATCTTGAGGGGTGTAGTTTTTAAAATGGGATCATTTTTGGGTGGTTTGTATTGTGTAAGCCTCACAAAGTGACTTCAGACGAGAACTGGTCCTTAAATTTGGTATTTTTTATGAATATTTTTTTTTTCTTTTTTAACTTATTTTTACCACTGTCATGAAGTACAATATGTGACGAGAAAACAATCTCAGAATGGCCTGGATAAGTCAAAGCGTTTTAAAGTTATCACCACATAAAGTGACACATTTCAGATTTGCAAAAAATGGCCTGGGCATGAAGGTGAAAACAGGCCCAGGGTCAAAGGGGTTAAAAGTGTGGTCAACATAAAAAAACGTGATTTAAAGAATAGTTTTTTTTTCTGATGGCACATTCAGACTGAGGAAATGGGAATCCCAGATCTAGGGTATGCTAAAAAGTTGAATTTTTATTTCTTCAAATTGCTGCGTGGAAATAGAATTGTTTCATAGCCTGATAGTCGTGCAAGAAATAAAATCGATAAATCATACACATTATGCTGTACGAAAGCATGTATGGATGGATAGATAAACAGATAGACAGACTGATAGATAGATAGATAGATAGATCAGATAATAGATAGATCAATAATAAATCAATAGATAGATAATAACTAGATAGATTAGATCGATAGATAGAAAGACAGATAATTGGTAGATAGCTAGATAGAAACAGATGGGATAGATAGATAGATAGATAAATAGATAAACAGCAAACATAATATAGCAGCACACTGTTATACATGTAAAGAATAGAGCTAGGGATTAGGGATTATTCTGGATTACAGTGGTACTATACCTACTATACATAAACAATTGAATCTCTTTGTGCATATTTTTGATCCAATGTGTGTTGGGCCCATCTACCAACAACAAGGTGGCTTCTACAGAGGGGTACCTACACTAACAGATCTGCCTAGATGGATATTTTGGCTTGAGCTTCCATTTTGCATGTATAGTAGATATAGTACCACTGTAATCCAGAATATGGCCTAGTTCACACTTCAGTTATTTGGTCAGTTATTTCCATCAGTTATTGTGAGCCAAAACTGGGTGCGGGTCAAAAACACAGAATAGGTGCAGATATTTCCCATATACCTTATCTCTGAAGGCTTCGCTCCTGGTTTTGGCTCACAATAAACTGACCAAATAACAGATGTGTAAACTGGGCCTAACCTCTAATTCCTAGTTCTATTGTTTGCATGTATAACAATGCACTGCCATATTTTGTTTGCTGTTTGTATGTAGCTTTATGGATGTGCACCTGTGACTTTGGATGTGCTAGTCTAAATTTTCTTGTAGATAGATAGATAATAGTTAGATAGATAGACACATGTTCGTTTTAGAAGGATTTTTAACAGTTCTGTCAAAAGTTCTAGAATAGATAGATAGATAGATAGATAGATAGATACACAAATCAAAAAAGCAAAAAGCAGCACACTAAAACAGGTGCAATCCCTTCCAAGAACCAAAGACTCAGGTCCACTTAATACAAACAAATCAAACATTATTATCATGTTTTTTATTGACTTTGATGAATTTTAAAAATTATTTGATCAGTGATGTAATTATGTCACTTTGATTGCTGCTCTATGCACATGTCACTTTAGCTTGACAAAGGCTCCAAGGAGTGAGCTGAAACGTTGCTGTCCCATGGGCCAATAAACCCTGTTGTTCACTTTGATTTGGAAGTGCTGCCTTCGTTTACTAAGGTTGTAGATAGATAGATTATATCCACCACATTTTCTAATCCTGGACATCCCCTTTTTATAAATCTCAAATAAATCACCCCCTATGTCATCCTACATTCTAAATTCCTATACTGATTCCCTCAACCAAAATCCACAGTTGTTCCTTTCTCCACCCACCAAATTCCATTCGTGGTGCCCCGTGGCTAACTGCTCCAGTCCTTAGCACTTATCAATTCACGGGGAAGCAGGGACTTTGCAGGCACGGAGCATAAAGTTACTTGTTACATTGAAATTACATCCGTTACATCAGTCGGACTGGTTGTTATATAGTAATTACAGCCATGTTCCCTGAAAATGTCATACAGAAATCACTCATGTAATTCACTTCATTAAAATATGGCATTCTAGAGGAATTTCTGGAAATTGGTTATTAGCGTTAAACTGTCTTTAAACACCTACTGTAATTTAAATTTCCAATATGACTCCGCTTCCTCTATTTGCCAGTAAGAAGTTTGTTTAGAAAGTCATTCGAGCCAGACTACGTATAATAATTGGATGCATTGGCCTTAATCTGCTTATTTGTTTTATTATGGCATTTTTCTGTGAAGTACACATACTCCCATCATTCAAAAAGAGATTAAAAAAAAAACAAGTGAAAGAAAAATTGTGGTCTGGTTTATGCCTTGGTGCTTTTATATAGCATGATTAGCCTTTAGAACTTTGGACATGTGGTTGTTTACTATCCTATTCGACCCCGTATTGGCCTCAAGTCAATCATGTAGACCAATGGACCAACCAACCCATATGTGTTTTTGGACTGTGGGAGGAAACATACACCACCATAAGAGAGCATAGTCTACACAGAGTCCTATTGACCATACAATCAGATCTATATCATATAAAGTTCTCTATGGGAATTAAGACTGGAAAAAACTATGTCAAAGGCCAATAGTCCACCATACAATACAGATTAAATATCAAGTTGAAAAAGCCAAGTTTCCAGGAGAAAGAAAGCCACCTCTGTAGTGCCTACTATTGGAGGTAGCTACTGCAAAGTCCATGGCTGACTTTTTAACAAGTCTTGCAACCTGACTAAGGATATAGGCCAAACCAGAAGCCTTCTCCAAAAATATACCCATCTCCACAAAGTGGGTGCAGTGTTGTTGCCCCCCTTATCAGCTAAAGTTTGGTTTGCTAGGTGAAGGCCTTTTTATATACAGTAGGTCATGGTAGATACTGTTTTTCCTTGTGGAGACCAAGTTGGCATCAGGAATCCTGTAGACCAGGCAAAGCTACCTGGGAAATGGGATATGCAGATTAGCTCTCTTCCAAGAGAAATAAATCTGTATCTGTAGTGCCTTCTAGGGAAGGTCGCTACCCTATAGTCAATGCATGAGCTTTTAACAAGCGTTGCAACCTTTTCCCAGGGAGATTTGCATGTCCACTCTCCACAAGGTGAAACAATATCGCTCGAGAATTACATCAAAGTCCCCTCATCTAGTCAACCAAACACTCTGCTCTGTATTGAAGAGGGAAAAGAACTGGAAACAACTGTCTGCAGATGGGTTTTCTTTAGAAAAAGGTGCTTAGTTTAGATATGTTCTCATGTTGAAAATAACAAACATTGGCTATAAGGTGAGACTACAGAGACAACTTTATTTCTCTTGGAAATTCTGCATATCCATTTTCCATGGGATCATTGCATGGTCTTGATACCCCAGTTTTGGTGCTCTCCTTGAAGGGGTTGTGCAGCAATTTATGTTGATGACCTATCCTCAGGAGAGGTCATCTATATCTGACACCGATCAGCTGTTTGAAGGGGAGGCAGGACTCCATGCCAATGGCGCTTCCTGTTCCTTACACTGCACATCGTCTCTGAAGTGCAGTGTAATGATGAGTACTCACTCCATTCATGCCGCCACTCCACAGGAGATGACGGGCAGTGTAATGACGAGGAAGCCGGGGTGCCAGGTGTCGGACCCTCGCCAATCAAATATTGATGATGTATCCTGAGGATAGGTTATTGATATAAATCACTACACAACCCCTTTAAGGAGAAAGTGTTCTAAGAGACAAAGTATGATTTAGTAAATTAAAGTGGTGTTCCAACAAGAAGCATTTATGACCTATCCACTGAATAGTTGTTGGATAAGAAACCAGTCAGAATATTGGGTCTACGGTATATTACTACTGAAATGGAGCAACTCAGTCCCTTCCCCCTACCGTAGCACACCGCAAAGAGAGAGGGCTTGTCTGCATCAGGTGTGCTCAACCAGAAATCCAATCCAGTTCAAGAAATAAAATCATATTAACTGGGTAATGAACAGAATACTCTGGTGTCCTGCTTTTCATCTTCTCAGCTGTGGATCCACAAATTCCTGGGCTCCACTTCTGCTATCCAAGATGACTGCACCACTTCTCAGACTACCTGAAGAATACTGTACATTTGGTAGCCCAAGACAGTTCCTGCTGCCCTGGGATTGGTCAGCGCTCTTCAAGTAAGCAGGGCTGGTCAACCCAAGAGAAGAGTGGGTCAAGCAGGAAGTTTCTTGGACTACCAATACACAATGACTATCAAATAGTCTGAGAAGCCATGCATCCATCTTGCACTGCAGAAGAGAAATCCAGGAATCAACGGATCTGCAGCTGAAGAGATGAAGAAGAGGGCACCATGTAGCTGTTCTGTTTGCTGGCCAATTAGGCTTGAATGAAGCTAAACCATAAAAGGATTTCCACCATGGCTTCCAAATGTCTCCAACCAGATACTGCACCTAGGATGGACAAATGTCCTTCTTGGCACTGTCACAGCTTTAAATCGCTGGCTTCACAAAAATAATAAGAGGCCAACTCTGCTGGAATTTTGGTGCCAAATCCTCACCAAAATCCAATCGTCAACATACGAAGTGTCAATGACGCCTTAGTCTGAGCTCCTTCTCTTAATCTTAAGACTTAAAGGGTTGCTTTAGACTCCTCCTTACTGTGGTCCTACGGTCTGGAGGGGAATGGGTGACTGGAGTGCTCCTTCAAAAAAATATCCAAATGTGGCCTTTCTTATTCTCTTCTATTTTCCATTGACACTTGACAGCAGGCAGAACTTTTAATATGACTCAAAGCAAAAAGTTTACGAACTTCACCAACCAGAGTAAAGAAAAAAAAAATCAAACTGTAGAAAATGTATTCTATTCATGCAATTGTGGTAATTTTGCAAATAAAAAAGCAGAAAAACTTCATCAACAAACCTGAGAAATGGGATGTAACCAACAAGAAATGTATTTCCACCCATATTTAAAATGTTGACTGGATCAAACAGAGCATAAACTATACTCGCCGTTTTAATTAAAAGAAAAACTGATAAATGACTAAGATTCGGGTGTTTACAAGGTGGCTATCTGTTGAAGGAATTTTTTTTTCTCCTTGAACGTACGAGTAATCACAGATGAAACGTTCCCTGGATTTATATTATCATAAGCAGAAATTGCAGCAGAAATAGTTTATCTTGTTACAAAAAATGATCTCTTTTCATACGTGACAAACTGAATCAGAATCGTTCCGCCGCACGGTTGAGTCCTGGAGATTAGCGCAATAAATGGTTTAACGTGTTTAAATCTGATTACATTATCAATTAAAAGGGATGCAAAATATTGCACCAGTCTGAAAGGAATGAAAGAGGCCAAGGATTTCCTACCAGGAGAAAGAGCCTGACCCGCTTTTGCTTTAAAGTATAACTGCCATTCTGTTTTTATTTGTGTAATGTGTTAAGGGCAGTGATACTGACCATTTTTGTAATATACTTTAATTACTGAAATCATACATTTCTATTAGAAAAATAGCTCTAAAGTGGCCTATTTTGAGCCTTAGCACTATAAGTCCCAGAATACAATTCTGATTTTAGTTTAAATAATATGCAGCACCTTTAAAGATAGCTTTACCCATAATACACTGGGGCCTCATCTATTAAATCTTTGTAATAGACCAATTCACCTGGATGCCTATAGAATTTATTCTGCTCCCACCATTAGTTAAAAAGCAGTAGTGTCTTTTGATGTCATCCAGTTTCCTAGAAAAGCCCTCCCTCTTGGCTGACCCTGTCAAAAAGGAGGGCCTGACAGAGAAGGCAGGAGGACCAAGGGTGCTCAGAGTGGCTTGGGTCCGCCCTTGGTGCACTAAGATGCTCATTTGCATATGGATTTAAAGTAGTTTTTCTCCACTAAGTGAAAGGCATCATTACCTCCAGCTGAACTAGTCCTACAAGACATTGGGGGAGATTTATCATCACTCTTGTGCCAGAAAAGTGGCTTTAAAAAGTTTCAAGCTGTGTATGCTTGACTTTTTAAATGCAACTTTTTGGGAAAAAAAAAAGTTGCAAGTGCCTCTTTTTGCGCTGTTTTCCAAAAGGAGCGTGGCGAGGGTGGGAAAGGGGCATGGCCAAGCAGACACATTTATCTTAATTTACACCAGTTTGTACACTGGTGCAAATGAAGCCAGAAAACTATGGCAGCTCCAAACTGTCATAGATAGGGTTGAGCAAACCCAAACTGCAAAGTTCGGGTTCGTACCAAACTTTGCGAGTTCAGGTACCCGGACCCAAACCCGGACTTTTTCTCTGAAGTTCGGGTTCGGTGTTCAGGTGATTTTATTATTTTCAGTTATAACATGGTTATGACAGAAAATAATAGCATTATTAAGACAGAATGCTAAATAAAATGGACATTGAGGGGTTAAAAATAACAAAAAAACTGACCTCACCCACTTGATTGTGCATCCGGTATCCTCTTCTTTCTTCAGGACATGCAAAAGGACCTGCAGTGACGTCACCGCGCTCACCACATGGTCCTTCTATCTTTATTCAGCAAGACCTGCTTTGACGTCACTGCGCTCACCACGTGGTGACGTCATTGCAGGTCCTTTTGCAGGTCCCGAAGAAAGAAGAGGATACCAGCTGCGCAATCAAATGGATGAGGGGAGGTTTTTTTTATATTATTTTTAACCCCTCAATGGCCATTTTATTTTGCATTCTATCTTAAGAATGCTATTATTTTCCGTTATAACCATGTTATAACGGAAAATAATAAAGTAAAGTTCGGGTCCCCATTGACTTTAATGGGGTCCGGGTTCAGGGTCAGGGAACTTCTACAGGATCGCTCATCCCTAGTCATAGATTTCTGTTTAGAGTCTACATGTACGGCAGCAGTTGGGAAAGGGTTAAACAGAAGCAATTTTTGGTTTTCACCATGAAGTGGCATAAGGAACAGGAAAGTGTCTGACATGTCTTAGGCTACTTTCACATCTGCGTTTTTGCTGTCCGGTTTTGAGATCCTGCAGGGGATGTCAAAACCACAGCAAAACGCATCCGTTCAAATACTACAACCGGCTGCATCTGTTCAGAATGGATTCAGTTGTATTATATCAAAAATGAACATGCCGGATCCGTCACTAAAACCATTGTAAGTCAATGGTCGCCAGATCAGATTTTTCGTTTCCGAAAAAAAAACTATCTAGCACCATTGACTTACATTGTTTTTCGGCATGTTCACTTTCCCATGCCGTGCACAAAAATTCTGTTTGCAGCGGTTTTGTGTCCGGCATGAGAATGCAACAAACCTGCACGGAATGCATTCTGGTGCACTCTGTTCCAGTTTGTTCAGTTTTGTCCCCATTGTGAATGAATGGGGACAAAACTGGAGCATTTTCCTCCAGTTTTGAGATCCTCTAGCCTTACACACTTTGCCAAATACAATTTACCAATATCATGCAATCATTGTCTCCATTTTTGTCGATCCATAAACGCTGGCATCTCTTGATGCTCTTGAAAAAACTCCACCAATTGAATTTGTCAGACCATCAGCTATGGCAGGCTGGAGAAGTGAGAACCCTGTGGAGCTTTTCTGCATTCTGCTTAGAGAACCGTTTCCCTTCTTCAGCTCTCATACATCACTCACTAGAGGGCGACAATGAGCACACTTGTAGGCCACTCCCAGGTTAAAGAAATTCTAAAATGTGATTTTTATCCCTCCAGTTAAAATTGGAGGGACATTTTTGATACAAAATAGGATAGATCAAAGCCAGATTTTTCAAAAAATCTCTTAGGGATGATAACAAGACTACTTATGTTTATAAATATAGTGACTGGAGTTTCCCTTTAAGAGTCAAGTCTCAGCTTAATTCATATAGAATATGAACGTTATATGAAGAGACTCCTTCCCACTAGGAAGTAAATCTGAATTACTTCCATTCTCAATCAATTGCTTCATCATCAGGGGAAATACACAGGAAACTGACAACACTCACTGTAGGAGCCTGTCACCTATGCCGTTCCTTTGTGTTCCTGTGCTGTAAGCATTGCTTAAGCATACCTCCAAACGCACAGTAAGCCAGTAAAGTGCTGAGTTGCAATGTGACAGCCTAATCTGATCCATTTCTTGTACATTTCCAATGATGTAAAAGAAAATTAAAGCTTAGTATAGGCCATTACACTGGAGACTTCTGGCCAATGAAGGATAATAAAAATCAGACTGTTCTAATTTCCTTTGAACAACTCAAGATACTCAGGTCATTATTCCCTGTAATCTATAGCCCCCAGTACAGGTACTCCTTCTAAATAAAACATGTCTGAGCCAAAGCTGACAGAAGGTTAAAAAAATAAAAAAAGATGATTTAAGTGCAACAAAATTTTTTGGGGAGTGTAAGCGATTAATATTAATTCCCAGTGCTCACATCTATGAGGACAACATGGTTTGCAGTCATGAAAATTTTGTATTTCATTGGTAGCTATATGTTAAACTGTTTGTAATTTAAAATCATATTTTAATTTTAAAGGGGTGTCCCACGAACAATATTCGACATACCGATTTTGTATGTTTTTAAACCGGCACCTGGATCTGAATACTTTTATAATTGCATGTAATTAAAAATGTATTATAGCTACTGAGTTATTCAATGAAATCTATCAGTATAGCGCCCCCTGCTGTTTGATGTATATTTTTTATTTATCTGTCCTGCTCACTGAGACGATAGCGCATGCTCGGTCCTATTCTTCAATGACCAACAGCTGCAGCAGGAATGACACAGCCATGAAAAAGGACATGACCATTAAGCTGACAGCTTGAAATAAATCTAGCAGATCAATTGCAGCAATGAATGGGGAGATCTCCGGATACATATGAGGTACGGGGCTGGTTCTATCTTTGTTAAAAAGAGGTCGTCATGCACCAGGTTATGTATGATTTTCATATTATTTTTATTTGGTAGCCTGAAATATTGACTACTGGGCACATACAGTAGACTGACATTTCCTGTTTTCAGCTTGTTACTTTTCAACTTTGCTGTGTAGATTGGAACTGGGTAGGCAGAGTCATCTCATTACCATCAGAGGGCAGGTATTCCAGGATTTTACTCTTGATGGCTTATAATCAGAGTATGCCATTGATTTCTTATTGGTAAGGTTCTGAGTGCCACCCTAACGATGCACAGGTCCAGTGCTGAAAGATGGTGCCATAACTACACTGCTCAGTCTATTGTTTGCTTTATACATTGCTTGTTACTGCAGCACTGCTCCTATTTACTTCAATGGGAGCAACACTGCAATAACCAGCTCCATCCACTACACACAATGGATGGAGTTGTGTAGTTCTGGTGCAGAATCTACCTAGAAACAGCTGATGGGTGGGGTGGCGGGTGGTGTGTCCCCGCCGATCAGATATTGATGACCTATCCTAACGATAGGCCATCAATAAAATAATCCTGGAATATCCATTCAAGCCAGCGAAAGATATTAAGTAAATGTGAACCAAGCCCACTGATTACATCAACCATTTAATGTGTGTGGGGGGTCTCAGAACTTTCCAACAAAGGCAGATGTTGGGAGAGAAAAAGATCGGTAAGTTGGATTTCAATGGCCCAATCCTTTTGTTCTCAGGGAGACAAGCAGCTGTCAGAGGTGTCAGCCTTATTTCCTATATCCAACCAGGATGCATACATGCTAGCATGAGCCAGGCGCAGATGTGTATGGAGGGGTCTGAAGAGGTACCTGTTGACCGACAGCTATCTAAAAAAAGAAAAATGAAAAAAAAAAAGAAGCTAAAAAAGCTGCAAAATCAAAAACAATAACAAAACAGTCTAATGACAAAAATATGGAAATAATCTACAATATCTACAATACAATACAAGGCGTCTCAATAGCAAAAGGTCTCTCCGAACGAAAACAAGACTTCCCTGTATTCCCAATACACAAGGCACGTAGTCCTGTATTAATAACCATTAGAATAATAGCAGTCCAGGTATCCGCGGCTTAACCTTTCTTCCACACCCTCCCAGTCTTCAACTCTGTCTGCCCCGGATTTACAGTGTGTTTGCTTTATAGAACAAATAGCAGCCTAAAAATTTATAGTGATGAGGACCACCCGTACAGTGAAAGGGTTAAGTCATTGTAGGCCTTCATGTATACTGTAAGTCATTAAAAAGCCTAGTATGAAACATGCCAAAACAAACATTCCCAGCGCCTGGATGCTGCGCTGTCCGCTGGACGCTCAATACCTGGATTTATAGCTGGGGATTCTGTGTCACGTATACAGTGCATATGTTGGCCCAATGCCTAATTAAAATATAAATACCGTGTAAGCCTCACTTTTCAAGTAACTTATGTTAAATCAATATTCCTTGGCACAGTCCTAACAATCATTACAGCCCCCGATGATTTAAAGCTACACCATGAAAATGACCTTCACAAATGAGGCTGATTTTGCATTATGGCGAGGAGAAAAAATTTGTGGCATGCCCAGTATTTTATTAAAATATCACATAATACCTTGGCTCAATAGATGATGCACTGTATGGAGAAAAGTATTGGGACACACCTCATAACCATTACATTCAGGTGTTTCATTCTGTCCCAGCCATTGCCACAGGTGTATAAAATCCAGCCCCTAGCCGTGCAGTCCTTCTTTACAAACCTATGTGAGAGAATAGCTTATGCTACAGAGCTCACTGAATTCCAACGTGGTCCTGTAATAGGATTTCACCACCGCCACAAATCAGTTCCTGAAATGTTTTCTCTCCTAGATATTCCACCATCAACTATTGTAATGGGCAGTGGGAGTGAACCCACTGTAAAAACTAACTGGTTTGGCTTTTGGTTGGGTCTGAGGGCCCCTTGTTTCTCTTCAAAGGTGAGGTTCCGTTTACTGACTTCTTACTGACTGACCACTAACCTTTTCTATGCCCAGACCACCAGGGATGCAGACTTTAGTCCCCTGCTGCCTAAAGGTGGATTTCGATGGGCCAACTGAGCGGCCGATTGTCAGAAAGGAAGCGGTCCTACCCGACCGTCAGCTGCTCCTTTAGTTAAGGAGACCACAGTATTTACATGCAGCAATCTCCACTGTATGAGGATGGGGGATCACTATTGCGACCCCTCGTCCTCATACAGAATCATGGCTTCTGAGCAGCAGATGGCTGTTTAGACCACATGATTCACTGCTCAGGAGCCATGATGGAGGGTGCCTGCATGAACGACGGGATCACCGATGAACAAGCTTTTCACTCTTTCATCGGGCGATTGGTGGCACATTTGGACGGCCAGATGATCGGGAATGACCATTCGCAGGAACAGTCCTGGACGATTATTGGGGCGTCTATATCCACGTTAAGAATACAAGGTAGGCAACAATTAAACCCTTTTTTTGCCCTAGACCACCAGATCTGCAAGAATTAGTTAGTCACAACCCCTTTGAAGAGGATCTATTAGCAGGATCAACCTTATCAAACCACTCACTGCCAATAGAGTTGATCCTGCAGATCAACACGATACTTGTCTTGTGAAATTCAGTGTTTTATCCTTTATGAAAATTAGGTCTTAAAAGGGGTTATCTAAGACTATTAAATGCCCCCCCTCCCTCATAGGCCCTGACCCCTCACAATGAATATACCTACCTGGCTCCCTGCGTTGCTCCTAGCCTCGGGGTATAGACAAGGGGTAGATTTATCGACATGGGTGCCAATCAGATGCCACCTTTCTTTTTTCAGAGCTTCTTTGGAAAATGAAAGGATCAATCTGATTGGTTGCTTTACACCAGTTTTCTTAAATCTTCCCCTAGGTAACTTTTCTAGATGTTGTGTAACCCAATTCACCTGTAATTTATATGTCTCGTTGTATATATTGCTGCTCTATGGCACTATATTTATCTGATCCTATTGTGGATCGTCCAGCTTACGGTCCTTAACTGACCTACTCAACTAGCCAGAACCACAGAGAGAGAAAATAATACAGCAGGTCACGCTTTGGTTACTTCTCATTATTTAGTTATATTTGATTTTTAAAAAGTGATCAACCCTATAAAACCAGATATACTGCCTAGTAGGGTTGGTCATGGCAAATAAAAATGGCCCTTTGTTGCTGCAATCGGATATACCCCTGCAATGAAAAGCATATTTGTATTCTTATTCAGATTTCCTCTTTCCCTCTTCCTCTGTTACCACTCCCCCTCATGTCCTGATTTACAAGGCCAGGCATCCTCACCTGATATTCTGTGCATGTGCCGGTGAGATTTCAAACAGCGCATGCGCAGTGCAGCCTCATAAGCCTCATAAGCTGCCCTGCACAGGCGCTGATGAAAGCCCGCCAGCACATGCACAAGATTTCAGGGTCAGTCGTCTAAACAGTAATGCCTGGCCCTGATAATCAGGGCATGAAGGTGAGTGGCAAAAGGGGAGAGGAGGAAGTAGAGTGTTGCTCCGTGGGGGCTGGCCCAGCTTCTTGATGCTTTGAGCACCTAATTTGCATAGGAATTAAATTATGAATTTCACAGCAATGGTATATCTGATTGCAACCATAGAGGGCTAATTTAATTTACCATTATCAACCCTGGCAGACATTATGCCTAGTTTTACGGGGCTGATCATGGTAACTTTTATGGATGGAAAGACCCTTTAATCAATGAACATGACATAGTTAACAAATGTACAGTTCACATCATATAATACCATAGACAAACATTTCCTGTTGCAGAACAGCAAGTAATAAAGTAAACTCAGGAGATACTGCATCATTTACTTTTTCTTTTTTTGTTCTTTTTTTAATGTTTGCAAATGTCCTATCCCCCCCCCCTCTTCCTCCTCCAAGCGTCCCTTGGAATTTGGGAATTTGTTCACTAACATCCTGGACTGCAAGCAAGAAAAAATATGCCTGGGATCTGCAAGAAGGAATGCTCAGGGCATGGGAAACGTAGTGTCACGGTGGTCACCAGTACATTTTTTGGCTTATGTTAAAACAAGCAAGCACCGTCAGCCTACCACAAAACAAGCAAAGAGCTTCTATCGGGATACCTATCACACACAGAATGCTTGAGAAAAAGTGTGTGGGTTTTCTTCCTGACAGAGCCTAAGGCATTGCAGAACTCGGAGCTAGAGCTTATATCTTGATTTCACGTCATATGCGTTGACCTCGGCAGCCATCCAGTACAACATTACAGATCATTTCAATAATTGAACACTTCAGAGAAGGCAGGAAATTATATTTTTTTGTCAATGGGAATTTAGGACTAAGAATCTTTTCCATGTTTAAAACCACAAAAGAGCATTTTCCTTATCCTCCTGCAGCACCAGTTTCCTTATAAATAGTTAGCAAATTGTCCAAGTGGAAAAGAAGCAATTATTTCACGCCTGAATCCTGGAAAGGAATCTTCAAAAAGTTGTAAGAAATTGGAAAGCTGTAATGTTGAGGAAAAAATGCTACATTGCGTCTCCGTAAGTATGTGCAGCCATAATATGGAAGTCAACGGAACCACCCTGTAACATGCAATATCGCTATTGGATGTTCTGTGATAACGTTTGTGGTTTCTTTTTTGGACTACTATGGTTTTTAACAAATATGCTGATGTAGCTGCTTACCTCGTGTACATCTTTTACATGCCTTTTTTTTATTTATTTGTACTCTCCTGACCTGTTTTCATCATGTTAACCAATCCATATGGTTTGTTACCATCTTGTATGTAGCACTTCCTGTTTCTGCATCCCACCACACCCATGATGCAATTCTCCTTCCTCTTCTACAGCTCCAGCCCCACCCCTAACAATGCCCAGCTAGTTACATTGACACTCCCCTATCACTGCCCCGCCCATGAACATGACATTACCGGAAATAAGAAAGACCTGCATGAATGTGGTCATGTGATCACAGGCCAGATCGGAAGGTAGGAGCAATAAAAGTAGAAAAAATACATTACAAAATCACAGCGACCTTCATAAAGGATTTAAAAGGATGCTGATTCAAACCAGAGCACCCCTTAAAACTCTTTTTAACTCATGTCATATATATGCAGTGTACGTCAGGTCTTTAAGCACGGCGGCCGTTCAAGAGCAGATGCAAGCTGGCAATCTCTGCTGGCATAAATCTCTTAAATGCCATGGTCTATTATGACCAAGGTATGTGAGAGGTCATTTACCAGGAGAGGGATCCTTCCGATGATCAAACAACCCCAAAGCAATGAGATCACTGGAGCCATTTGGTTACTTTTGCAGCCCACAGTTATATGAAACCTCCCTGGTGCTGCCATTGTAAAGCTCCTACTAAGCCCTGCCCCAGGCAAGGCTTAATAGGAACATGTGCTATTGTCATAGACTACAATTGTAATCGACTGAAGTGTATACTATCCAATAAATGCATTTTCATGTCCTCTAGTGGGATAAAAATCAAAGTAAAACTAATGTAAAAAAAATGTCGGGAGCGTGCAGTGAGGGCATCATAATCAGCCAGGTCCTTCAGCAGGTCTTTTGCAAGCAGAACAGGAGCGGACTGCCTCTGCGCAAGCAAGTTGATGAGGGTTTTTGGGGGTATTTTTTGTTTTTTCTAAGACAACTCCAGCTTTTTCCATTTTAGGAAAACTGATTTCTTACCATGGAGCGCGAGGAAATTTGGCTTTGTGTAGAATAAAATTTTTCGAAAAATTCTGACTGAATTCCACTTCGGATGCTTCACTTTACTCAACACTAATAAAAACATAACAAAACTATTTTTGCTGTACAGTGAATGCCATTTAAGCGAAACCCATAAAACAATAGAACAATTTAATTTTTTCAAATCCAACCCAATAAAAAAAAATTCCAGCTTCCCAATGGATTGCATTGAATATTTAATGGTGCCAGTAGAGAGTACAACTTGCCCTGCAAACAAAAAAACAAGCCCTCATACAAACTATGAGAATAAAAAAAGTTAAAAAGTTATGCTCTTGGAAAGTGGGGAGGGAAAACGAAAATGAAAATACTTTATGGCGCTAAGAGGTTAATATAGTGGCACACCATTGTGAAAAAAGCATCTCTCTCTTTCTGAAAGACCCAGAATGTTCAGGCATTGATAGCCCCTTGATTTCAGTAGGCATGATGTCCTGCTTCATTATCCCTGTGCTGCAGTGAGATTGACATGTTTTGCCAGGTTCTTAGGCTGATTGCAGCCGATCCCTCAGAGTCCCAATAGTGGTTCGGCATGTGGTCTGTAATCATTAGGGAAAGCCTTCTAACAAAAATAATTTTCCAAAGCAAAGTATTTTTTAAGTGTAATCCCAGATAAAATAATAATATGGCCATTCCAGGCCATTTCTGCTACTGCTGCTCTCCCATGTAACACTGATTCTATTAAAACTTCTCAGGTTCCAAGGCCCAGTTCACACTGTAGTCACTTCAGCACTGAGTTATGATCCTGAGCTCAATGTTGAAAACAAATGTCCGCTTATGGGATAAAATAAACTTTTAAATTATGCTCATCTGCTATTTTCTTCAATTTTTGACTTCTCTTTAGCAGTGACCAATGATTACTCCTCTATTATCAGTGACTCTAAGTAGTCTGAAATCCACCTCCTCTCTCATCACAGGCACTGACCGTTGCTCTGTTCCTCCTCCATGCTTTATACTCCAGCTCTGAATGCTCAACTTGCTAGCTATGTACAGTATAATCACAAGGCTAATAGGCTCACCAGGAAGTCAGTGCATGAAGACCTGGCAGCTAGGATAGAACAGGGGCATACTGGGAACTTAAACTGGCCCTGAAAAAAAAAAACTAAAAGCGGCCCCGTTTTGTAGTCAGGTCCAAATTGGTGGAAGGCAGGGCAAACACAAGTAGACAGGGCCAGAAATACCATATTGTGGCACATTATATCGCCCCAACAGAGCCAAATACCACAGTCCATCACAAAATACTGCCAGCAGCACAAGATACCTCCCCCAAAAATTCCACTGGTCGGCCGTAAGGAGAGGCCCCTGGGCATCGGGCTACCGGGGAATTTCCCTGTAATGTCTATGGCCAGTCCGCCCCGGGATAGAATAATTATAAACCACAACCAACTAAGCTACGAGTGAGGCAAAGAGATTATGTGTATTATAATGTTATGTATAATAAAAATTGATGACCTAATGGGAGTTCCTTTTGTTTTCTTACTTCGGTTAGGTGCAACTGCACGTTTCAGATTCAAATCGAGCTCTTCTTCAGGTTGAGACTCGGAGTAGCACAGAGAAAGATCTCCTCCTGTTTTCTTCTTTGCATTCATAATTTTCCAAACTTAGCTCCAACCCAAAAATGATCCTTGGTATCAGTCCACCAAATAAAAATCTAAAAGTGCTGTACCTCCTGGCATGACCCCTCCAGATGAGTGTGTTGGCACTTGACTACTATCTGTTTGTTTTCTCTTTTGTATCCTTGGTATAGAATAACCAACATATGAAAATGTAGATGCTTTTGAAATCTAGTGTTCTCTAGGTTCCTGTCTACAAATGCAGGGCTACCATCAGGACAATACATGGAGGGACGGACTGGAAGCTTAAAGTGACCCTGGAAAAAAACTAAGAGAGGCCCCATGTTGTAGATGGTTCCAAATTGACACAATATGGGGCAACATAAATAGGTAGGAACAACAATAACATGTGGTAGTAATACCGTAGTGCAGCACAAAATGCCACCATTGCAGAACCAAATACCACAGTACAATACAAAATACTCCCTCCCCTCCCGCAGCATTCAACTGTATTGTTATCCTGAGGATGGCAATACAGTTCAATTGAGCAGAGAACCTGCAGTCACTGGCCGGAAGCAAAAATACCTGATGCCCTTAGCATTAATTACCACTGAGAGTATAAGATTGTTAGGTATCCAGCTGTCAGTCATATTGAGGGCTTGGGCAAGCCCCTGGGCATCATCCCACTGGGACATTTCCCTTTTGTATCTATGGCAAGTCTGCCCCTGAATAAAGCTAGGACAGGGCCATTCCCAATAAGAGGTCTGTGTGAGCAACCCTCCACCATCAAAGCTTATTTTTCTGGCTGCCAAATTTCTTTGAAAGCTCAGAGAAATGGGGGAAAGCCCACAGGGCCATTTTACGGTGTGGAACCTAGGACTTTCCAATGACAGTCGTCTTCACGAGAGAGCAAAATACGCTTATTATGTGCAGAGTTTTTGAAGATTATTTCCATATATTGCATTAACTACTAATAGAGTGTTTATTAGTTATTTTTTGGGGGTCCTGATATGCCATTTCACATAAGATTTGGGCTTCCGGTCGAGACTTCATCTTAATATTATCCTAGGCCGATTTATTCACACATTTCAGCATGTTCTCTCATTGCTTCTGTGAATAATTAGAGATACAGCCTCTATTCATTTCATTTTTGTCAATATTTTATTGGGTTATCAAGTGCTCTCCGTATGTTTCTACCAACATCATAAAACTTTTTTTTTTCCCTTTTTCTGGCTGCCTCAAAAAGTTGAAAGCAAAGAGAACTTCAGAAGGACATGGATTCTGCCTTTCTACAATCTCATCTAAATCCATTCTAAAGTCTATGAAAGTGTTCCGATAATTAAAACAATTAGATTGACTTCCCTACTCTATTGACATCAATGATCTATTCAGTTTTTCAAAAAGACAAAAAAAAAAAGTTTCTCAGATTAACTTTGCAGTAATTGCAAAATTACAGATGCAAATAGAAAGTGGGATTTTTATTAAAAAAAAATTTCTTCCGAAGATTTGAATAGTGGAGGTTTCAAAGCATCCCGGATACTAGTAGAAACCATTATCTACCAGCAGATGTTAACTATAAATGTACATTGTTTAGGAAAAGAGTTAATTACCAACTTATTAATTAAATAGAAAGTATGAATCTGTTGTACTGCTAACAAATACATAATTTTTCTGGAGTATTATTAAAAGACTTTTTGTTGTACCTATTAAAGATTCTTGTCTGGAAGTTAATTTCATTATGCTAATGAGCTATCATCATTACAGAACCTAAGCTTTGATCCATGTTAATTGTCGTGATCTTCAAAGACAAAGTCACCACTTACTTTAAATGAATTTTACATCTTTTTAAAGAATCATATGGAAATTAGGGGAAGTAATTAATTTTTTATTATGTCTCAATGTTTTTTTTTCTTTTTTCGAGAGGAAGTCAATGGTATTGGCTGGAATTCATTTTAGCATTTAACTAGGGAAAACAGCATGAGGCGAAAAAATGTTCAGATGCATAAGATTAAAGAAAATTTGAAGCTAGGACCTAATTTGTCTTGATAAACTTTGGTGTTTAATATGCTCCTTTTGTTCTCAGTACGAAACTGCCAGGTTTTGATTTGTAGAGAGAAATCTTCAAAAACTTTCTATTTGGCTCTTCATTTCATAGTCTTTCATTTACAGTAAGACAGCCAAGTTGACCTTCAAGCCATAACACTTAAAAATCTGTGAACATAGGGAGCTAAATCTATTTTATCGTCTGATATCAGCTGTTGCGCACTCGACACTAAGGGGGCTTTTTTTTGTAGATAACATTTTTTTTATTTTTTTTTATAACATGACAGGCGGCATAAACCAATTGAGTGAAAATTATAATTACATTCAAATATTTTAACAACTTGTTAGCCTCGGATATATTATAATTCCATGTTACGCCAGCTCTGCAGTATACGTGTTACACTGTTGAGTCGCTTAGGCTTTAAAGGTCTTTTTAAACATTTTGTATTAGTATCCTAAGGAATATTTTTTTGGGCTTTAGCAAAAAAAATGTGTCTGTAATCAATTTGGCTTAAGAAAAAAATTTAATACTTTCTAATTTTGGGAAACCTATTAATATTTATGTTTTCGAAGACACCAAGCATTGCCAGGATTGTATAGAGAAAAAATACAGGCATAAAAATAACAGGAATTTATATAATTATTCGAAAAAACTAGTAACGATTTGTCGAAAAAATGGTAAAGTGGGAACAAAATAATAAAAATTGCATTCAGATCATTTTTAAAAAATGTATGTAAAAAAAACTTTTGGGATAATTTCTCTCTCAAAATGCATGAATTTTGTTCAAAATATCCAAATAAACAGTATACAGATGGAAACAGTTCAAGCAATACTAATGCTGTGTATTATAAATTGTTATTATACAGAATCAATGCAATCGCTCAAAGATTGAAAACTATTAATCTCTCCTTCATATAGATTTTAATTTAATGAAATTACAAATTAGCAACAATTCTTATCCATCATACAAGTAAATTTACTCATTTCATTTTATTTAAACTGCATTTACTATGATTACTTTATATGGTTAAAAGCTTAGATTTTTTTTAAATTGTGTCTCTGCACAGTCATTCAATATACTTAGAGTGACGGACTGAACCATCACTTGGGCTGCTGGAGAGAGGCCTGAGGGCTAGCCTCCTTCCTATGGACTATGGACCCAGAACTATGGAGACCCCCCCCCCCGGTTCATTATTCTACAATGTGAAAAATGGGTAGTTTCTGCCTGTGAGTGATTACGTCATCCCATTGTGTTGATTAATTGTATCACATGTGAGTGTTTTCTGCCTGTAACTGCATGTGATTGGTTTATGTAAAAACTGTCTCAGTCTTCCACAAGGTCCCCATGGGGAGTGTCAGTTGCTGGAAGACCTGCATAAAAGGCTGACATGTAGCCTCATTAAAGTGTCCTCTTCTACCCTTCATGAAGTCTGGGCTCCAAAGTATAATCCCTAGCTCTTATAAGAGCTGTTCCTGTTCCTGCATCGCTCTCTGAAGGAAGAGAGGTGCAACCACTGGAACCTGGAAGCCTTGTTGTACGTCCAGGGTGGGTAGAAGACGGCGAGATCCCAACCAAGCTGCGGCGGTTCGTGGGGTCGGCAGTGCTTGCGGTGTCAAATGGAGTACTTGGAGTCCTCTGGAAGCACTAGGAGCATCCATCAATGGAGGTGCCACAGTCAGGGTGCCAGGAGATCCGTTACACTTTGATATGGGTTCTGTTTAGCTATCAGTCTATATATTTATCTATCTATTATCTACCTAATGTCTACCTATCTACCCATTTACCTAATCTAATGTCTATCTATCTATCTATCTATCTATCTCTGCCTGCATATCTACTATCTAATTTGTCATATCTAGTATTTGCCTGTTTATCTATCTGTCCATCTAACTATAAATAAAATATAGAGATTGTTCACGGTACAAACTACATGCAATTTTACTTGACCTGTATAAGTAAATGCATTCAATTTCAGGAGATGTTCCATTGGAATATTTTTGTGTAAATTGTTTAGAAGGGGTTGAAAAAAAATATTATTACCCATCTTACTAATTCCCTGTTGCTCTCATTCCAATGCTGCTCCAGTCCCCAATGCACTCCACTTTCTAATACTGACCCATCACACAGAAAAGGGTAGTGGGTCCAAACTGATTTGAGAAGCCATCTTTTTATGTTTAAAAAAGTTCTAAGTGAAAATTGAGCAGGGCAAAAGATGGGTTAAAAACAATGTTTCCATATAAATTTTAATAGTTGTTCTACTATTGCTCTGATCCCCCACCCCACAATTGTACCTGTCAATCATCCTTCCGCACTGACAGAGACAGATGTTATCCAAATTACGGACTTACCTTTTTGTGACCCATGAAATGTACACCTTAAAGTCACACTTTGTACGGCGGCAACCTAATAGTTTTCTTGGACAGGTCAATCACTAGCTTTATTATTGAAGCTGTGAGCTTAGTTAATTTGTTTAAAATAACTGGATATTTTATTGGAAAAAGAGTCATTGGGAATGACAAGAAGGTTCGTCTGGTTTGCAATCCAAAAGCTTGTTTGCATGTATGGAGTGTGCTAGGAATTTCAAGATTTGTGCAGTTTTGAAAATCGTTTTTGTTCAAATACATTAGAAATGTGAATAAACATGGCAAATAGTCTAGATAAAAAGTCTCCTACCATTTGGTATATTTAGCTTCTATGCAGACTTATGTATGTCCATGGTAACAGACTACAAACAAACCCTGTAGTCCGATCCTATACTTCCTTCCTTTTGCCTCCTTTTCTACTTTCTTTAGGTTACAATTTACAAAATACCTCCACCTTAAGATTTTTTTGCTAAAATTCTAGATCAAAAGTTTCCTAGCATTTGGAGTATACAGCTTCTATGTAGACCCACATGCACCCATGGTAACAGACTACAAACAAACCCTGTAGTCTGATCCTACATTTGTTTCCTTTTATCCCCTTTTCTACTTTCTTTAGGTTACCATTTAATAACAACCCCCTTCCCCCCATCCTATGGTTGTGGGACAACAGTTTCCCTTTGCAATATGCGATTTCTTCACATTCCTTACTGGAGGGTTCTTGTGTCCTTATTTGTATACAACACACAAAATCTTGATATAGGGTGCCATTAGATGGAATATTTTAGGTACCTAAAATGATCTTGTTATGATCATTTACAGTAAAGTATGCAGCTGAACAAGAAGACTAGGGAACACATCCTTTTAGGACCTGAGCAGTAGAGTCGAGTCCGGTGATAGAGCAAGCGCAGTGGAGATGGATGTGCGACAGAGCAGTAAGTACTGTGCAGACTATGTTTCCTCCACAGGTAAGCAGCACACAGGAGGATTTTCACCAAAGCCCGGAGAACCCTTTTAAGCCTATACATAGCAAGCATAATATACCTAGCAATATTTAGTCTGCTTGTGTAATAAAATCTCCTCTTATTGTTGATACCCCGCTAATTAGTTAGCATACAGTATGTGTTAAAGGGAGTCTGTCATCAGCTGTAGCGCTAGCCTATCTGAGGGCAGTATAAACTGATGACAGACACAATGATGAAAATGCTAGGTCACTTGCTTGTATTGACCAAGCAATGTCTTTAATCAATTCTCTGAGCATTTTGTTTAATGAGCCATTAATAACCTAGGGAGGGAAGATGTTTTACATAGTACTTCTCTCCCACAGATGATGCAGGTACAAAAAAAGTTCGAGAATCGATTGGAGCTGAATCAAAGTTGCTCCAACTGCCCTGAAAGTTGGTATATATCCCCCTCTACCCTAATAGGACTCAAGATTTAATTTTTAAATGTATCTCTTCATTTATTTTTTATGTTTTTTTTTATTTTTCCCTCCACCAGCTCTGGAACGCAATGAAGAAATAAAGAAATAGTAAATGATGTCTGAGAGACAGGACAGACATATATAGCTATGGGTAACAACACATTTGGCGATGTTATCATACAGAGTGTTTAAAGACACACTGCACTGGCACATGTGTTCTGATGTTTCATATTCTAAAGTTTAAAAAAATTGTCTCTTAAATTAATTTAAAAAGTGGCTTGGGGGACCAAGCGTTCAAAATTTTTGCCTTGACAGGGTCAGAATGCTTGCCCATACGACACGCTGAAGTGTTGACTGTCAGAAGAAAAAGTGGCTCATTGTGAATGAGCCTAAAAAAAATCTTATTTTCCAGCAACAGAAGCAGCATAGCATGGAACATACAAGGCTGTCTATAGTAGTAGTAGTAGTGGTAGTGGTAGTAGGGGAAGATGCTTTGTGCTAATGGTGGTGGCAGTAGGGAATTAGCAATGAGGGGCATCAGCAGAGGCAGCTGCGGCTACAGTAGCAGCCATATGGTACATGTTGGCAGACAGACAGCAGCATGATAGCGGAAGCAGCAGCCCTACGAAGATGATGGTCAGCACTTGGCAGGCTGCAGTAGTTACATGATGGCGACAGTGGCATGATGAAAGTGGCAGCAGCAGCTCTACAGAACGTTATGGTAGGCAGGTTGCAGGAGTAGCATGATGGAAGTGGTGGCATGATGAAGGCCGCAGCAGCAGCCGTACAGAACATGATGGTAGGCAAGTCGCAGCAGTGGCATGATGGTGGCGGCACTATGGAGGCGGCAGCAGCAGCTGTACAGAGCGTGATGGCAGGCAAGTCGCAGCAGTGGCATGATGGTGGCGGCACTATGGAGGCGGCAGCAGCAGCTGTACAGAGCGTGATGGCAGGCAAGTCGCAGCAGTGGCATGATGCTGGAGGTGGCATGATAGAGGCAGCAGCAGCCATACAGAACATGATGGTTGTCAGGTCGCAGCAGTGGCATGATGGAGGCAGGCAGGCTGGCAGACAGCAATAGTGGCAAAATGGGGCATCGCCAGCAAGGCCAGATCTATTCATTGACCTCAGCTGTACAGTGTTCATTTTAGGACATGGTCAGATGAAGGAGTGTGAAAATCCTCCTGAATCCAGGCTTGGTTCATTTACAAAAGTGATGTTTTGGTGAAGGACAACTTGGTACATTTTGGCATCACCACTAGGGATGAGCGAACTCGAACTGTATAGTTCGGGTTCGTACCGAATTTTGGGGTGTCCGTGACACGGACCCGAACCCGGACATTTTCGTAAAAGTCCGGGTTCGGGTTCGGTGTTCGTCGCTTTCTTCGCGCTTTTGTGACGCTTTCTTGGCGCTTTTTGAAAGGCTGCAAAGCAGCCAATCAACAAGCGTCATACTACTTGCCCCAAGAGGCCATCACAGCCATGCCTACTATTGGCATGGCTGTGATTGGCCAGAGCACCATGTGACCCAGCCTCTATTTAAGCTGGAGTCACATAGCGCCGCCCGTCACTCTGCTCTGATTAGCGTAGGGAGAGGTTGCGGCTGCGACAGTAGGGCGAGATTAGGCAGATTAACTCCTCCAAAGGACTTTATTAACTGATCGATCTGCAGCTGTGGATCATTGAGCTGCTGATCCTCAATTGCTCACTGTTTTTAGGCTGCACAGACCGTTTGTCAGTCTCATTTTTCTGGGGTGATCGGCGGCCATTTTGTGTCTTGTGGTGCGCCAGCACAAGCTGCGACCAAGTGCATTTAACCCTCAATGGTGTGGTTGTTTTTTGGCTAAAGCCTACATCAGGGTGAAGCTGTCACACCAAGTGCATTTAACCAGCAATAGTCTGTTCATTTTTTGGCCATATACAAAATCAGGGGCAAGCTGCGCCTGTCACCAAGTGCATTTAACCCTCAATGGTGTGGTTGTTTTTTGGCTAAAGCCTACATCAGGGTGAAGCTGTCACACCAAGTGCATTTAACCAGCAATAGTCTGTTCATTTTTTGGCCATATACAAAATCAGGGGCAAGCTGCGCCTGTCACCAAGTGCATTTAACCCTCAATGGTGTGGTTGTTTTTTGGCTAAAGCCTACATCAGGGTGAAGCTGTCACACCAAGTGCATTTAACCAGCAATAGTCTGTTCATTTTTTGGCCATATACAAAATCAGGGGCAAGCTGCGCCTGTCACCAAGTGCATTTAACCCTCAATGGTGTGGTTGTTTTTTGGCTAAAGCCTACATCAGGGTGAAGCTGTCACACCAAGTGCATTTAACCAGCAATAGTCTGTTCATTTTTTGGCCATATCCCAGTCTAATTCTGTCACTAAATCCATACCGGTCACCCAGCGCCTAAATACTAGGCCTCAAATTTATATCCAGCTAAATCTGTCCCTAGTGCTGTAGCTGGGCGAGTTATTTAGTGTCCGTTCAAGCACATTTCTTGTTCTGGGTTGAAATACAATTCCCAATTTAGCAATTTCATAATTTAGTGGTTCCTGCTATATCAGAGCTATTTGAAATCTATCCCAAAAAGGGTATATAATATTGAAGGTGCACATTGGGTCATTCAGAATAACTTCACACACACCCGCTACTGTGTATTTCCAAGTCTAATTCTGTCACTAAACCCATACCTGTCACCCAGCGCCTAAATACTAGGCCTCAAATTTAAATCCCTCTAAATCTCTCGTTACCCACCGCTGTACTGTTGTTGCTGGGCAAGATATTTAGTGTCCGTCAAAGCACATTTTTTGTTCTGGGTTGAAGTACAATTCCCAATTTAGCAATTTCATAATTTAGTGGTTTCTGCTATATCAGAGCTATTTGAAATCTATCCCTAAAAGGGTATATAATATTGAAGGTGCACATAGGGTCATTCAGAATAACTTCACACACACGCTTCTGTGCATTTCCAAGTCTAATTCTGTCACTAAATCCATACCGGTGACCCAGCGCCTAAATACTAGGCCTCAAATTTAAATCCCTCTAAATCTCTCGTTACCCACCGCTGTACTGTTGTTGCTGGGCAAGATATTTAGTGTCCGTCAAAGCACATTTTTTGTTCTGGGTTGAAGTACAATTCCCAATTTAGCAATTTCATAATTTAGTGGTTTCTGCTATATCAGAGCTATTTGAAATCTATCCCTAAAAGGGTATATAATATTGAAGGTGCACATAGGGTCATTCAGAATAACTTCACACACACGCTTCTGTGCATTTCCAAGTCTAATTCTGTCACTAAATCCATACCGGTGACCCAGCGCCTAAATACTAGGCCTCAAATTTAAATCCCTCTAAATCTCTCGTTACCCACCACTGTACTGTTGTTGCTGGGCAAGATATTTAGTGTCCGTCAAAGCACATTTTTTGTTCTGGGTTGAAGTACAATTCCCAATTTAGCAATTTCATAATTTAGTGGTTCCTGCTATATCAGAGCTATTTGAAATCTATCCCAAAAAGGGTATATAATATTGAAGGTGCACATTGGGTCATTCAGAATAACTTCACACACACCCGCTACTGTGTATTTCCAAGTCTAATTCTGTCACTAAACCCATACCTGTCACCCAGCGCCTAAATACTAGGCCTCAAATTTAAATCCCTCTAAATCTCTCGTTACCCACCGCTGTACTGTTGTTGCTGGGCAAGATATTTAGTGTCCGTCAAAGCACATTTTTTGTTCTGGGTTGAAGTACAATTCCCAATTTAGCAATTTCATAATTTAGTGGTTTCTGCTATATCAGAGCTATTTGAAATCTATCCCTAAAAGGGTATATAATATTGAAGGTGCACATAGGGTCATTCAGAATAACTTCACACACACGCTTCTGTGCATTTCCAAGTCTAATTCTGTCACTAAATCCATACCGGTGACCCAGCGCCTAAATACTAGGCCTCAAATTTAAATCCCTCTAAATCTCTCGTTACCCACCGCTGTACTGTTGTTGCTGGGCAAGATATTTAGTGTCCGTCAAAGCACATTTTTTGTTCTGGGTTGAAGTACAATTCCCAATTTAGCAATTTCATAATTTAGTGGTTCCTGCTATATCAGAGCTATTTGAAATCTATCCCAAAAAGGGTATATAATATTGAAGGTGCACATTGGGTCATTCAGAATAACTTCACACACACCCGCTACTGTGTATTTCCAAGTCTAATTCTGTCACTAAACCCATACCTGTCACCCAGCGCCTAAATACTAGGCCTCAAATTTAAATCCCTCTAAATCTCTCGTTACCCACCGCTGTACTGTTGTTGCTGGGCAAGATATTTAGTGTCCGTCAAAGCACATTTTTTGTTCTGGGTTGAAGTACAATTCCCAATTTAGCAATTTCATAATTTAGTGGTTCCTGCTATATCAGAGCTATTTGAAATCTATCCCAAAAAGGGTATATAATATTGAAGGTGCACATTGGGTCATTCAGAATAACTTCACACACACCCGCTACTGTGTATTTCCAAGTCTAATTCTGTCACTAAACCCATACCTGTCACCCAGCGCCTAAATACTAGGCCTCAAATTTAAATCCCTCTAAATCTCTCGTTACCCACCGCTGTACTGTTGTTGCTGGGCAAGATATTTAGTGTCCGTCAAAGCACATTTTTTGTTCTGGGTTGAAGTACAATTCCCAATTTAGCAATTTCATAATTTAGTGGTTCCTGCTATATCAGAGCTATTTGAAATCTATCCCAAAAAGGGTATATAATATTGAAGGTGCACATTGGGTCATTCAGAATAACTTCACACACACCCGCTACTGTGTATTTCCAAGTCTAATTCTGTCACTAAACCCATACCTGTCACCCAGCGCCTAAATACTAGGCCTCAAATTTAAATCCCTCTAAATCTCTCGTTACCGCTGTACTGTTGTAGCTGGGAAAGTTATTTAGTGCCCGTCAAAGCACATTTTTTGTTCTGGGTTGAAGTACAATTCCCAATTTAGCAATTTCATAATTTAGTGGTTCCTGCTATATCAGAGCTATTTGAAATCTATCCCAAAAAGGGTATATAATATTCAAGGTGCACATTGGGTCATTCAGAATAACTTCACACACACGCTTCTGTGCATTTCCAAGTCTAATTCTGTCACTAAATCCATACCGGTCACCCAGCGCCTAAATACTAGGCCTCAAATTTATATCCCGCTGAATTTGAATACAATACATTGGGCCAAATAATATATTTGTTGTTGTGGTGAACCATAACAATGAGAAAAACATCTAGTAAGGGACGCGGACGTGGACATGGTCGTGGTGGTGTTAGTGGACCCTCTGGTGCTGGGAGAGGACGTGGCCGTTCTGCCACATCCACACGTCCTAGTGTACCAACTACCTCAGGTCCCAGTAGCCGCCAGAATTTACAGCGATATATGGTGGGGCCCAATGCCGTTCTAAGGATGGTAAGGCCTGAGCAGGTACAGGCATTAGTCAATTGGGTGGCCGACAGTGGATCCAGCACGTTCACATTATCTCCCACCCAGTCTTCTGCAGAAAGCGCACAGATGGCGCCTGAAAACCAACCCCATCAGTCTGTCACATCACCCCCATGCATACCAGGGAAACTGTCTCAGCCTCAAGTTATGCAGCAGTCTCTTATGCTGTTTGAAGACTCCGCTGGCAGGGTTTCCCAAGGGCATCCACCTAGCCCTTCCCCAGCGGTGAAAGACATAGAATGCACTGACGCACAACCACTTATGTTTCCTGATGATGAGGACATGGGAATACCACCTCAGCATGTCTCTGATGATGACGAAACACAGGTGCCAACTGCTGCGTCTTTCTGCAGTGTGCAGACTGAACAGGAGGTCAGGGATCAAGACTGGGTGGAAGACGATGCAGGGGACGATGAGGTCCTAGACCCCACATGGAATGAAGGTCGTGCCACTGACTTTCACAGTTCGGAGGAAGAGGCAGTGGTGAGACCGAGCCAACAGCGTAGCAAAAGAGGGAGCAGTGGGCAAAAGCAGAACACCCGCCGCCAAGAGACTCCGCCTGCTACTGACCGCCGCCATCTGGGACCGAGCACCCCAAAGGCAGCTTCAAGGAGTTCCCTGGCATGGCACTTCTTCAAACAATGTGCTGACGACAAGACCCGAGTGGTTTGCACGCTGTGCCATCAGAGCCTGAAGCGAGGCATTAACGTTCTGAACCTGAGCACAACCTGCATGACCAGGCACCTGCATGCAAAGCATGAACTGCAGTGGAGTAAACACCTTAAAACCAAGGAAGTCACTCAGGCTCCCCCTGCTACCTCTTCTGCTGCTGCCGCCTCGGCCTATTCTGCTGCTGCCGCCTCGGCCTCTTCCTCCGCCTCTGGAGGAACGTTGGCACCTGCCGCCCAGCAAACAGGGGATGTACCACCAACACCACCACCACCACCTCCGTCACCAAGCGTCTCAACCATGTCACACGCCAGCGTTCAGCTCTCCATCTCACAAACATTTGATAGAAAGCGTAAATTCCCACCTAGCCACCCTCGATCCCTGGCCCTGAATGCCAGCATTTCTAAACTACTGGCCTATGAAATGCTGTCATTTAGGCTGGTGGACACAGACAGCTTCAAACAGCTCATGTCGCTTGCTGTCCCACAGTATGTTGTTCCCAGCCGGCACTACTTCTCCAAGAGAGCCGTGCCTTCCCTGCACAACCAAGTATCCGATAAAATCAAGTGTGCACTGCGCAACGCCATCTGTAGCAAGGTCCACCTAACCACAGATACGTGGACCAGTAAGCACGGCCAGGGACGCTATATCTCCCTAACTGCACACTGGGTAAATGTAGTGGCAGCTGGGCCCCAGGCGGAGAGCTGTTTGGCGCACGTCCTGCCGCCGCCAAGGATCGCAGGGCAACATTCTTTGCCTCCTGTTGCCACCTCCTCCTTCTCGGCTTCCTCCTCCTCTTCTTCCACCTGCTCATCCAGTCAGCCACACACCTTCACCACCAACTTCAGCACAGCCCGGGGTAAACGTCAGCAGGCCATTCTGAAACTCATATGTTTGGGGGACAGGCCCCACACCGCACAGGAGTTGTGGCGGGGTATTGAACAACAGACCGACGAGTGGTTGCTGCCGGTGAGCCTCAAGCCCGGCCTGGTGGTGTGTGATAATGGGCGAAATCTCGTTGCAGCTCTGGGACTAGCCAATTTGACGCACATCCCTTGCTTGGCGCATGTGCTGAATTTGGTGGTGCAGAAGTTCATTCACAACTACCCCGACATGTCAGAGCTGCTGCATAAAGTGCGGGCCGTCTGTTCGCGCTTCCGGCGTTCACATCCTGCCGCTGCTCGCCTGTCTGCGCTACAGCGTAACTTCGGCCTTCCCGCTCACCGCCTCATATGCGACGTGCCCACCAGGTGGAACTCCACCTTGCACATGCTGGACAGACTGTGCGAGCAGCAGCAGGCCATAGTGGAGTTTCAGCTGCAGCACGCACGGGTCAGTCGCACTACAGAACAGCACCACTTCACCACCAATGACTGGGCCTCCATGCGAGACCTGTGTGCCCTGTTGCGCTGTTTCGAGTACTCCACCAACATGGCCAGTGGCGATGACACCGTTATCAGCGTTACAATACCACTTCTATGTCTCCTTGAGAAAACACTTAGGGCGATGATGGAACAGGAGGTGGCCCAGGAGGAGGAGGAGGAGGATGAGGAAGAGGGGTCATTTTTAGCACTTTCAGGCCAGTCTCTTCGAAGTGACTCAGAGGGAGGTTTTTTGCAACAGCAGAGGCCAGGTACAAATGTGGCCAGCCAGGGCCCACTACTGGAGGACGAGGAGGACGAGGATGAGGAGGAGGTGGAGGAGGATGAGGATGAAGCATGGTCACAGCGGGGTGGCACCCAACGCAGCTCGGGTCCATCACTGGTGCGTGGCTGGGGGGAAAGGCAGGACGATGACGATACGCCTCCCACAGAGGACAGCTTGTCCTTACCCCTGGGCAGCCTGGCACACATGAGCGACTACATGCTGCAGTGCCTGCGCAACGACAGCAGAGTTGCCCACATTTTAACCTGTGCGGACTACTGGGTTGCCACCCTGCTGGATCCACGCTACAAAGACAATGTGCCCACCTTACTTCCTGCACTGGAGCGTGATAGGAAGATGCGCGAGTACAAGCGCACGTTGGTAGACGCGCTACTGAGAGCATTCCCAAATGTCACAGGGGAACAAGTGGAAGCCCAAGGCCAAGGCAGAGGAGGAGCAAGAGGTCGCCAAGGCAGCTGTGTCACGGCCAGCTCCTCTGAGGGCAGGGTTAGCATGGCAGAGATGTGGAAAACTTTTGTCAACACGCCACAGCTAACTGCACCACCACCTGATACGCAACGTGTTAGCAGGAGGCAACATTTCACTAACATGGTGGAACAGTACGTGTGCACACCCCTCCACGTACTGACTGATGGTTCGGCCCCATTCAACTTCTGGGTCTCTAAATTGTCCACGTGGCCAGAGCTAGCCTTTTATGCCTTGGAGGTGCTGGCCTGCCCGGCAGCCAGCGTTTTGTCTGAACGTGTATTCAGCACGGCAGGGGGCGTCATTACAGACAAACGCAGCCGCCTGTCTACAGCCAATGTGGACAAGCTGACGTTCATAAAAATGAACCAGGCATGGATCCCACAGGACCTGTCCGTCCCTTGTCCAGATTAGACATTAACTACCTCCCCATAACCATATATTATTGGACTCCAGGGCACTTCCTCATTCAATCCTATTTTTATTTTCATTTTACCATTATATTGCGATGCTACCCAAAGTTGAATGAACCTCTCCTCTGCCTGTGTGCTAGGCCTAAATATATGCCAATGGACTGTTGCAGTGGTGGCTGACATGAAGCCTGATTCTCTGCTATGACATGCAGACTAATTCTCTGCTGACATGAAGCCAGATTGTCTGTTACGGGACCTCTCTCCTCTGCCTGGGTGCTGGGCCTAAATTTATGACAATGGACTGTTGCAGTGGTGGCTGACGTGAAGCCTGATTCTCTGCTATGACATGCAGACTGATTCTCTGCTGACATGAAGCCAGATCGTCTGTTACGGGACCTCTCTGCTCTGCCTGTGTGCTAGGCCTAAATATATGCCAATGGACTGTTGCAGTGGTGGGTGACGTGAAGCCTCATTCTCTGCTATGACATGCAGACTGATTCTCTGCTGACATGAAGACAGATTCTCTGTTACGGGACCTCCCTCCTCTGCCTGGGTGCTGGGCCTAAATATATGCCAATGGACTGTTGCAGTGGTGGGTGACGTGAAGCCTCATTCTCTGCTATGACATGCAGACTGATTCTCTGCTGTCATGAAGCCAGATTGTCTGTTACGGGACCTCTCTGCTCTGCCTGTGTGCTAGGCCTAAATATATGCCAATGGACTGTTGCAGTGGTGGGTGACGTGAAGCCTCATTCTCTGCTATGACATGCAGACTGATTCTCTGCTGACATGAAGCCAGATTGTCTGTTACGGGACCTCTCTGCTCTGCCTGTGTGCTAGGCCTAAATATATGCCAATGGACTGTTGCAGTGGTGGGTGACGTGAAGCCTCATTCTCTGCTATGACATGCAGACTGATTCTCTGCTGTCATGAAGCCAGATTGTCTGTTACGGGACCTCTCTGCTCTGCCTGTGTGTGCTAGGCCTAAATATATGCCAATGGACTGTTGCAGTGGTGGGTGACGTGAAGCCTCATTCTCTGCTATGACATGCAGACTAATTCTCTGCTGACATGAAGACAGATTCTCTGTTACGGGACCTCTCTCCTCTGCCTGTGTGTGTGCTGGGCCTAAATATATGCCAATGGACTGTTGCAGTGGTGGCTGACGTGAAGCCTCATTCTCTGCTATGACATGCAGACTGATTCTCTGCTGACATGAAGCCAGATTCTCTGTTACGGGACCTCTCTCCTCTGCCTGTGTGCTAGGCCTAAATATATGCCAATGGACTGTTGCAGTGGTGGCTGACGTGAAGCCTCATTCTCTGCTATGACATGCAGACTAATTCTCTGCTGACATGAAGACAGATTCTCTGTTACGGGACCTCTCTCCTCTGCCTGGGTGCCGGGGCCTAAATATCTGAGAATGGACTGTTCCAGTGGTGGGTGACGGGAAGCCAGATTCTCTGCTATGGAACCTCTCTCCAATTGATTTTGGTTAATTTTTATTTATTTAATTTTTATTTTAATTAATTTCCCTATCCACATTTGTTTGCAGGGGATTTACCTACATGTTGCTGCCTTTTGCAGCCCTCTAGCCCTTTCCTGGGCTGTTTTACAGCCGTTTTAGTGCCGAAAAGTTCGGGTCCCCATTGACTTCAATGGGGTTCGGGTTCGGGACGAAGTTCGGATCGGGTTCGGATCCCGAACCCGAACATTTCCGGGATGTTCGGCCGAACTTCTCGAACCCGAACATCCAGGTGTTCGCTCAACTCTAATCACCACCCATCCCAGTGCACTGAAAACCCTTTCTGAGATGACACTGGAGGCTTGGCAAGAAAGAATAAAGAGAGCATGCTATGCCAGTTCGGGCCACTGTTCCAGTCTGCCTGCCAAGAAATCTATGGGGTCAGGGAACAGGGCATACGCCAGAGACTGGCCAGAGTTTAGTTTGGCCTGAACCTCGGTGTTGGGTACTCCCTGAGAGGAAAACATTCCACCATTTTGCCTTGGTAGCGTAGGTCCAAAAGCATGGGCATCCAGTTATCATCAGACTGCTTGATGTCAACAATATGCCTGTCACTGCGTAAGCAAGCCAGCATAAAGGTTGATATTATGGCCAGCATGCCCAAGGACCAACTTCTTTCCAGTTCTGCCCCCCCACTGAGATGATTGGGTGTCTTGGCCGGTGCCATCTTCATCATTGTCCTCTTGTACCTCCACCTTCGACTCCTTTTGCCGTGGTAGCTCATCCTCATCCTAATCTTCATCCTCCTCCTCCATGGCAGATTCCGTTTGTGTGTCCCCAACAGCTGAAAGACAAACAGCCAGATGCTCTACTTCCTCCCTGGTCCCCTGTTGCATGGGCATCAGCGTCTTTTCTAAGATAAGCATAAAAGGGATGACATTGTTCAAGTCATAGTTATCCATGTTTATAAACTTTGTGGCCTCTGTGTAGTTTTCCAGCACCCGACGGATATGTCTCTGCTGAACTGCCACTGCCTGACCTCGAAGCAGCACATGCTCCCTACAGTGGTGGATCTAGAGCCTGGTCTTGGGAGGGGCACTTCCAGATTGTTTTGTGGCAGCGGACAGAAAATAATTTGGTGCTTATAGAACAGACCATTTTATTTAACCTATCATACAGCTCTAACCTTATTTAAAAACAGTCACATTTGTCTTTCCAAATTACGGATTTTAAAAATGACAAACAAATACAAGACATTTAACCACATATAACTTTATTATTTAAGCTTTGGAGACATTTTTATCAGGAGTTTGTATACTGATTATAGAACAGAATATTATGGCCGGCTTGACCACGTCAAATTGAAGCTGTAGACTGTGGCCAGTCAGTGGCTCTAACACATGGGCTGGGGACCTGGGGACAGGCAGTAAAGTATTTAGTATTAGGTAGTAAAGTAGTTAGAACAGTTAGTACACTATTAAACAATCAACCCGGGTCAGCGCCAGCGGAATGGGGAAGTAGGGCGATCGGAAGCCCTCTCTCTCACTATATGCTCGGGGGGGGGGGGGGGGGGGCATATGCAATGTTGAATCCAGCAAGTTGGTACAACGCGGATTAAGCAGTGTAGTAGTAGGCCATTCTGACACTGCAGGTCCAGGAGAGCTTTCTTCATCACATAAGAGTGGCTGAAGTGCTTGCACAGTCTCCTGGACTTTGCACAAGCCAGTGTATTTATTTAGAAAGTGTTGCACATCTAGGTTGATGATGTGTGCCATACCGGAAGCATATGTTATTTCACCCAGGTTTAGGGAGGCCTTGATGTTGCACCCATTGTCGCTGACAACGTATCCCAGTCGCAGTCGGCGGATGACAGGCAGAGTTTTGTTTTCTGCTTGATGTACTATAGTAAACTGCTCTTCTGTGTGGCTACTCTAGCCTAGGCTGATCAGCTCCAACACAAAGTGGCAACGCTTGACTTGACAAAAGGAGAGGTAGTGCAAGCAACCCTGTGCCCTGCTGCTGTTGGGGTTGAGAAAGTGTCCATTGAGCAGGAGGAGGTGGATAAGTGCCTGGTGTGGGAGCCAGACCGAAACAATCATCCCTGAAGCAAGAACTGCTCCAGATGTCCACTGTGGCGTGAACCTTGCCACACAATGAGAATTGCAGGAAGCAGCCCATGTTGTCCGCCACATGAGACTACGAGATGGGGTGATGATGCTTCATGTGGTTCAATAGAGCTGTGGTTCCTACGTTTGTGTTTGCCTGCTCATCTCTTATTTTGCTCTTGCACTGCTTGTGCAAGGCAATGCTTTTGTCTTCTGGTAGCGTGGGACTGCAAAGAGGAGGAGCAGGGGGAACGCTGTGACCCCTGGCTCAACAGCACGGTGTCGGACTTCGTAGTCACCTCCATGTCATCCTGATGCGACTTTCACAATCTTTTCCTCTTTTTGCTCAACTATAATGTTGCGCCTTTCCGTATCCAGCAGATACAACTGGACCTTTCTACTACTACTACTACTTCTTCTGGTGCTGCTACTACCCACATTCTGGCTCTGGGTCATTTGTTTCGAACCCTTCCATAGCCCTGACATATTTGGGCCTCTCAGATAATATTGTGCACTACCCTTTGTATTGGTGTAGTAATCACTTATATGCTAGAGTATATTTTACAACCCCCAAAAAAATATTGACAATATGTGGAGATAGAAATGAAAGGAAACAGATTTAAGCCTAAATTAATTAACACTCACAGGAAAGCAGTTTCCCTATCCTGTGTATTGGTGTACTACTGATCACCTATATGCAGGTTTAATTACATTGAACAAGTTGTAATTTTTTTTTATTTCAACCATGTTGAAATAGAATTGAGGCCTGATGCTCAATTTCTTATTGCTCACAGAAAAGTATGTTTCCTAGCCTGAGTATTAAATGGTGAGTCAGTGATTAGTACTGTTGCCTTGCAGCGCTGGGGTCCTGGGTTCAAATCCTACGAAGGACAACATCTGCATGAAGTTTGTATGTTCTCCCCATGTTTGTGTGGGTTTCCTCCGGGTACTCCTTTTTCTTCCCACACTCCAAAGACATACTGATAGGAAACTTAGATTGTGCGCCCCATTGGGGACAGAGTGATGCTAATGTCTGTAAAGCTATAAGGAATATGTTAGTGCTATATAAGTGAATACAGTAAATAAAAACGAATCAGCTATATGCTGGTTTAATTCAACTGAAATTGAATCCCCCCTCCCAAAAAAAATATAAATAAAATAAAAATAAATTTCAACCGTGTGGAAATGGAATTCACGGAAACGGACGATTGAGAAATAACTCCCAATTTCTCATTATCACTCACAGGAAAGTAGGTGCCCTAGTAGGTACCCTAGACGGTATATTGCTGTACTGATCACCTATATGCTGGTTTAATTAAATTGAACAAGCCCCAAAACTTTTAAATTCCAACAGTTTGGAACTGGCCTGACACTCAATTTCTCGTTATAACCCACAGGAAAGTAGTTGTCCTAGCCTGTGTATTTGTTTACTACTGATCAACTATATGCTGGTTTAATTAAACTGAAATTGAACTCCCCCAAAAAAATGAAATTCCGACTGTGTGGAAATGGAATTCACTGAAACGGACAATTGAGGCCTGACCCTTATGATGGGGTTAAAACTCAAAGGTAAATTGTTACCCTAGCCTGTGTATTGGTGTACTGATTTCCTATATGGCGGTTAAAGTTAATTCAATAACACCCCTCCTGCACCAAAAATAAATAAAACATTGGTACAGAACTGTGTGTGTGGAGATAATAAATGGATTTAGCCCTAATATTTTGTTCTCAATCAGTGATGTATAAGGTTTTGAAACAAAAATAATTAATTAAATACGTGAGATGACCTGACAGAGTTCACACTAGTATTCTATATGCTTTGCTATGCTAGATTGATGGTACATGTACAGTTTTCACTTTTTCTAACGCCTTTCCCACCCCTCTCTCCCTCCAAAAAAAGAAAAAAAGAATTTCTGTGAAATACCCCCCCCACACACACTTCTTCTTCCTCCCTAGTGCTTTTTTCCACCGACATGTGCACTACCAGTATATGGTGCATATACAGGGCATACAAAAAGGAAACAGGGCCAAGTGGAAGCCCTGATATACACGAAATGGCTGTTGCCTGTTTGTATGCCCCATGTCCCATTACCTGTGTAGCAGCTTATAAAAATAAAGAAATAAAAGGACAATTTTATACTGGTTAGCTGATTGTTAAAGTACTACATAGTTACAAAAAATCATATAAACAAGAATCATGGGGAGTCCATGAATGGGTCACATAAACCATGTGTCGTTTTGGTAGTGTAAACACAAGTGATACAAATATGAACAACATTCTTATATTGCGGGTGTCGAACGCCAAGTTTACATTGTAGTTAATGTGTTATGTTTTGCAAGCCCCAGGGTGTGACAAGAAGGACGTGTCCCCATGTTCACCTTTCCGTTAACCTTGTGGTTAACAGCATAAGCTAAACTAAATTAAACAAAATATTTTGCAGTAAGATATTGTATATGGAAAGTTTAGCATTCGGTGTTATCTTACAGTGAACTGTTTACAGTATTTTGTTTCTTTTTTTTTTTTACAAAAAACTTTCTACAAAAATCTCCTGGGACCAGATGCTTCTGACGGTGGACCATGAGGGGTATCAAATGTGATTTGACAGTGCAATCTCTACATAATATACCTTTAGTCTAGATAATTTCTGTAGCATAAAAATCTTTCTGCAATGGATTTTTAATTCTCACATATCATATGTACAGTATATTGTTCTTTGAGAGGATCACCCCTCTAGAAGATCACTATAATTTTGGGTGGTTGTCTTACTATAAAGTGAATATTTCACACTTCTGACAAATGTTAAGCACAGGATTGGGTGGCATCATCAGTCATTAACAAAGACAAATATTGTGCCTGCTCAGTGTACTTGTCAATGACTACCGATGCAACCCAATCTTGGTGCCATGCTTGCCATTAGTATAGAAGTTTGAAGAGTGGAATAGCTGGTGGTGGTGAAGTGGTAGGTCGGCTATGTGCCTCATGCACTAGTGCATGGAGTTTGCATGTTCTCCACCTGTTTGTGTGGGTTTCCTCTGCAAGTGCCGTGCCCTTTCCATTTTTATTGAAAGGTCCAGGTGTGATGATGTTTTCACTGCTTGGCCCTGTCAATCAAAGTGCAGAGGGGACGACAATTGCAGAGAGCTGAGCCTCTAGGTGTTACCGTAACGCCCCCGTTGCTCCTAGAAGCTCATTTGCAGATATTAAAATATCATTTTTCACAGCATGTGGGCACATATGAACATGGGACCAACACAAATGTCTTCAGCTGCTAAGTGCACATGTAACAGGTCATCCAGTTTCATAGATACAAATCTGCTGACAGACCTAGACAACCGGGTCAGAGTAGAGAGCAGCTCACAAATTTTGTTGTTATTTTGGCTGATCCAGTTTGTCCATATTTCACGTCATCCATTCAATGGCCACCGGATGAGAAATGCATGGCGAGCCTCAACTTACCCCAATAAAAACAACTGATCGCTGATGGTTAGAAAAGCCAGACATATGTCGATCAGTTGACCTTTGGGCTGGCATAATTGTTTTCACGCTTTCAACTCTCAAAATTATATAGACAGAGGCAAATATTTCAGTTTTGAAACATTTTTGTATTGTACCATCGGATTCCAGAATGAAGGATTCCAGTATTACTGTTCTAATCTGACACCTATGATAGAAAAAGAACATTTTACAACTCTCATCCACCTCAAATTCTGAAAAAGGTCTTGTCTCATGGAATTATTATACAAGGCATGAAATAATTTAAAAATAAACAAAAACAGTCAGCTATTTGAGGTGAAAATCTAAAGAAAAAAATTTCAGACACACAGATCAGTCACTCACTTTATGGCTGTGAAGACCATGGCTTTTTCGCTAACTGCCCTCTTATCTTTTTAATTTACCATAGTCCCTTGTTCGCCTTTGTACTTATTTTGGACTATCTGATAACATATAATGGAAAACATGCTCGTCTCAGTCCACCCGGCCTTGTTGCATATTTCAAATGCTTAGAACAACAATTTTCTGTCACTTTCATTAAAGCTAATTTAAGGAAGAAAGAAAATCCTACACTAAACGCAAACAGTTTTCCCTCAAATAAAATGCAGTATGTACTTAGCAGAGTCCTGTATGTTATGTTTGATAAACTACCTCATATAAATGCAAATTTTGACTTTCTGCCAGAACCAGGTGGGACCCAGAAAATATTTCTATTAAACAAATAACTGTGGGAATGAAAACTTCAAGCTTCAGTATTACGCTAGGAGAGTATTTCTGGTTGGCTTTGATGTATGTTTTTACTTCGACCTTCAGTTTAACAAATTGAAAGTGAGAAGTTGACATAAAAACCTGGAACACAAGATATTATTTGAGATTCTTCCATCTGGGGAGTCAACTTTTTTGTATTATTTCACATTGTAAAATTTCTTAAGATGGAAAAACACAAATAAAACTGACTTCTTCAAATTATTTGCCTAAAACTTCTATGTCTCTTGTTACATCCACACATTTGGCTCCCCCGTGTAGGATGTTTCTGTGGTACATGTGGTCCGCTGCCGGCATCCTCCATTGTATGCATTTTTGCTGGGGATTGCTGTTAGCAACTGATCACATATGAAAGATTTGCTCCCCTGATTATATACAGTTGCAAGAAAAAGTATGTGAACCCTTTGGAATAATGTTCTGCACAAATTGGTCATAAAATGTGATCTGATCTTCATCTAAGTGGCAACAATAGACAATCACAGTCGGCTTAAACTAATAACACACAAAGAATTAAATGTTCCCATGGTTTTATTGAACACACCATGTAAACATTCACAGTGCAGGTGGAAAAAGTATGTGAACCCTTGGATTTAATAACTGGTTGAACCTCCTTTGGCAGCAATAACTTCCACCAAACGTTTCCTGTAGTTGCAGATCTGACGTGGACAACGGTCAGGAGTAATTCTTGACCTATTCCTCTTTACAGAACTGTTTCAGTTCAGCAATATTCTTCGGATGCCTGGTGTGAATCTCTTTCTTGAGGTCATGCCACAGCATCTCAATCGAGTTGAGGTCAGGACTCTGAATGGGCCACTCCAGAAGGCGTATTTTCTTCTGTTTAAGCCATTCTGTTGTTGATTTACTTCTTTGCTTTGGGTCGTTGTCCTGTTGCAACACCCATCTTCTGTTGAGCTTCAGCTGGTGGACAGATGACCTTAAGTTCTCCTGCAAAATGCCTTGATAAACTTGGGAATTCATTTTTCCTTCGATGATAGCAATCTGTCCAGGCCCTGACGCAGCAAAGCAGCCCCAAACCATGATGCCCCCCACCACCATACTTCACAGTTGGGATGAGGTTTTGATGTTGGTGTGCTGTACCTCTTTTTCTCCACACATAGTGTTGTGTGTTTCTTCCAAACAACTCAACTTTGGTTTCCTCTGTCCACAGAATATTTTGCCAGTACTGCTGTGGACCATCCAGGTGCTCTTGTGCCAACTGTAAACGTGCAGCAATGGTTTGTTTTGGACAGCAGTGGCTTCCTCTGTGGTATCCTCCCATGAAATCCATTCTTGTTTAGTGTTTTATGTATCGTAGATTCGCTAACAGGGATGTTAGCATCTGCCAGAGACTTTTGTAAGTCTTTAGCTGACACTCTAGGATTCTTCTTCACCTCATTGAGCAGTCTGCGCTGTGCTCTTGCAGTCATCTTTACAGGACGGCCACTCCTAGGGAGAGTAGCAGCAGTGCTGAACTTTCTCCATTTATAGACAATTTGTCTTACCGTGGACTGATGAACAGCAAGCCTTTTGGAGATACTTTTATAACCCTTTCCAGCTTTATGCAAGTCAACAATTCTTAATTGTAGGTCTTCTGAGAGCTCTTTTGTGCGAGGCATCATTCACATCAGGCAATGCTTATTGTGAAAAGCAAACCCAGAACTGATGTGTGTTTTTTATAGGGAAGGGCAGCTGTAACGAACACCTCCAATCTCATCTCATTGATTGGACTCCAGTTGGCTGACATCTCACTCCAATTTGCTCTTGGAGATGTCATTAGTCTAGGGGTTCATATACTTTTTCCACCTGCACTGTGAATGTTTACATGGTGTGTTCAATAAAAACATGGTAACATTTAATTTTTTGTGTGTTATTAGTTTAAGCAGACTGGGATTGTCTATTGTTGTGATCACATTTTATGACCAATTTGTGCAGAAATCCATATCATTCCAAAGGGTTCACATACCTTTTCTTGCAACTGTATGCGCAAAAGCATATGGGGTTTTGAGCATCTTTCTGTCTTTTATGACCACGTTATTTTGTTATTTTGTTAGAATCTGAATTGGTAGAATTGATTTGCTAGCTTAAAGCCATTAAAAAAAATTGCAAAATGTTGCATGTTATTTTGCCTCATTTTACAACAAGGTCTAGGTGTGATCACAATAGTAAAAGTGGGCTTTTTTGACAAAGAAATATTGCATACTATTATTTAAGTTTTACATAGGACTGCGGGTAAATTAACAGCACGATCTGAACACAGAGAGTTATTATGATGTACAAAGAAAATTGTTATGCAATGAGAAATCCAGCGCTGCTACATCTGTATACCTACTGTGCATGTGACCTAAGCCTTCCATGTTGCATTAAAGCATAACGCCTTCCTCGTTTAATGCAATGTTTTTATACTGTAGAAATTGCTACAGACTCATTCATCATGCATACAATGTGTCAGGTATGAGAAGATTCTGAAAAACCCATAAATAAGTGCACAGAAATAACAAGGTAAAGTTATGCAGCCTGTTTGTTTTCACTGTATCTTGATCATGTAAATGCTGCTATTTAAATGTAAATGACTTGTCTGCGTTCTGTAATGACACCCAATTCTAAGCAATTTCACTTACGTGTATACAAACGCAATCTCCACGCTTTACATGCTCATCGGACTCAGTGGCGGCATTATATCTTTTCTAAACAGTGACAGCACAGAGAGAGAGAACTTATGGAAATCAAATGAGAGCAGAACATTTTAATTAAAGGGGATATCACATGATTAATGTAAAAATCTGAAATCGTATAGTGCATAAAAATATATATTTTTAAAAAGCTAGAACCACCCCTGTACCTCCTATAGATCCAGAGATTACCCCAATTATTCTTCCGATTGCTCAGCTAGATACTCTTCAGGCTGGTAGCTCAGGGGCGTGTTCTTTTCTCTCTCCCTATCACAACTCAGGAGGTGTGTCCTTTCTGGTGCAGATCTTTCCTTATCACAGCTCAGGAGACCTTTCTGCTAAGCTTTCTCACTCTCACTAATTAGGGTGTGTGTCCTTTTGCTCTCTCCCTCATAGCTCAAGAGGTGTGTCCTTTCTACAATCTAAGATGCACACACTACATTTTAAGGACCCAATGGCCATCATTGTGATTTTAGAAGAAGAAAACTTTAAGACTCTTCTGTAAATGTTGTGCTTGGTTGAATTTGAACCTTGGGTTTTAACACTGCACTGCAGCAATACTAACCATTGTGTCACTTTAAATTCTGTGAAAAAAGCAGGTACCTTTCAAAAACTGTAGGATGTATGGAAAAAAACTAAATGGGTTAATATAGGCAAAGATATACATATGATATACATATAAAGCAAAATTCTGTAATGCTCTATTCAATATATTAAATTTTTGCTTTGACCTTTGGCATCAGCAGACCAAGGGTCTTCCCAACCAAGTTTGCCCATCTGCCATCAGGGGATAGTCAGGAAGGCCCCCTACTCATTAGATAGTCGGCAGAGCCATTGAAATCGGTGACCTGATGTATATGGGCAGAGTTATCAAAGGTTTGGTTTTTAAGGGGCTGTCCAGAGGATGGGGGTAAGTGACAGATAGGTCAGAGTCTGACTGCTGGGACCCCACCCATCACAAGAATAGGGCCCCTGTGTTCAATCCTTTGAATGGAGCTCCTGCAACTCTATGGGACTGCTAGAGATAGCCGAGTAGGAGGGCTGAGCTATCTCTGGCAGTTGAATTAAAACCAGATACTGATTCAATTTTTTATTTCTAATCTTTTATTTACTGCTGCTATACTTCTTAATTTACTGTACATGACTATGGGGCGACATATGTCTTATTTCAAACGTACTATGTAACTATGTCTGAGCTGCACAAACAGATATATGCTTTACTTCAGCCACATGGTCCATAGGAACCTGTAGCCTGGGAATTACTTCTAGGGAAGTGTTACAATTTGTGGATGTGGATCTGCTGTGCCAACCACCTGGGACTGGTAGGCTGCTGACCCAATAGGGATCAGGGACACCAGAGCGGAGTACCAAACTAATCAGGTTAAAACTTGTACTCAGGAACAGGCTGGGGTCCAGGGAGGCAGCTGTCGCTATATAGCTCATATAATAAGGTAAAGCAGACTAGCAGAACCTAGCAGGACCTGTGTTGATCAGGCAAAAAGTGAGAGAGAGAGACAAGCAGGTATTTATAGGAAGCTGGTGAGCTGCTTAGTCAGCAACTGGACAGCAATACACAGAGCAAGGAGAGAAAGAGTGTAGTGCTGCACTGCTGAACCTCAGGTGAGATACACTGGACCAGGATATAGCTGATTTAACATGCACATTTCTTGGAGAAATTCAGCGAGGCATCCAAATCGAATTTTTCAAAACTTTGCTCTCTAGTGATGATAATGAGATATCTGCAGAAAAGAGATCTCTATAGAACAGGAAGTATCAGTCTATTATGAGGCTCCGTGATCAGTAGATAGTGATATGGAAAATTTAGAAAAATATACTTTTCAAAAACTCGTTTTAAGCAATTAGACATTTTCTGATGACTCATTCCCTTTACTTAGCTCACAGGAGTAGAGGAATGTAGAATGATGTAGATTACGGAAAGACATGGGAAAGAATACACAGCACATTATGGCCAATAATGGAGGAGTGCAAAAAGAGAAGAATGGACCAAAAAGAACTGAGTAAAGAAGAATTGGGTTGACCACTATGATATATTAGCAAGAGGCTTCTTAATAATTCTACCTGCTGCAATAAATTTTGCTTTTAGCGTAATTATTTCAGACTCTGAAGGAAATACGATGGCTCCATTGCTTTGCGTTTCATTAGTATTTACAATCCCTCAGTTCTCCTACACACCAGCGGCTCCTGCGCTCGTATCATTCAAGTATGTCTTGTTATTTTGTAAGAGGACCCCTTGGCTTAGGAAGAAGATAGGGCTTAGCATAATTAAAGGTATAGCTATTCTTCCATAACTTCAAAGGGCATCAGATAAAGCACATGTTTCCCATGCTAATTTCTGTGTTTCTCTCATTAACCCATGCAACAATATACTGTACGCAAGCGCTGCTTTCTATAGAGGGTTCTAGGAGTGAAGCTATATGCGAGTTTACAAAAATAATCTCCTAAAAAATGTATGTTATTTCTATGTAGTTTTAATATTCTACATACGATGATAGCTACAGATAGATAGATAAAAAAACACTGTATATAGATGCATAGATAGATATGAATTACCCCAGAATAAGGTAATTGCAAAATTGTTTCTTGTTACAGTATATAATGTTATTTGATGTATCGGATTATAACTCTGTATGGATAGGTCAGGGCTAACAGTCCTGACATTGCCCTTGTAGGAAGCTAGGAGATGAACTTAGGTCCGCTCCTAGTTTAGAGTGAGTCTAGTATTAGCTGAGAAAGAGAGTGGAAGAAAAAAACGAACTAGAGATCCAGAATCTGCAAGCCCGAGCACTGGAGTCTAGGAGTTGTGCAGCTTTGGGCGTTTTTTGGCAAACTCCTCCCCTGTTGGGCAGACCTGTACAGGGAAGTCTACTTACCGTATTTCCGGTGCTGGCTCGCTCCTCCTTCTCTCCCCAGCCTCGGCTGTTCCCAGAATGTAAACTTCCACTTTGACATGGCCACAGCCAATCGCTGGCCCCAGCTGTGATCTGCTCCTCCTTGACTAATTGACATGACACAAGGGGAGCAGGGCACTGCTGTGGGCATGGCTATGGCTACGTCAAAACAGAAGTTTTCTTCCTGGAACTGTAGCCAAACAGCCGAGCTGTGCAATTCCGGCAACTTCTTCTCAAGACACCTTTAAGGTGGTAATCCCACAAATAACATCAACTCTCAGAAATCCCCAAAACAGGGGTTCCTTAGTTCCCCGTGTAAATGGAGCAGTAGGGAGCATGTCGGTTCATGGCTCCATTTACCTTTACTGGTTTGACACAGCACTGTCTAAAGGCAAGTTTTAAGATAACATTTTGTTAGGAATTTCTGGATTTTTTTTTAATTTTTTTTTTCATTTTCCATGCCACTACCTATAAAAAAATTGAAATCTTGCTGTTTTAACAACTAAGCCTCCTCATCGCCTGACACTTCCTGTTTTGTAGAGATCACTTCTCAGAAATCACCTGATTATCATCACATGCAGGATTATAACGACATGTCACACCTATATGTAAATATCACAGGGTGCTCCTACTCCTCCCCATGTCCACAACACTCTCCCTCCCAGAAAAGTCACAGAATCATCTACATCTTCCTATGGTCCATGTAACTGCTGTAAAGCAGATTTCTAACTGCGTTTAACCACAGCTCTGGCAAGATGCCCCCTTCCATAATCATGTACAGAAATGTGCAATCATAAAATCAAAACAGATCAGGAAAAAGGAATAAGTACCAGTAATCAGTATCATCATGTAATACACTATTTATTGTGGGAATATCCCTTTAATAAACTGCTGATAGACATCCAGTCCTGGAAATTTACATTATTCACAATTACATTATTGAGACTGAATTTGTACATTACCAGTGTTACAATAAATAAATAAAAAACTTTTCTTGAAAAAAAAAACCCAAAAACATGCTGTTTAAATTCATGCCTGGCAATTGTTTTCTAAATTCCTCTCCAATAATGGCACCACACCCACGGCATCATAAAATGTTTAATACTCTTTTGTCTCTCGCTCTCTCCTTGCTTTGCTATTTTCTCTCCAGGGTTTTTATGGTAGAGGATACATAGCAAACCTCCTCCAGATGTTATGTGTACAGAGCAGGGATGTTTTTGTGGACAAAACAATGTTTATTTTAATGTGCAATTGCGCAAACCTTTGCCGTCCGGACCCTCGTCGTTTCTGGATAACGGCCGCACATTTTTTTTAGATGATTATACTTAAAGTGGATACTTACTGGTCACCGAGGGAGCTGAAAAAATGCCGCACCTGGGCTTGGAGCGGAACAGAAGATCCTCGGCCAATGTCCTCGTGCTGTATCACTCGAACGCAGAGCCCCGGCCAATCTCCGACGAAAAAACGAACTCCTGGTCCCCCTAGCAACGGTTGCAGCTTACTGACACAAAGTGACGTTATAACAGTAAACAATCTCAGGGTGTTGGTAAAGATATTCCAGCTGCCTTACAAAATACATTGTAAAAGTTGCAGCGAAAGAATTAAAGTTTTAGATGGTTACCACAGCAAGAGGATTAGTTTATGTGATGACTCCGCTCGATGCTACATTGTTTATTTTACATTACGAAAGGAAATACACAAAGAAAAAATAAACATTCTTATTTGTTTACTTGAAATTTTAAATGGCGCCTGTCATTAGAATTTACAGATATTATGACCCCTCAGAAAGAAGGGGCCCAGCCAAGGTTAGTCCAATTTGGCCAAAACCCGTGCAGGACATTAGGTAGTAGGGATGAGCGAACTCGAACTGTATAGTTCGGGTTCGTACCGAATTTTGGGGTGTCCGTGACACGGACCCGAACCCGGACATTTTCGTAAAAGTCCGGGTTCGGGTTCGGTGTTCGTCGCTTTCTTCGCGCTTTTGTGACGCTTTCTTGGCGCTTTTTGAAAGGCTGCAAAGCAGCCAATCAACAAGCGTCATACTACTTGCCCCAAGAGGCCATCACAGCCATGCCTACTATTGGCATGGCTGTGATTGGCCAGAGCACCATGTGACCCAGCCTCTATTTAAGCTGGAGTCACATAGCGCCGCCCGTCACTCTGCTCTGATTAGCGTAGGGAGAGGTTGCGGCTGCGACAGTAGGGCGAGATTAGGCAGATTAACTCCTCCAAAGGACTTGATTAACTGATCGATCTGCAGCTGTGGATCATTGAGCTGCTGATCCTCAATTGCTCACTGTTTTTAGGCTGCACAGACCGTTTGTCAGTCTCATTTTTCTGGGGTGATCGGCGGCCATTTTGTGTCTTGTGGTGCGCCAGCACAAGCTGCGACCAAGTGCATTTAACCCTCAATGGTGTGGTTGTTTTTTGGCTAAAGCCTACATCAGGGTGAAGCTGTGACACCAAGTGCATTTAACCAGCAATAGTCTGTTCATTTTTTGGCCATATACAAAATCAGGGGCAAGCTGCGCCTGTCACCAAGTGCATTTAACCCTCAATGGTGTGGTTGTTTTTTGGCTAAAGCCTACATCAGGGTGAAGCTGTCACACCAAGTGCATTTAACCAGCAATAGTCTGTTCATTTTTTGGCCATATACAAAATCAGGGGCAAGCTGCGCCTGTCACCAAGTGCATTTAACCCTCAATGGTGTGGTTGTTTTTTGGCTAAAGCCTACATCAGGGTGAAGCTGTCACACCAAGTGCATTTAACCAGCAATAGTCTGTTCATTTTTTGGCCATATACAAAATCAGGGGCAAGCTGCGCCTGTCACCAAGTGCATTTAACCCTCAATGGTGTGGTTGTTTTTTGGCTAAAGCCTACATCAGGGTGAAGCTGTCACACCAAGTGCATTTAACCAGCAATAGTCTGTTCATTTTTTGGCCATATCCCAGTCTAATTCTGTCACTAAATCCATACCGGTCACCCAGCGCCTAAATACTAGGCCTCAAATTTATATCCAGCTAAATCTGTCCCTAGTGCTGTAGCTGGGCGAGTTATTTAGTGTCCGTTCAAGCACATTTCTTGTTCTGGGTTGAAATACAATTCCCAATTTAGCAATTTCATAATTTAGTGGTTCCTGCTATATCAGAGCTCTTTGAAATCTATCCCAAAAAGGGTATATAATATTGAAGGTGCACATTGGGTCATTCAGAGTAACTTCACACACACCCGCTACTGTGTATTTCCAAGTCTAATTCTGTCACTAAATCCATACCGGTGACCCAGCGCCTAAATACTAGGCCTCAAATTTAATTCCCTCTAAATCTCTCGTTACCCACCGCTGTACTGTTGTTGCTGGGCAAGATATTTAGTGTCCGTCAAAGCACATTTTTTGTTCTGGGTTGAAGTACAATTCCCAATTTAGCAATTTCATAATTTAGTGGTTTCTGCTATATCAGAGCTATTTGAAATCTATCCCAAAAAGGGTATATAATATTGAAGGTGCACATAGGGTCATTCAGAATAACTTCACACACACCCGCTACTGTGTATTTCCAAGTCTAATTCTGTCACTAAACCCATACCTGTCACCCAGCGCCTAAATACTAGGCCTCAAATTTAAATCCCTCTAAATCTCTCGTTACCGTTGTCCTGTTGTAGCTGGGAAAGTTATTTAGTGCCCGTCAAAGCACATTTTTTGTTCTGGGTTGAAGTACAATTCCCAATTTAGCAATTTCATAATTTAGTGGTTCCTGCTATATCAGAGCTATTTGAAATCTATCCCAAAAAGGGTATATAATATTGAAGGTGCACATAGGGTCATTCAGAATAACTTCACACACACCCGCTACTGTGTATTTCCAAGTCTAATTCTGTCACTAAATCCATACCGGTGACCCAGCGCCTAAATACTAGGCCTCAAATTTAATTCCCTCTAAATCTCTCGTTACCCACCGGTGTACTGTTGTTGCTGGGCAAGATATTTAGTGTCCGTCAAAGCACATTTTTTGTTCTGGGTTGAAGTACAATTCCCAATTTAGCAATTTCATAATTTAGTGGTTTCTGCTATATCAGAGCTATTTGAAATCTATCCCTAAAAGGGTATATAATATTGAAGGTGCACATAGGGTCATTCAGAATAACTTCACACACACCCGCTACTGTGTATTTCCAAGTCTAATTCTGTCACTAAATCCATACCGGTGACCCAGCGCCTAAATACTAGGCCTCAAATTTAATTCCCTCTAAATCTCTCGTTACCCACCGGTGTACTGTTGTTGCTGGGCAAGATATTTAGTGTCCGTCAAAGCACATTTTTTGTTCTGGGTTGAAGTACAATTCCCAATTTAGCAATTTCATAATTTAGTGGTTTCTGCTATATCAGAGCTATTTGAAATCTATCCCTAAAAGGGTATATAATATTGAAGGTGCACATAGGGTCATTCAGAATAACTTCACACACACCCGCTACTGTGTATTTCCAAGTCTAATTCTGTCACTAAATCCATACCGGTGACCCAGCGCCTAAATACTAGGCCTCAAATTTAATTCCCTCTAAATCTCTCGTTACCCACCGTTGTACTGTTGTTGCTGGGCAAGATATTTAGTGTCCGTCAAAGCACATTTTTTGTTCTGGGTTGAAGTACAATTCCCAATTTAGCAATTTCATAATTTAGTGGTTTCTGCTATATCAGAGCTATTTGAAATCTATCCCTAAAAGGGTATATAATATTCAAGGTGCACATTGGGTCATTCAGAATAACTTCACACACACACGCTTCTGTGCATTTCCAAGTCTAATTCTGTCACTAAATCCATACCGGTCACCCAGCGCCTAAATACTAGGCCTCAAATTTATATCCCGCTGAATTTGAATACAATACATTGGGCCAAATAATATATTTGTTGTTGTGGTGAACCATAACAATGAGAAAAACATCTAGTAAGGGACGCGGACGTGGACATGGTCGTGGTGGTGTTAGTGGACCCTCTGGTGCTGGGAGAGGACGTGGCCGTTCTGCCACATCCACACGTCCTAGTGTACCAACTACTTCAGGTCCCAGTAGCCGCCAGAATTTACAGCGATATATGGTGGGGCCCAATGCCGTTCTAAGGATGGTAAGGCCTGAGCAGGTACAGGCATTAGTCAATTGGGTGGCCGACAGTGGATCCAGCACGTTCACATTATCTCCCACCCAGTCTTCTGCAGAAAGCGCACAGATGGCGCCTGAAAACCAACCCCATCAGTCTGTCACATCACCCCCATGCATACCAGGGAAACTGTCTCAGCCTCAAGTTATGCAGCAGTCTCTTATGCTGTTTGAAGACTCCGCTGGCAGGGTTTCCCAAGGGCATCCACCTAGCCCTTCCCCAGCGGTGAAAGACATAGAATGCACTGACGCACAACCACTTATGTTTCCTGATGATGAGGACATGGGAATACCACCTCAGCATGTCTCTGATGATGACGAAACACAGGTGCCAACTGCTGCGTCTTTCTGCAGTGTGCAGACTGAACAGGAGGTCAGGGATCAAGACTGGGTGGAAGACGATGCAGGGGACGATGAGGTCCTAGACCCCACATGGAATGAAGGTCGTGCCACTGACTTTCACAGTTCGGAGGAAGAGGCAGTGGTGAGACCGAGCCAACAGCGTAGCAAAAGAGGGAGCAGTGGGCAAAAGCAGAACACCCGCCGCCAAGAGACTCCGCCTGCTACTGACCGCCGCCATCTGGGACCGAGCACCCCAAAGGCAGCTTCAAGGAGTTCCCTGGCATGGCACTTCTTCAAACAATGTGCTGACGACAAGACCCGAGTGGTTTGCACGCTGTGCCATCAGAGCCTGAAGCGAGGCATTAACGTTCTGAACCTGAGCACAACCTGCATGACCAGGCACCTGCATGCAAAGCATGAACTGCAGTGGAGTAAACACCTTAAAACCAAGGAAGTCACTCAGGCTCCCCCTGCTACCTCTTCTGCTGCTGCCGCCTCGGCCTATTCTGCTGCTGCCGCCTCGGCCTCTTCCTCCGCCTCTGGAGGAACGTTGGCACCTGCCGCCCAGCAAACAGGGGATGTACCACCAACACCACCACCACCACCTCCGTCACCAAGCGTCTCAACCATGTCACACGCCAGCGTTCAGCTCTCCATCTCACAAACATTTGATAGAAAGCGTAAATTCCCACCTAGCCACCCTCGATCCCTGGCCCTGAATGCCAGCATTTCTAAACTACTGGCCTATGAAATGCTGTCATTTAGGCTGGTGGACACAGACAGCTTCAAACAGCTCATGTCGCTTGCTGTCCCACAGTATGTTGTTCCCAGCCGGCACTACTTCTCCAAGAGAGCCGTGCCTTCCCTGCACAACCAAGTATCCGATAAAATCAAGTGTGCACTGCGCAACGCCATCTGTAGCAAGGTCCACCTAACCACAGATACGTGGACCAGTAAGCACGGCCAGGGACGCTATATCTCCCTAACTGCACACTGGGTAAATGTAGTGGCAGCTGGGCCCCAGGCGGAGAGCTGTTTGGCGCACGTCCTTCCGCCGCCAAGGATCGCAGGGCAACATTCTTTGCCTCCTGTTGCCACCTCCTCCTTCTCGGCTTCCTCCTCCTCTTCTTCCACCTGCTCATCCAGTCAGCCACACACCTTCACCACCAACTTCAGCACAGCCCGGGGTAAACGTCAGCAGGCCATTCTGAAACTCATATGTTTGGGGGACAGGCCCCACACCGCACAGGAGTTGTGGCGGGGTATAGAACAACAGACCGACGAGTGGTTGCTGCCGGTGAGCCTCAAGCCCGGCCTGGTGGTGTGTGATAATGGGCGAAATCTCGTTGCAGCTCTGGGACTAGCCAATTTGACGCACATCCCTTGCTTGGCGCATGTGCTGAATTTGGTGGTGCAGAAGTTCATTCACAACTACCCCGACATGTCAGAGCTGCTGCATAAAGTGCGGGCCGTCTGTTCGCGCTTCCGGCGTTCACATCCTGCTGCTGCTCGCCTGTCTGCGCTACAGCGTAACTTCGGCCTTCCCGCTCACCGCCTCATATGCGACGTGCCCACCAGGTGGAACTCCACCTTGCACATGCTGGACAGACTGTGCGAGCAGCAGCAGGCCATAGTGGAGTTTCAGCTGCAGCACGCACGGGTCAGTCGCACTACAGAACAGCACCACTTCACCACCAATGACTGGGCCTCCATGCGAGACCTGTGTGCCCTGTTGCGCTGTTTCGAGTACTCCACCAACATGGCCAGTGGCGATGACACCGTTATCAGCGTTACAATACCACTTCTATGTCTCCTTGAGAAAACACTTAGGGCGATGATGGAACAGGAGGTGGCCCAGGAGGAGGAGGAGGAGGATGAGGAAGAGGGGTCATTTTTAGCACTTTCAGGCCAGTCTCTTCGAAGTGACTCAGAGGGAGGTTTTTTGCAACAGCAGAGGCCAGGTACAAATGTGGCCAGCCAGGGCCCACTACTGGAGGACGAGGAGGACGAGGATGAGGAGGAGGTGGAGGAGGATGAGGATGAAGCATGGTCACAGCGGGGTGGCACCCAACGCAGCTCGGGTCCATCACTGGTGCGTGGCTGGGGGGAAAGGCAGGACGATGACGATACGCCTCCCACAGAGGACAGCTTGTCCTTACCCCTGGGCAGCCTGGCACACATGAGCGACTACATGCTGCAGTGCCTGCGCAACGACAGCAGAGTTGCCCACATTTTAACCTGTGCGGACTACTGGGTTGCCACCCTGCTGGATCCACGCTACAAAGACAATGTGCCCACCTTACTTCCTGCACTGGAGCGTGATAGGAAGATGCGCGAGTACAAGCGCACGTTGGTAGACGCGCTACTGAGAGCATTCCCAAATGTCACAGGGGAACAAGTGGAAGCCCAAGGCCAAGGCAGAGGAGGAGCAAGAGGTCGCCAAGGCAGCTGTGTCACGGCCAGCTCCTCTGAGGGCAGGGTTAGCATGGCAGAGATGTGGAAAACTTTTGTCAACACGCCACAGCTAACTGCACCACCACCTGATACGCAACGTGTTAGCAGGAGGCAACATTTTACTAACATGGTGGAACAGTACGTGTGCACACCCCTCCACGTACTGACTGATGGTTCGGCCCCATTCAACTTCTGGGTCTCTAAATTGTCCACGTGGCCAGAGCTAGCCTTTTATGCCTTGGAGGTGCTGGCCTGCCCGGCAGCCAGCGTTTTGTCTGAACGTGTATTCAGCACGGCAGGGGGCGTCATTACAGACAAACGCAGCCGCCTGTCTACAGCCAATGTGGACAAGCTGACGTTCATAAAAATGAACCAGGCATGGATCCCACAGGACCTGTCCGTCCCTTGTCCAGATTAGACATTAACTACCTCCCCATAACCATATATTATTGGACTCCAGGGCACTTCCTCATTCAATCCTATTTTTATTTTCATTTTACCATTATATTGCGATGCTACCCAAAGTTGAATGAACCTCTCCTCTGCCTGTGTGCTAGGCCTAAATATATGCCAATGGACTGTTGCAGTGGTGGCTGACATGAAGCCTGATTCTCTGCTATGACATGCAGACTAATTCTCTGCTGACATGAAGCCAGATTGTCTGTTACGGGACCTCTCTCCTCTGCCTGGGTGCTGGGCCTAAATTTATGACAATGGACTGTTGCAGTGGTGGCTGACGTGAAGCCTGATTCTCTGCTATGACATGCAGACTGATTCTCTGCTGTCATGAAGCCAGATTGTCTGTTACGGGACCTTTCTCCTCTACCTGGGTTCTGGGCCTAAATTTATGAAAATTGACTCTTACAGTGGTGGGTGACGTGAAGCCTGATTCTCTGCTATGATATGAAGACTGATTCTCTGCTGACATGAAGCCAGATTGTCTGTTACGGGACCTTTCTCCTCTGCCTGGGTTCTGGGCCTAAATTTATGAAAATTGACTCTTACAGTGGTGGGTGACGTGAAGCCTGATTCTCTGCTATGATATGAAGACTGATTCTCTGCTGACATGAAGCCAGATTGTCTGTTACGGGACCTTTCTCCTCTGCCTGGGTTCTGGGCCTAAATTTATGAAAATTGACTCTTACAGTGGTGGGTGACGTGAAGCCTGATTCTCTGCTATGATATGAAGACTGATTCTCTGCTGACATGAAGCCAGATTGTCTGTTACGGGACCTTTCTCCTCTGCCTGGGTTCTGGGCCTAAATTTATGAAAATTGACTCTTACAGTGGTGGGTGACGTGAAGCCTGATTCTCTGCTATGATATGAAGACTGATTCTCTGCTGACATGAAGCCAGATTGTCTGTTACGGGACCTTTCTCCTCTGCCTGGGTTCTGGGCCTAAATTTATGAAAATTGACTCTTACAGTGGTGGGTGACGTGAAGCCTGATTCTCTGCTATGATATGAAGACTGATTCTCTGCTGACATGAAGCCAGATTGTCTGTTACGGGACCTCTCTCCTCTGCCTGGGTGCTGGGCCTAAATATATGCCAATGGACTGTTGCAGTGGTGGCTGACGTGAAGCCTCATTCTCTGCTATGACATGCAGACTAATTCTCTGCTGACATGAAGACAGATTCTCTGTTACGGGACCTCTCTCCTCTGCCTGGGTGCCGGGGCCTAAATATCTGAGAATGGACTGTTCCAGTGGTGGCTGACGTGAAGCCTCATTCTCTGCTATGACATGCAGACTAATTCTCTGCTGACATGAAGACAGATTCTCTGTTACGGGACCTCCCTCCTCTGCCTGGGTGCTGGGCCTAAATATATGCCAATGGACTGTTGCAGTGGTGGCTGACGTGAAGCCTCATTCTCTGCTATGACATGCAGACTAATTCTCTGCTGACATGAAGACAGATTCTCTGTTACGGGACCTCCCTCCTCTGCCTGGGTGCTGGGCCTAAATATATGCCAATGGACTGTTGCAGTGGTGGCTGACGTGAAGCCTCATTCTCTGCTATGACATGCAGACTGATTCTCTGCTGACATGAAGCCAGATTCTCTGTTACGGGACCTCTCTCCTCTGCCTGTGTGTGTGCTGGGCCTAAATATATGCCAATGGACTGTTGCAGTGGTGGCTGACGTGAAGCCTCATTCTCTGCTATGACATGCAGACTGATTCTCTGCTGACATGAAGCCAGATTCTCTGTTACGGGACCTCTCTCCTCTGCCTGTGTGTGTGCTGGGCCTAAATATATGCCAATGGACTGTTGCAGTGGTGGCTGACGTGAAGCCTCATTCTCTGCTATGACATGCAGACTAATTCTCTGCTGACATGAAGACAGATTCTCTGTTACGGGACCTCCCTCCTCTGCCTGGGTGCTGGGCCTAAATATATGCCAATGGACTGTTGCAGTGGTGGCTGACGTGAAGCCTCATTCTCTGCTATGACATGCAGACTAATTCTCTGCTGACATGAAGACAGATTCTCTGTTACGGGACCTCTCTCCTCTGCCTGGGTGCCGGGGCCTAAATATCTGAGAATGGACTGTTCCAGTGGTGGGTGACGGGAAGCCAGATTCTCTGCTATGGAACCTCTCTCCAATTGATTTTGGTTAATTTTTATTTATTTAATTTTTATTTTAATTCATTTCCCTATCCACATTTGTTTGCAGGGGATTTACCTACATGTTGCTGCCTTTTGCAGCCCTCTAGCTCTTTCCTGGGCTGTTTTACAGCCTTTTTAGTGCCGAAAAGTTCGGGTCCCCATTGACTTCAATGGGGTTCGGGTTCGGGACGAAGTTCGGATCGGGTTCGGATCCCGAACCCGAACATTTCCGGGATGTTCGGCCGAACTTCTCGAACCCGAACATCCAGGTGTTCGCTCAACTCTATTAGGTAGCAAACAAGGGGGTGGAAATTGATGAAGGGGTCAAAGGTGGGAATATTAACACGGGCTCTTCTACCCTGAGTGACAAACATGGTATTATTGGCATAGCATCTCACCAGATTTTTTTAGACATTTTTTTTTACCAATTTTAGTTTTTTTTGATTTTTTTATGCACCAGGATTTTACTTTAAAGTCAAAGTAATTGCACTAAAAAGAAAGCATTTTTAGCAGGAATTTTTTGCATGGTGTTTGAGTATTTTTCCTATATTTAGAAAATGCAGCGTTAGGCGCTGTTCACACCACTTATTGAATCAGTTGTTTCCATCAGTTATTGTGAGCCAAACCCATAGTGAATCCTACTCAGAGATAAGGTATAATGGAAAGATCTGGACCTATTCTGTGCTTCATAACTGAAGTGTGAACTGAGCCTTATTTGTGTATGACTTTTCTTTGGCTTGTTTTGCCCCACAGGGTTCTCTATAGGACTGGAAACTGAGTAAATAAAATTGTCTGCTTAAACCCTAAACCCCTTCCTGACCAGCACCGTAGATGTACAGCACTGGTCGACTCAGACCCCCAGAGCTAATGACTGTGACCAACGATAACGCTGATTAAAGACATTTAACCCCTCAAATGCCGTAGTCAGTATCATATTCCCAGATCTCAGAGTTCTTGGCAAAACATAGTCTTCCCTATATAACCGATAGGTCAACCCACTGGACTCCTAAGCATAGAAAGAGCAGGGATTTCAGGGAATAAAATACAGTTTTACTGAACCTTTTTCCACAAAATTATATCAATCTGTTCAGTTCCTCCTGCTATGTAATATACTGCCTGCTAAATAAAAGGGTTATCCAACCCCTATAATGAACCCCCCAATACCCGGGCCCCTCATATAATAATACATACCCGGCACCCGTCTTGCTCCTGATTCCCATACAACTGATGCATCTCTCCGTCATGCGGATCCAAAACAACCGGCGACGGGGGGAGCAGCCAATAGCAGGCCACGACGGGGACGAGCCTTCCTAGCATCGCGGATGCCAGTGAATGGGTTAGGTATTATCTATATGAGGGACCCGGGCATTAGGGGGGTCATTATAGGTGTTGGGTTACCCCTTTAAGCTGCATTTTAAATGTGACAGGTAATTTTGTACAAACATTACACTATGTATGCTGTCCTGTTTCTGAGTTGCAGTTTGTATCATTTTTTAGAGCTGCATTCACAAATCTGTATACTTGAGCTGAAATCTCCCAGCATTCCTTGCTGCCCCCAATGTCTGCACAGAGCTTGTTCTGTTGATTTGCATCCTTTCTAGTACAGTCTTTAGACTAGTCACTGTACAGTAACCTAATGTGGGAATGATTAATCCCTTGCATTATTTGAGATCAGAAAAATGTCACCGAGAACAGCAGAATTATGAATGCAGCTCTGGATTATAACAGGCTTTTAGAATGAGTGCAAGTGAAGTATAGTAAGCTTAGTCCCCACATTAGGTGGTGTCCATTCCCACAGGGGCTCTCCTCTTTATAGCATATGGAAAGGGTTTGCCTAGATAGGATAACCCCTTTAATATATTCTGCAAAGTATATCAATACTAGACATAGGCCTCTTTCACAGGAGCGTGACGGATTGGCTCCGGATGCGTTCAAGCCTTGTTCAGTGAAACTTGCACCATTTTGCAAGCAAGTTCAGTCAGTTTTGTCTGCAATTGTGTTCAGTTGTTAATTTTTTTCGGCGTGGATGCAATGCGTTTTTCACTAAAGCCCCATTCACTTCTATGGGGCCAGGGCTGCGTGAAAAACGCAGAATATAGAACATGCTGCGTTTTTTACACAACGCAGAACTGATGCGTGAAACAAAAAATGCTCGTGTACACAGACCCATTGAAATGAATGGGCCAGGATTCAGTGCGGTTGCTGTGCGTTCACGTCACGCATTGCACTCGCGCGGAAAACTCGCTCGTGTGAAAGGGGCCATACTCTACTTACATATACTGCATTCTGGGACTTGTAGTTCTACAGCCACTGAGCACTCTATCCTCCCGCAGATTAGGGGTGACTTTGCTCAGTTTTATATGCAGTGTCTGCTTTACTCAGACAACGATAATTGAAAGGGAGTGAGGAGGGAACCGAGGCGGATTCTGGTGTCAAGTATGATTAAAAATGGCATGATTTACAGTCGGGTATCAGTCGAGTTTCTTCAGTTAGTTTTGCAGAATTCTTCTACAATGACTAAACAGTAAATTAGCCCTTGCAAATCTATTCAATTAAAGGCCAAATACTGTACAGCCAGTTTATTAAGATAGGGTCCGTGAATAACTCAACCAATCAACATTAAAGATATTTTTCCTTAAAAAATGAGTTTACTATTAATTGGATCAGTGAAAGCCAATATGGTTGACATAACATCACCCAGCTTTCCCAGACTACTCAGTTGCACCTAGCTATGAAGTGGTGCCTACCCCCTACACACATATCAATGTCTAACTTCAGAGCCGGCATCAGCACCTGGCATACCTGGGCAAGTGCCACGGTCCACTGCTCCAGTGGAGTGCCAGGGAGAGGGGAAAGGTCCGCCCTGGGTGCCAGATAGAAGCACTCGTTGCAGCAGTGCAGGGGAGCTGGCAGTCCTTTCATTCACTAACCGCAGCTCATCTCCCTGCGCTCCTTCTCTCCTCCAGGGCTGGCCCAACGGCGACGCCATGATGTTGTGTGTCTCACTGCTGCTCCAGGCCGGAGGACTGAGAGCACCTCTGCACTCCAGCAATGATAAGTACGGTGGATACAAAAAGTCTAAAATGTCAGGTTTCTGTGATGTAAAAAAAAATGAGACAAAGATAAATCATTTCAGAACTTTTTCCACCTTTAATGTGACCTATAAACTGTACAACTCAATTGGAAAACAAACTGAAATCTTTTAAGTAGAGGGAAGAAAAAATAAAATAATAAAATAATATGGTTGCATAAGTGTGCACACCCTTAAACTAATACTTTAGATTTTTATTACAGCACTCAGTCTTTTTGGGTATGAGTCTATCAGCATGGCACATTTTGACTTGGAAAGATTTGCCCACTCTTCTTTGCAAAAACACTCCAAATCAGTCAGATTGCGAGGGCATCTCCTGGGCACAGCCCTCTTCAGATCCCCCCACAGATTTTCAATCGGAGTCAGGTCTGGGCTTTGGCTGGGCCACTCAAAAACTTGAATCTTCTTCTGGTGAAGCCATTCCTTTGTTGATTTGGATGTATGCTTTGGGTCGTTGCCATGCTGAAAGATGAAGTTCCTCTTCATGTTCAGCTTTCTAGCAGAAGCCTGAAGGTTTTGTGCCAATATTGACTGGTATTTGGAACTGTTCATAATTCCCTCTAGCTTAACTAAGGCCCCAGTTCCAGCTCAAGAAAAACAGCCCCAAAGCATGATGCTGCCACCACCATGCTCCACTGTGGGTATGGGGTTCTTTTGGTGATGTGCAGTGTTGGTTTTGTGCCAAACTTATCTTTTGGAATTATGGCCAAAAATTTCAACCTTGGTTTCATCAGACCATAACACCTTTTCCCACATGCTTTTGGGAGACTTCAGATGTGTTTTTGCAAAATGTAGCCCGGCTTGGATGTTTTTCTTCGTAAGAAAATGCTTTCGTCTTGCTACTCTACCCCATAGCCCAGACATATGAAGAATACGGGAGATTGCTGTCACATGTACCCCACACGCAGTACTTGCCAGATATTCCTGCAGCTCCTTTAATGTTGCTGTAGGCCTCTTGGTCGCCTCCCAGACCAGTTTTCTTCTCGTCTTTTCAACAATTTTGGAGGAACTTCCAGTTCTTGGTAATGTTACTGTTGTGCCATATTTTGTCTACTTGATGATGACTGTCTTCACTGTGTTCCATGGTATTTCTATTGCCTTGGAATTTTTTTTGTACCCTTCTCCTGACTGATACATTTTAACAATGAGATCCCTCGGATGGTTTGGAAGCTCACTGTGGACCATGGCTTTTGCTGTGGGATGCAACTAAGAAAATTTCAGGAAAGACCAACTAGAGCAGCTGAACTTTATTTGGGGTTAATCAGAAGCACTTTACATGATGGCCGGTGTATGCTGACTCCTATTTACCATGATGATTGTGATTGCTTAATTCTGAACACAGCTACATCCCCAGTTATAGGAGGGTGTGCACACTTATGCAACCACAATATTATTATTTTTTTCTTCCCTCCACCTAAAAGATTTCATTTTATTTTTATTTTTTTAAACTTTCTTTATTAAATCTCAAATATTAACAATCCATTTTATAAAAACATTTAACATCTTTTTTTCCCACCAAAAAAAACCACAAAACAAACCCTCCCCCTACTCGCCTATGATGAGTCTTCCCTTCACCACCACCCCTCCGTAAAAGACCAAGGAGAGGTGGAGAAGGATGGAGGAAGGAGGAAGTTCTAGGGACTCCAATCTCCCTAAGTTCTAAGCCATTTTATCTCAATATTTCTTTGCTTATACAAAATATATTCATATCTCTTATTAGTATCCACCAAATTTAGCCATGTACTCATACTGGGAGCATCTCGTGCAAACCAAGAACGTGCTATTAGGAGTCTTGCCAAGAACATTATCTTAAACAAAAGATCTTTCTTATATTGTTGACAACCCACCTTAGCAAGATCACCCAATACCCAACATTCAGCAGTAAAAGGGATCTGCATGTTCAGTTTTCCCTCAAAGTATTTGTGAAAAGTCCCCCAATATTGTCCTAATACCACATCTCTTAAGCCAAAGGGGTGTAACATAAAGTCTATGTAAAATATTAAACTGCACCACAACTTGATTAAAATTATGTGAAACCAATTTTAAATCCTGAACTACCTTCTTCTGATCATCCGACCATATCATTGATCATTCATTTTGCCAGGCCCTCTGTCCAGGAGAGAGGGTATCTCCAAATCATGCTATAATAAAAATGTTATAAAGTTGGGAAATCTTAGTCCTTTGCCCCAAATTCCCTATCAAATCATTAAATTGTGTAGAAATGTGTATTTTAAGCCTATCTTTTTTTTTTATTCTTAAAAGTGTCGATCTTAACTGCAAATACTGAAACCATAGTAGTTTCTGGGAATTTTCTCTTTGTGACAATACCGTGAAAGGAACTATATCACCATTAATTACTACTTGTGCCACGTACAGAATATTACCTTTTTGCCAATATGAATCTCTACATAATTCAAGTAGAGTTTGAAAGTGCCTATTATGCCACAAAGGAGTACATCCCATTGAACCCTTCACTCCACACCAAAGTCTAAGGCCTCTTTCACACGGGCGTCTTATTTTTGGACTGGATAAGAGGCGGGTGTGTTGCGGGAAAATGCGCGATTTTTCCACGCGAGTGCAAAACATTGTAATGCGTTTTGCACCCGCGTGAGAAAAATCGCACATGTTTGGTACCCAAACCCGAACTTCTTCACAGAAGTTCGGGCTTGGGATTGATGTTCTGAAGATTGTATTATTTTCCCTTATAACATGGTTATAAGGGAAAATAATAGCATTCTGAATACAGAATGCATAGTAAAACAGCGCTGGAGGGGTTAAAATAAATAAATAAATAATTTAACTCACCTTAGTCCACTTGATAGCGAAGCCCGACATCTCCTTGTGTCTCCTTTGTTGAATAGGACCTGTGGTGAGCATTAAATACAGGTAAAGGACCTTTGATGACGTCACTCCTGTCATCACATGGTCTTTTACCATGGTGAATCACCATGGTAAAAGATCATGTGATGTACCATGTGATGACCAGAGTGATGTCATCAAAGGTCCTTTACCTGTATTTAATGCTCACCACAGGTCCTATTCAACAAAGGAGACACAAGGATATGCCGGGCTTCGCGATCAAGTGGACTAAGGTGAGTTAAATTATTTTTATTTTTTTTAACCCCTCCAGCGCTCTTTTACTATGCATTCTGTATTCAGAATGCTATTATTTTCCCTTATAACCATGTTATAAGGGAAAATAATAATGATCGGGTCTCCATCCCGATCGTCTCCTAGCAACCGTGCGTGAAAATCGCACCGCATCCGCACTTGCTTGCGGATGCTATGCGATTTTCACGCTTCCCATTCACTTCTATGGGGCCTGCTTCGCATGAAAATTGGACAATATAGAGCATGCTGCGATTTTCACTCAACGCACAAGTGATGAGTGAAAATCACCGCTCATGTGCACAACCCTATAGAAATGAATGGTTCAGGATTCAGTGTGGGTGCAATGCGTTCACTGCACGCATCGCACCCGCACGGAAAACTCGCCCGTGTGAAAGGGGCCTAATAGAAAACCATGCCTTCATAAAAAGATTCCTAGCGAATTTGAATTCCATATCGGAGTCGTTCAGTTGATCAGACTCCAATAACGTAAAAAAAAGATCATATGGAGATCTATTTACCAAGTACTTACAGAGTGGGCTGTCTTTCCACTCCCGAAAAAAGCAAAACTGTATAGCTAAAAAATAGCCCTTGAAGCAAGGAAGATTAACTCCTCCCCTCTCCAACGATTTATACCAATGCTCTAGTTTAAGGGGGACATGTAAATGTAAGAATAATTTTTTTTTTTGTATTGGTGGGGGTTGGGGGTGTCAGAGAATGGATCTTCCCTGGGTGCCAAATACCTTAGACACTCCTGTCTAATAATTTGTTTATCCTATGAACTCACTTTATCATAAATGTATGGACAAGGAAGGGTGCAGGCTCAGGAACTGTGCCCACACCTTACAGAAACAACAGATGACATCCCAGGGTAACTGCTTGCATTGTGGTTATATCCCTTTAGATGCCTTGACTATTTAACCTCTTAGATGCTGCGTTCAATAGTGGTGTAATAGAGGGAGATGGTTATGCATGCCATCGGGATGACAGAAAACCTCATGAAGACTCCCAGATCCTGTTCATTATTCACAATTTCTCCGCCGATAGTTCATCAGAGATCAGACGGAATTACTAAAGTGGCATGGAAACAGATTTTGGAAATGTTCACTCGTCTCTTCTATATGTAATTTCTGGAAAAACATACAATTCACTATAAAATAAAATAGAGTAAGAAGCCACCCTGCCCTGGACATCACTGACCCTGTAATAGATTAAATAGTCACCTTTGTTTCCCGCTGCTCTAGTCATGATACTGTTTGCAAGATGAACCAATCTACCAATCCTGAGTATTGATTGCCATTTGAAATGGATATTGATCTCCTCGGTCCCAGCATGTTTTATTGTACAAGCTCAATTCACAGGGCACTTAAATATTTTAAGACAAGAGAACAGCCCCGGAGGAGCACCAGATCTCAGCCTGTCCTGGTTCTGAATCCAACATTCCCATTACTCGAGTCCCAGTTGCAATCACCCAACATTCATTGATCTACAGTCATCTCGTACATCTTACCTGTGATTTACTGTGACATCAATATTTAATATACACATGTATTGTATTAACTCACTTCTAATGACACAATTAATTATGAATTGGGGATGAATTAATATTAGTCTGAAAATTAAGCGTTAAAACTAGTGTTAATCGAGCACCAAAGTGCTCGGGTGCTCTGGCCAAACACATCGGGATGCTCGGGGGCTCTACCGAGTACCCGAGTATAATGGAAGTCAATGGGAGAACCTGAGCATTAAACCAGGCACCCCCTGCTCTGAAGAGGGGAGGGTGCCTTGTTCATAGGAAAAGGTCAGAAATTGATAGAAACACCACCGAAATGGTTCGGGAACAGCATGGGGAGGATGTCTGGATGCATCTTGGATTCCCAGGCTGCTGGGAACAATGTTGTCCAAATAGTAAACCACTTTTACAGACTGACAATAATACGCACAAAACCGAAGATAAAATCGATTTTAGAAGAAAAATTGTTAGGAAACATTCTTTCCTGAATATTTACTTGTATATAAAGTGCAAGTGCTGCCAAAAATGACAAGGAACCGTCACTCTAATACACCCTTTGTTACACATAAAGGAGGGCATCATACGCAGCCTTAAAAAATTATGATTGATGGCCTGCTGGTGACTCTCAAAAACATTTGGAGCAAGGACCTGCTGATCTGACCATCTAAAACATTATGGACAAGGTACCTGCTGCCGCTTTGGTGACTGTAGATAACCTTGGGCCGATCGCACATCCCCGTGATGGCGAAAATCCATTCGGATGTCTGCCTTATCAACTTTCGATGTTATTTTCAGCACAAACCATGGTGACTACGGTAACAGTGAATCAGTGTTCGATTCCGGAAAAGGGAGCCTGAGAAACAGCTAAGTCTACCACATCCAAGCAAGGCAGCATGTGCACAAATTACCTATTAGGAATAATTAGGTGATGGCCTGCAGGTGAGCTGACCCTGTAGAAGATTTTAGATGCGGGCCTGCAGGCGAGCTGACCCTGTAAAAGATTTTATGTGCAGGCCTGCAGGCGAGCTGACCCTGTAAAAGATTTTATGTGCAGGCCTGCAGGTGAGCTGACCTTGTAAAAGATTTTAGGTGCGGCCCTGCAGGTGAGCTGACCCTGTAAAAGACTGTAGGTGAGGGCCTGCAGGTGAGCTGACCCTGTAAAACAATGTAGGTGAGGGCCTGCTGGTGAGCTGACCCGCTATAAAATAATATGCGAGGGCCTGCTGGTGAGCTGACCCTGTAAAACATTGTAGGTGAGGGCTAGAGGTTCACCCGGTGGTCGTTTCACGGCGAACTTTGCTCCTTTACGATTCTCCAAACATGTGAACATATGGCGATGTCCGCCGGCGCCATATTCTTTTGCATTGTGCTAAACTTTGACCCATGACACATCCATCAGGTGGAACAGGACAGCCAATTGAGACTTTTCAGCACATGGACACACCCGCTACCCTATAAATAAACCCGATCTGGCCGCCATTTTACATTCATTCTTTTGCCAGTGTAGGGAGAGGTTGCTGTGTGGAGCAGGGACAGACTATTAGGGACACCAAATGCTAGCTTATAGTGCACACAAAAGTCCTTTTAAGGACTGGTATAGGTGTGCTATCGATATGTGTGACTTACTGAGGGGTGTAATAAACTTATAATATACTTTCTAACATAGAAAGTATATTATAGTGCATTTGAATTGTGCAGCAGTTATGTGCGGTTCTGCTGTGATACTGCAGCTATTCAGAGTGACAAACACTATTGGAATGACTAATTTGCAACTGGTGTGATATACCAGTTGCCCCCCAAAAAAACTAATTGATGCAGGGGTGTGATATACCTATAATATAATTTCTATATAGAGCATTTGTATTGTGCAGCAGTTGTGTGCGGTTCTACTGAGATACCGCAGCTATACAGAGGGACAAACGCTATTGGAACAACTAATTGCAACTGGTGTGATATACCAGTCGCCCCCCCCCCCCCCAAAAAAAAAACGATTGAGGCAGAGGTGTGATATACCTATAATATACTTTCTATATATTAAATTTGTATTGTGCAGCAGTTGTGTGTGGTTCTGCTGCGATACCGCAGCTATACAGAGGGACAAACGCTATTGGAACAACTAATTGCAAATGGTGTGATATAACAGCTGCCCCCCAAAAAACGGATTAAGGGGTGCGATATACCTGCTTCCACAAAATACTGATTGAGGGGTGTGATACAACGGCTTCCACAAAATACTGTTTGAGGGGTGTGATACATTGGCTTCCACCAAATATAGATTGAGGCCTTCGATACACCAGCTTCCACAAAATACTAATAGAGGGGATTGATATACCGGCTTCCACCAAATGTTGATTGGGGCCTGCGATACACCGGCTTCCATCAAATATTGATTAAGTGGTTTGATTAACCAGCTTCCAGAAAATACTCATTATTGGGTTCTATATACCATTTCCCACAAAATACTGATAGAGGGGATTGATATACTGGCTACCATAAAGTATTGATTGAGGGATTTTGTCACAGGGTTATTTTGAAAATGACAGGCAGAAGAAGAGGCAGGCCATTCCGCAGTGATGGTAGGGGTCGGGCAGGTGCACTAGGCCTAAGGAGGAAGTATGAGAAGGTGCGTGCTATTCCGTCAAAGGACGCACCAGAGTTGATTGGGTGGCTCACTCAGCCTTCCACTTCTGGACCCTCTTCATCCTCTGTATCAGCATCCTCCTCACTCTCTGCTGAGTGCACCCCCAAAGACACCACCACCACAACTATAGCCCCTCCACTCGAGTCAGAGGAATTATTTTCCCATCCATTCCCAGACCTTAACGATGCGCAGCCATTTTTGGCATCAGATGAGAAAGAGAAGGTAGCAACAACCACCACCCAGCGGTCTGACGACAGTACCCAGATCAGCCCAAGGAGGGTGGTCTCCGCTGTTGCTGCCTAATCCGAGATTTCTTATGTCAGTGGTAGTGAAGGTGACAATGATGACGTGTCGATGGACATCACGTGGATGCCCACAAGAGAGGAATAGGAGGGGATTTCAGAGGGAGAGACGGAGCAGCAGATAGGGAGGAGAAGGAGGAGAAGCATACAGAACTCGCAGTGCACCGGAGGCAAAAGCAAACTGCAAATGTATCTGGAGCGAGCCACCCACAATGCACGGTCACATCTGACGCTCTCTGAACGCCAGCACATGGCTCTGCAGTGTGGGCTCTTTTTAATGTGTCAGCTGCTGACAATAGTGCTGCCATCTGCAACCTGTGCTGTCAACGCATAAGTCGTGGTAAGCCCAACATTCACCTAGGGACGACCGCCTTAAGTAGGCACCTGACCTCCCATCACCAAGCCCAGTGGGAGCAACACTGTCAGAACCCACAAAGCCACATTCCCGGAGCTCCACGTCCTGCCTCTTCTCCTTCTCATTCTCCTCTCTCCTCCCATTTGTCCTCCACTCCACCTTCCACCATGCCGTCGTCGCGTTCATCTGGCAAAAGGCAGGCTTCCATGGCCCAAATGTTCGAATGTAAAAAGATGATGACGCCGGATAATCCTCTTGCCCAACGGCTGACCGCTGACTTGTCAGAACTGCTAGCTCGCCAACTACTGCCATATAAACTGGTGGACTCGGAGGCCTTTAGAAAATTTGTGGCCATTAGCACACCGCAATGGAAGGTCCCTGGAAGGAATTATTTCTCCCAGAAGGGCATCCTAGAGCTATATGGCCATGTTTAGCGACAAGTGAATGTATCTCTGGCACACAGTGTCGGTGCCAAGATACATCTGACCACAGACTTGTGGTCTAGCAAACACGGGCAGGGAAGGTACATAACATTTACTGCCCACTAGGTAAACCTTTTGACGGCTGTCAAGCATGCAATCCGTGGCACCCGTGTGGATTTGGTGTTACCGCCACAGATTGAATGCAGGCCTGCCTCTTCTTCTCCTCCTCCTACCCCATCCTCCGTCCCCTCCTCAGCTGACTCCTCCTTTTCCACTGCTACCGCCTCTTCCGCTGCACCCCCCAGCTCCCCAGAACCTATTTGATGTGCCAGGTGAGACGTTGCCATGCTTTGCTTCACTGCTTTTAGCTCTGCAGTCACAGGCCGATCAGTGGCTAACCCTCAATTTGACAGTTGGTAAAGTGGTGTGCGACAACGGTGCCAATCTGCTGAGCGTGCTAAAACAGGGCACAAATCCTGAACTAAGTCGAGCAGCGTTTAGTTGCCAAATACCCCGGGGGTCCAGGACGTCTTGCGGCAGTCCAGAAAAATCTCTAGTCATTTTAGAAGATCATACACTGCCATGGCTCGCCGTGCTGACGTTCATCAGCGACACCACTTGCCCATCAGATGTCTGATTTGTGACAGCCCAACACACTGGAATTCCACCTTGTATATGCTTGATAGACTGCTCCATCAGAAACTTGCTGTTAACGACTACATGTACGAATAGGGGCCTTCAAGCTTCAGTGTTTGAAGAGGGACCCCCGTATAAAAAGCATAAAGGGCAAGGACCAGTACTGGATGGCAACGTACTTAGACCCCCGGTACAAACACTTAATAACGAACATGTTACCAGCTTCACAGAGGGCTGTCCGAATGCAGCATTTCCAGGCCTTGCTGCGAGAGATGCTGCATTCTGCTGTTGCGGGTGCTGGCAGAGGAATTTCCACCCACAGAGAAAAAGTTGCTGGCACCAATCTTACCGGCATACAAGAAGAGGGCGGCTTGAAGATGTATTGGTCACTTTGGATATGAGATCATTCTTGCAAGCAACCCATCGACAGCCGCCCTCCGGATCCAGCCTTGGGGTACGCCTAGACCGACAGGTGTCTGACTACATCGGGTTAACAGCCGATGTGGACGATCTGAGAAGCAAGGAACCCCTTGACTACTGGGTGTGCAGACTTGACCTGTGGTCAGACCTGGCATAATTTGCCATGGAACTCTTGGCTTGCCCCTCGTCGAGTGTCCTGTCCGACCGATAAGCGCACTCCCCTAGCTCATGACAGTGTGAACTACCTCACCTTTTCTAAAAATTAATGAGGCATGGATCTCAGAGGAATTCAACTCCTGTAAAGACCTTGTGTAATTGAATTTCACCTATTTCCATAGTTGTTTTTTTTTCCAGAGAGGGGATTTCGTTAGCCATGTTTTTAATCCAATTTTATATTTTTAGTTCTTTTAAACATATGTATTTAACATGTATTTGTACTGGCCTGCAGTAGAATTGATATCCAATGACCGTCTAATATACCTCCTCCAGCCACATAATCACTTGATGTTTTCTGTCCGGTGAATGCCTAATGTTTGTGGCCTGTACTCCACTGGCCTGCAGTAAAATTGATATACAATGACCGTCTAATATGCCTCCAGCCACATAATGACTTGATCTTTTCTGTATAGTGAATGCATAATTTTTGGGGCCTGTAATCTGACTAGGAAACAGTAAAATTGTTATACGGTGACTGCCTAATGTACATCCAGCCACATTATTTATTTTTCTTTTCTGTGGTGAATAAATCATTTTTGGGGCCTGTACTCAACTAGCCTGCAATAAAATTGTTATCCACTGACCGCCTAATATACCTCCAGCCACATAATCACTTGATGTTTTCTGTCCGGTGAATGCCTAATGTTTGGGGCCTGTACTCCAGTGGCCTAAAATAAATGTTTCTAGGCTCCAGCAGGGCACATTTTTCAGAGTTTCCCTTTAAGATGCATAAAAATGGCCCCTGATTAAAATACATATTTTTTGTGGGAATTTTTGCCATTGATCCCCTCTTGTATGTCACTTTCCATGTTGTGGGACGATTTGTGCACTTCTAGTAAGTATTTGGTGGCTGCAAATATGACCTGAAGGTTTTTAAGGTTTGCCTGCCATTAAAGTGAATGGGGCCCGCCGTGAACTTGCGGTTCGCGAACATTTGATCGCATTTGCGCAATCACATTCGTGAATCGTCCCGGCCGATGTTCGTCCTTCACTAGCGAGGGTCTGCTGGTGAGCTGACCCTCTAAAAGATTATATACGAGGGCCTGCAGCTGAGCTGACCCTGTAAAACATTATATGCAAAGGGCATATATGCGAGGGAAGATTCAACCATATACTCTTGTTTGTGTGGAAGGGGTTCATGGGAATACAGTGTATCCAGTACATTATAAATAACACATTTAAAATGCCTTTATGTTCATCAGCTTTCCTCTGGTGGAGTCGAGAAGTCATGGTCAATCCAGGCCTTGTTCATTTTTGTAAGAGTCAACCTGTCAGCATTTTCAGTTGACAGGCTAATGCGCTTATCAGTTATTATGCCCCCAACAGCACTAAATATCCGCTCTGACAAAACGCTGGCGGCAGGGCAGGCCAGCTTGGACACCCAGTAGTTGTAAGGCACAGAGGGATCATTGAGGACACTGACATGGTCTGCTATGTACTCCTTCACCATCTTCCAAAATGTTTCCCTCCTTGTGACACTCGGTCGCGCATCAGGGTGAGGGTGCTGGCGGGATGTCATAAAACTGTCCCTGGCCTTGGAGAGTGCTGCCCTGCCTCTTTTGGGACTGCTGTCTGTTCCCCTTGTCTCCCCTCCTCGTTTGGCCAAGGAACTACGGACTCTGCCACCAGCGTGCTCAGATGGAAATTCTTGGATCAATTTTTCAACAAGGATCTTCTGGTATTGCACCGTTTTGCTCGTCCTCTCCACCAGAGGAATGAAATATGAGAAGTTCTCTTTGCAGCGGGGGTCGAACAACCAGTAATCTGTGTTGTCTAAAATGTGTATAATGCGCTGGTCGCGGGAAAGGCAGCCTAACATGAAGGCAAGCACAGGCACAGTTTCACTGGAAAAAGTACACTGGATGTCGGATATTTTTTGGATATGCACTCTTTACACTGGAGATGTGGCGCAGCTAACGTCACTGTCCGCAGTGGACACGGTCTACAGAAAAAGGACACTGTATGTCACAGATAAAAAATTTCAGCGCACACGTTGCAGTGCAGATGTGGCACCGGTAAGGCCACTGTCTATTGAAAAAGTACACAATATGTCACAGATATTTTTGGGATGCGCACACTTTACACAGGAGATGTAGCGCAGCTAATGTCACTGTCCGCAGCGGACACCATCTACGGAAAAAGTACATTGGATGTCACAGATTTTTTTGGGATGTGCACACTTTACACTGAACATGTGACGCTAATGTCGATGTCCGCAGCAGCCTAACTATTGTACGTTATTTAGTGCAGGATGCGCTAAAAATATAGATTGCTGCTGCTACACACAATAGTCCTTAAAAGGACTTTTGGGTCGCTGAAAAATTTTGGTGGTAAAAATATTCTTAAATCACTCCCTACACTGTCTGTCCCTTCCTCAGCACAGCTCTCCGTGACTAAGAATGAGCCTAACATACGTCATCGGGTGCTATATAGCACCCAATGACGCGTTCCGGCCAACCAATCACTGTAATGCCAACAGCCTATATGGCTACGGCATTACAGTGAGGGCAGCACTCACCTGCACGTTTATTGGCTGCGGGGCGGTGACTAGAGATGTTGCGAACATAGAATTTGCGAACCGGGCGAACCGCCATAGACTTCAATAGACAGGCGAAGTTTAAATCCCACAGGGACTCTTTCTGGCCACAATAGTGATGGAAAAGTTGTTTCAAGGGGACTAACACCTGGACTGTGGCATGCCGGAGGGGGACCCATGGCAAAACTCCCATGGAAAATTACGTAGTTGATGCAGAGTGTGGTAAGTTGAATTTGCAATGCAATTAATATAACCTGCATTAATCGCAATGTGATTACAGCTTAGATCTGAGTTCCTAATGGTTGTATTGCTAGAATTGATGAATACAGCGCTATATTCTCAATCTTCGTTATATTCTATCAATACAACCATTAGGAACCCAGCTCTAAGTTGAAATCGCAATGCGATTAATATAGCCTGTATTAATCGCATTGCGATTACAACTTTGTCAAATTTGTGACACTGCAGCTTCCGAATTAATCTAAAATGGATGCTGTCCAGGAGGTGGGAGGGTCTGGGAGGGAGGGTCTGCTGCTGATTGGCTGGAATGTGTCTGCTGACTGTGAGGTACAGGGTCAAAGTTTACACAATGATGACGAATAGGGGGCGGATCGAACATCGCATATGTTCGCCCGCCGCGGCGAACGCGAACAAGCTATGTTCACCAGGAACTGTTCGCCGGCGAATAGTTCGGGACATCTCTAGCAGTGACTGTTCGGCCGAGCATGCTCGATCATCACTAGTTAAAACTTCAAATTTTTTAAAAGAGAAATTAGCACCTAAAGTGAGAAAATGGGATATCTTTCTTTAAAGGCTATAGTGACCTGAACACTATTTATTAATTAATGAATTTATTTACTTTTCCATTTGATTTGTAAATGTCAAAATAAGCAACTTTCTACATAGTTTTCATTAAAAAACCACCCTACCATTTTACTGCTGTAGAGTCTGTGCAGTTCCTTCACATACCGTAGCAGGCTATGCTGGTGTTCTTGACATAGATCCAAAAGCAAACAGCTCCTGCTATTGTCTGATCAAAAATCCTGCCGTCTACCTAAATGAGGCACAGTGTTAGAGATAACAGCAGGGTTTGAGATCTTCTCCTGTCAAACACACAAATCATTTGGCTGCTTTAGAATCCGTGCAGTTCCTTCTCATAGCTGACTATGCTGCTGCTCTTGATATACACTACTCACAAAACCTTAGGGATATTTGGCTTGTGGCAGAAATTTCAGGATGAACCTAAAATGCACTCTAACCTTTACAGGTAAATTTAATGTGACCTTCTCTAAACTTTGGAATGCACATGTCCAACTGTTCAATGTTTCAGTACTTTTTTAACAACTTGCTGTTCTCTAACAAGGAGTTTAATGGCAAAATTCACAACAGGTGTTTGATCCATGAATCACCCAATACATTTCCTGGTTCAATTAGAATTAGTATTTAAACAGTCCTCCTCATCATGCTGTTCAGATTTTGACATTATGAGACCAAAACAACACCTAACAATTGATCAACAGTACCCATTGCGACGCTTCAAGCAGAATGTTTTCAGATGGAAGTGGCCACTGAGCTTAGAGCGTCACAGAATGTCATCAGCAGGTTGCAACAGAGAAATAAATAGACTGGAAGAGTCACAGAAAGTCATAGAAGTGGACGTCCTTTGACCACATCCCACACTGATAACCACTTCATTGAGAACAATTCCCTGCAAACCAGATGATGAAAGCCACACAACTCGAGGCACATTTAAGGGAGTTGAGAGGAACCCAAGTGTCATGTCAGACCATTCAAAACCATTTACATCAGTGTGGTCTGCGTGCTAGACGACCTACAAGGGTATTTAACCGCAGACGTCATCGTCTTGCATTGGCCAGGGAGCATCTACACTGGACAAGGGACCACTGGGCTTCACTGCTGTTTACTGATGAATGTCGATTCACGCTGAGCAGAAGTTATGGCTGCCAATGATGTCGGAGACGTCAAGGAAAGCACTATGCATCAGCCAGTGTTGTCACCAGATGAGCCTTTGGTGGTGGTGGTGTTACATAGTGGGCAGGTGTGTCTAGTCAATACAGAACTGCCCTACACTTTGTGAAGGGTCCAGTGACAAGCCCATACTACTAGAATAACATCATTAATCCAGTCATTGTGCCTCTGCAAATATTGTTTTACAGGCTAGGGCAACGCTAAAGCCCGCCCGTTAGTGTCAGTGATATCACCGGGAACACTGCTAGGCGGAAGCCTCCACCTAACTTACCCATGGAGAGCCCGGTACATCACCGGATCTCCACAAAAAGCCTTTGTCCTGCACTGAATCACATGACATGTGAACAATGAACCCGGAGACAAACTCTTTAATTGATAGACCCTTGTTACAAATGGACTTATAGGGTCCTATTATTGGGTCAGCGTCTGGGCCCACCAGAAAATCTTCTGGAAATCTAATGGGCCAGTCAGACTTTAAAGAAACCTACACAAACTGAAAATATAGAAACTCCAGGCAGATGCTATCAAATTTTCCATGGTTGAATTCTAACACATGGTACCCAGTGCCGCAAGGCAGTACACTAACCACTGGGCCACTAAGCATCCCCTAGATTTCTATCACAAGAAGCATCTGTTCGAAGGTTGAGGAACCAGATGTTATTTTGCAACCTGGTCACATTTGCAATACAGTCACCTCACTAGCAGTTTACATGCACAGTAATAAAAAGAGTCCAACCTTCAGTGATGAGCCCCGAGCTTGTAGATACGGTCTATCTATAAGTCACCGCCCATTGTAGCATATGTTCTTGTCATGCTGTAATGATCCTGTGGGTAAAGAGCTAACTCTAAGGTTGTTCGTAAATATTGTGGATTGAAGCTATCAGCTCCTGAAACTGGAAAAAATACATGGAAGACTCTGTATCGCATAGCTCCACAGCAATACAACTCACAGTAATGTGTGATGTGCAAGTACATCCCAGATCACCTCAGCAATAAAATGCATAGAAAAGTGCAGTGTGTGAGTATCACAAGCTCTACAGCAGGGATGGCCAACCTGAGGCTCTCCAGCTGTTGCAAAACTACAACTCCCATCATGCCCAGACAGTCTACAGCTATCAGCCTACAGCAGGGCATGGTGGGAGTTGTAGTTTTACAACAGCTGGAGAGTTGCAGGTTGGCCATGCCTGCTCTAAAGCAATATAAGTCACAGGAATGTGCAGTGTGTGAGTATATTATTGTGCATGCCTGGCTTCATAGAGATGCTTTGAATCAATGCATTTCTATGAGGAGTGTTCAGCGTGAATGCCAGTGTTGCACGTTGTGCAACACTGGACTAGGAAGCACCTCTAGTGGCCGTCTGATGAGTGTATTAAATAAAATGGCTGTATCATTTCTCTAAAAATTAAAAAAGCACAACTTTTGACACAAATATATTGTATTTTGCAGATTACTTTAGTTAATATTTTTTTACAGTGTGCAGATAGTACTGTACCTCTCCATCCACGGCTCCCTCCACCTTCTCCAACCACCCAGCACCCTTACCCACATAAAACAAGTAATATATATAATATAGCTTAGGCTAGTTTCACACTAGCGTTCGGCTGTCCGCTCGTGAGCTCCGTTTGAAGGGGCTCACGAGCGGACCCGAACGCCTCCGTCCAGCCCTGATGCAGTCTGAATGGAGCGGATCCGCTCAGACTGCATCAGTCTGGTGGCGTTCAGCCTCCGCGCCGCTCGCCTCCGCACGGACAGGCGGACAGCTGAACGCTGCTTGCAGCGTTCGGGTGTCCGCCTGGCCGTGCGGAGGCGTGCGGATCCGTCCAGACTTACAATGTAAGTCAATGGGGACGGATCCGTTTGAAGATGCCACAATATGGCTCAATCTTCAAGCGGATCCGTCCCCCATTGACTTTACATTGAAAGTCTGGACGGATCCGTCCGAGGCTATTTTCACACTTAGCTTTTTTTTTGCCATTTTAATGCAGACGGATCCGTTCTGAACGGAGCCTCCGTCTGCATTATTATGATCGGATCCGTTCAGAACGGATCCGATCGAACGTTAGTGTGAAAGTAGCCTTACAGTGAATTCCTGTAAATACTTGCAGTTCTGAAGACTCCAGCAGCCTCATGATCAGTGCTCTGGGCAGTGGGCAGCTGGGCTCAGGGCTGGAAGTGGGCACCGCTCTGCTGTTCAGGAGACCTATAAGAGGCACCTAGGTTTTAGAGGGGGACAATAAGAAAAATAATATTTTTCATTACACCTCAGGTCAGACCATCAATCAGACCCCCAATGTTAATAAGACCCCAATAAAACCTCAAATCAGACCCCCAATCAGACCTCAGTTCAGACCCAAATGTAAATGACCCCCAATCAGACCTCAGATGAGAGCCCTATGCCTCTCATCAACCCTATATTAGCCCCCATGCCTCTCATTAGCCCCCAAAATCAACCCTTATGCCTCTCAGCCCCTATTATCAGCCCTTATGCCTCTCATCAGCCCCCATTATCAGCCCTTATGCCTCTCAGCCCCCATCATGCCTTTCAGGCCCCCCATTATGCCTCTCATCCCCCCCATTATGCCTCAGCCCCCATTATGACTCTCAGCCAGCCCCTATTATGCCTCTCAGCCCCCATTATGCCTCTCAGGCCCCCCACTATGCCTCTCAGATCCCCCATTATGCCTCTCAGACCCCCCATTAGGCCTCATCCCCCAATATGCCTCTCAGCCAGCCCCCATTATGCCTCTCAGCCAGCCCCCATTATGCCTCTCAGCCCCCATTATGCACCTCTCAGCCCCCATTATGCCTCAGCCCCATTATGCCTCTCAGCCCCCATTATGACTTTCAGCCAGCCCCCATTATGCCTCTCAGCCAGCCCCCATTATGCCTCTCAGATCCCCCATTATGCCTCTCAGACCCCCCATTAGGCCTCATCCCCTAATATGCCTCTCAGCCAGCCCCCATTATGCCTTTCAGCCAGCCCCCATTATGCCTCTCAGCCCCCATTATGCACCTCTCAGCCCCCATTATGCCTCAGCCCCATTATGCCTCTCAGCCCCCATTATGCCTTTCAGCCAGCCCCCATTATGCCTCTCAGCCAGCCCCCATTATGCCTCTCAGCCCCCATTATGCACCTCTCAGCCCCCATTATGCCTCAGCCCCATTATGCCTCTCAGCCCCCATTATGCCTTTCAGCCAGCCCCCATTATGCCTCTCAGCCAGCCCCCATTATGCCTCTCAGCCCCCATTATGCACCTCTCAGCCCCCATTATGCCTCTCAGGCCCCCCCATTATGTCTCTCAGGCCCCCCATTATGTCTCAACCCCCATTATGCCTCTCAGCCGCCAGCAGTCTGGCCATTATGCCCCCAGCAAAAATAAATAAAACACTTAACTCTCCTGCTCCTGGACTCCACCGCTCCTCATCGGCACCGTATTCTTCTTCCTTCAGCTTTCGGCTGGCGTGCACAGAGTGATGTCACAGAGCGACTCACACTGTGCGCAGCCCTGCACAGCCGACAGCCGAGGACCAGGAAGCGGTGAGTACTGATCTTTCACCGCTTCCCGGTCCTCCAGTACTAATTAGCGCTTCCAAAATGGAAGCGCTGATTAGTATTCACGGTGAGTCCTTCACTATGCGAGCCATGCTGCTCGCATAGTGAAGGATAGGATCGGGACACACACAGAGCCGGTAGAGCGGAGGCAGTGGCCAGCGGTACCTGACAGTCCATGCCCGAGTGTCCGAATGGTCAGTCCACCCCTGTTATTTATACATAAGAGGTCAGAGATATAAGGAGGGGACAGGTTCTCGATGTCCTTATACACAGTTGTAAGTATTCTAAACTGAATTTGCTGGGCAATGGGGAGCCAGTGAAGAGATGAGCAGAGGGGGAAGGCAGAGAAAAAATGAGGGGAGAGGTGGATTAGCCAAGTAGCAGAGTTGAGAATAGATTGGAGAGGAGTGAGAGTGCTAAATTGGAGGCCACAGAGGAGAATGTTGCAGTAGTCCATGCGGGAGATGACGAGTGCATGTACTGGTATTTTAGTTGACTCAGGGGTGAGGAAGGAAAGAATATGAGAGATGTTCTTAAGTTGAAAGCAGCAAAAGGAGTCGAGGGTTTGGATGTGTGGCTTAAAACGACTGGGCAGAATCAAATGTCATGCTGGGATTCTGGATAGGATGGAAGCAACATCTGGGCTGGAGAGGTAGATTTTAGTGTTGTCAGCATAGAGATGGTAATGGAAGCCATGGGACTCTATGAGCTGTCCCTGGCCAAATGTATTAATGGAGGAAAGTAGGGGACCTAGGACACCTACAGAGAGGGGGTGTGATAAGGAGGTAGTATATGAATGAGAAACACTGAATGTTTTGTTGGTGAGGTATGAGGAGATCCAGGGGAGGGCCAGATCTTTGATGCCGCGGGAATTAATTTGCTGATGTGTAATGTATTGCTTATGGAAGGTGCAGAGTTATCAATCCCTGCACTTCAGAATTGTAGCTTTACAAAGTCTTAATCAAGGACTTTTCTTTTTGGGCTTATTTGCACAAAATGTGGCAACTTTTTGCATTATAATACCACTCAATCTAGTTTTGAAGTGAGCGAGAAAGTGGAGGGTGTGGGTAGCCATGCTAATTAGGTTTACTCCAGATTTATCAGTGTAAGAGCTGTTTCACACGAGCGAGTCCATTGCGGGACTCGCGCTCCGTGTGTGAGTGTGATCCTCCGCTCTGGACTTGCAGGAGCGCACAGCATTATCATGATTTATAATGCTGTGTGTCTCTGCTTGACCTTATTTCTACAGAATCATACTGACAGCTTTATGTCACTGTGATTCTGTGGAAAGAAAGCCATGCAGAGACACACAGCATTATAAATCATGATAATACCGTGCGCTCCTGCAAGTCAAGAGAGGAGGATCACACTCACACACGGAGCGCGATTCCCGCAATGGACTCGCTCGTGTGAAACAGCCCTAACTTTTTTTTTTATAAAATCACCCCATGGGGCGTTGGTAGTGTAAAAAAAAAACTAGAAAGGCATTTTGAGACTAGAGTGTCAGGTTTAAAGATGCAACATACATCTATGAACACTAAAGCAACACTAACTTAGAAAATTGAACTGTCTTTGGAATTGCATTGCATGTTATGTGAGGGTACCCAGATAGCTAATTTTATTGTATTCGTGTAGTCTGAGTGCCATTCACCTAATAATATGCACTCAGACTTGAGCTATCTGTGGATTCGTTAAATGTCTGTGTTTACTGTAAGGGTTGTGACATTGTATGTTTAAATAGTGATTTCTGTCCTTTTGTCCCCACATGTGTATTGGCGATTTACCTTTGTCCTGAGAGATAATTGAATTACTCCTCGGGTGTCTCCAGGGCAGAGAGGAGAAAACCATGATGCATTGTGGGGATGTATTGTGTCTGTGTATCCTGAATTGCTGCATATCTGTCCTGTGTCACAGTCCACCATCTGGTCCCCTAGGAGAGTGTCCACCAGATGGGGACCTGCATAAATACGGGCGGGTAGCCCTCAATAAAGTGTTCCTGTTTTACCCTTCATCATGTTGAGGCTGGTGTTTGGGTAACTGATCGATACTGGGGGATTGCTATACGCTGGAGATTTGCTATACTCCCCTGGCATAACTACTAGCTCTTGTAAGAGCTGTTCCTGCTCTCAGGATTTGGGAGAGGTTCACCCACTGGAGCCTGGAGCCTTGTCGTAGGTCCAGGGTGGGTAGGAGACGTTGAGACCTCAACCAAGCATCGGCGGTTCGTGGGGTCTGCAGTGCGTACGGTGTCAAGTGGAGGTACCTGGTGAGGGTGCCAGGAGATCCGTTACATTTGGTGGCAAGCAGTGGGATGGCGTCCTAGTGTGAGGAGAAGCAGCTCGGAGAAACCGTTCATGGAGTATATTGAGGGCAACGCTAGTATCCGTACAGCGCCCCTGGCTACAGCAGGATGGAATTGGCTAGTCTTCAAACAGCGTTCCACTACGATGAGGAAGACCTGGATGGCCGGGATGCATTAAGGAAAGACATCTGGTGCCAGTCCCTGGGTAATGTACAATACCAGCGAGGTGAGAGTCTCCCCAGTGTAGAGCAGGGATTGCAGAAGCAAGTGGCCCTGCAGATGCCCTTCCTGGGAGAGAAGCCCCTGGAGGAATGGGTGAAGGAACTAGAGCACCGGGTATGGCAGGAGCTATGTTTGGAGGAGGCCTACCTGGCGCTCTGGTGGTATATGGCACAGTATATACCCTGGACAGCTGAGCATGACAAGCCAGAGGGAGAGGAGTTTTATGGTCCTGGCTTGTTATGGGATTCCTTTGCAGAGCCTGACTTCGGGAGCCCTGCACAGTCCAGACTTCAGAACATCTTCTACGAGAGGGAGGCTAGGCAGGATTGGGATGACCCCCACGAGGTAGAGAAAGACCTGGCTCACCTAGCAACCCTGGAGTGGGAACTGGAGCAGGACTACAGAGATCTATTCCACTCCATTGAGAGGGCTCAGCGAGAGAGCAGAGTGTCAGACCCAGGTCCAGAGCCCTTTATCTGGGAGGATATTGTGGAGGTTTACTGGGAAGACCCGACTATAGTATCCCCTGCTTCAGTACCAGCTACACAGGTAGGGGACCTCATAGACTGGTCCTGGGGGGAACCCCATATGGCAGGTGGAGATGGGACCGAGGTCTCTCCACCGGCCCTACAGAGATGCTGGGCAGTCGGCCCAGATCCCCAACGGCAGCCGGAGTTTCAGGGAGTAGGGACAGTTGGTCCTGCTCCCCAGCGGCAGTGTATTTTGAAGGGAGAGGAGACAACCGGTCTCTCTCCCCAACCACAGGGGGACAGCACCCCTAACTCCAATGATGCAGATGAGACCGCAGTCTCTGCACCAGGCCTACCGGGATGCTGGACAACCAGTACAGAGTCCCCACCGACCCCACAGGAATGCTAGGAGGAGGAGGTAAGCGATCCCTCCTCTCCACAGCTGATCCGCAACAAGGTCCTGGGGGTAGGATTCCATGACCCCATCCCAGCGGAAGAGCTGGCATCTGGGAAGAGCGCAGTTGGCCTCTGTCCTCCTCTATCCTCTTCTCCAGAGGCTGACTCCACACAGGCTTCCCCAGCAGAAGAGCTGGCATCGGGGCAGAACACAGTTGGCCTCTGCCCTCCCTTATCCCCTTCTCCAGAGCCAGACATCCCACAGGCTACCCCAGCGGAACAGCTGGCATCTGGGCAGAGCGCAGTTGGCCTCTGCCCTCCTCTATCCTCTTCTCCAGAGGCTGACTCCACACCGGCTTCCCCAGCGGAAGAACTGGCATCTGGGCAGAACACAGTTGGCCACTGCCCTCACCTATCCTCTTATCCAGAGGCTGACTTTCCACAGGCTACCCCAGCAGAAGCGCTGGCATCTGGGCAGAGAGCAGTCGGCCTCTGCCCTCCCCTATCATCTTCTCCAGAGCCGGTCTTCCCGCAGGCTACCCCAGCGGAAGAGCTGGCATCGGGGCAGAGCACAGTCGGCCTCTGCCCACCAAGTACCTACAGCTCCAAGCTAGAGAGCAACAAGGAAGCAAGGAGTAGCAGATGCCCCCTCAACAGCTGGGGACATACAGAACAGAGCCAGGCCCCAAAATTCAACAGGTCCAGTATTGGGTTGTGGGTGGACTGCCAGACTAACTCATATACCGACCGGCATGAGGTCAGGTATCTGGTTAGTCTTCCCTGGGAGGGGGAGATGTGTGGCGAAACCAAACTCGCCACTGGGTTTTGGAGGGGCCTGGCTACCAGCCTCTTGCCTCAGGATTATGGCCCATACTAACTTTAAAGGAGAAGACAGACCGGCCGCACAGCTTAAATCTGTCTTTGGAATTGTATTGCATGTTATGTGAGGGTACCCAGATGGCTAATTTTATTGTATTCGTGTAGTCTGAGTGCCATTCACCTAATAATATGCACTCAGACTTGAGCTATCTGGGGATATGTTAAATGTCTGTGTTTACTGTAAGGGTTGTGACATTGTATGTTTAAATGGTGATTTCTGTCCTGTTGTCCCCACATGTGTATTGGCGATTTCCCTTTGTCATGAGAGATAATTGAATTACTCCTCAGGTGTCTCCAGGGCAGAGAGGAGGAAACCATGATGCATTGTGGGGATGTATTGTGTCTGTGTATCCTGAATTGCTGCATATCTGTCCTGTGTCACAGTCTTCCATCTGGTCCCCTAGGAGAGTGTCCACCAGATGGGGACCTGCATAAATACGGGCAGGTAGCCCTCAACAAAGTGTTCCTGTTTTACCCTTCATCATGTTGAGGCTGGTGTTTGGGTAACTGATCGACACTGGGGGATTGCTATACGCTGGAGATTTGCTATACTCCCCTGGCATAACTACTAGCTCTTGTAAGAGCTGTTCCTGCTCTCGGGATTTAGGACAGGTTCACCCACTGGAGCCTGGAGCCTTATCGTAGGTCCAGGGTGGGTAGGAGACGGTGAGACCTCAACCAAGCATCGGCGGTTCGTGGGGTCTGCAGTGTGTACGGTGTTAAGTGGAGTGCTTGGAGTCCTCGGAAAGCACTAGGAGCATCTATCGACGGAGGTACCCGGTCGGGGTGCCAGGAGATCCGTTACATGGATGTTTTCACTCAGTCTCATAATAGATTGATACTTCCTGTTTTGTAGTGTTCATTCACTTCTCATCTCATTATGCAGTCATCTCATTATCATCACAGGCAGGATTAAAGTTATAAAAAAAACACCTGCAGTATATATACTGTAGATTCCTTCCCTGCATGATAACCTCTCCACAGAGCATGTCCATAACACTCTCCCATAGAAGTCTAACAGTCATCTCCAGACTAAAGGTTCCTATGGTCCATGTGGCTGCTGTAAAGCAAATCTGTAAATGCCTAAGAGAGGTAAAATGGCCGCCCCCATAATGGTATAAAAATAGAGCATTAGCATATCAATAGAAAAATTGAATAAAAACAGAATAGAAAAAAATGTGTCTGTATCTAGTTTTAGTTTGTAAAACAAATTTGGGCAATACATCCCCTTTAATGTTTTACAATGGTATCACTATTGTGAATGTGGTGCATGTGATCCTCTCCATAAATTAATAGGAAAGGGGCAGGCAGAATATAGCCAGGACACCGTATGGAGCTGAGGGGAGCAGATGAGTAGGCTTTTTTCATTAGCTACAGCATGGTCCTGAGGCTAGTTAAAAACACCTATAAAACTGGAAAACCCCTTCAAGGCCCATCCCTGGGACTACCATAGACTCCCACAAAATGCCCACTTTCCTATTGAAACTGTGGCGCTGTTTCTGGAAGAAAGCAGCCATGATTTTGTCATCCTGCACAACCCCTTTAATTCCTGCTTGAAGCACTGGGACGCTGCGCAGAGCAGACTCATTTCACATGAAGGTATGGTAATTTCACAGGGATGGTTGAATCTTATCTTCTTTTTTTTTCAATTATAAAATGACTGATGTGTCTTTCATGTGTAATTCAATGAAGGAATATACATTATCTAATTGAAGTGCCTTAAAGATATACATGGTTTTATTGCAGGACATATTAAAAGCACTTACAGCGAGTCTGCAGGGCGTACAACCTGCTCCGGGGAAGACTTTCAAAATACAACTAAGATATTATAAAAACATGACAGTAATATAGAAGGTGATAATTAATGACAGAATCCCAAGATTTATCTCTCCTTCCAAAACGGAGGATTTATCGGAAAAATAAGACGTCTGCAATGATATGAGTGTAAATTCTGCTCAATATGTGCACGAACCTTTCCACAAACTGGATTAACCATTGTATAGATGTGACTTTTTGCCTATTTTGGCCTTTACAACATGTCTTCCAAGAACCATAACTTTTATCTTGCCATCAACATGACTGTATGATGACTTATTTCTGCAAGCCAACTTTTTTAATGCAACTATTTTAGGATACATATTCAAACATGTTTTTTTTTGCATTTTTAACATTTTTTGGGGTCCGATTAGGAGGCCTGCTCAGCTATGAGCTTGAAAACTCCTATAATTCACTGCAATACTTTTGTATTGCACTGTATATCCCTATTATCCCATTAGCCCATCACTAAAAAACATCCTATTAGGTTCTCTGGAAGGGCCTTATAGATGTAGAAAGATAGGAAGAAGCGCTTCATTAGCCCCCACTGCCATGGCAACCCATCAGAGCATCACAATTGCATCCCTTTGTCCAACCACTTAGGTGCTACGGTCACTACTTGCTAGAGCATATAAGGGGTTACATTTCCAGGAACAGAGGGGTATTGGATACTGGCCATTGCAGCAAAGTGTCAGCTGCAATTTTAAGCTGATCCTACTGCCAAGCTAATGGGGTTGGATGAGGGAAGTATTTCCCAATGGCGCTTTAGACTCACGGTGAATGTTCAGAAGGGTTTAAAAAATATGTCCTTTAGTGAGTGACAATAAAAACAGCTGCTATTACAGGTCCTGAAGGAGTTTGCAATTCATCAATGTCCCTGTAAACTCCACGATCAACAGAAGAAAGGGGCCACATTGCTGGACCACTGCAGCCCTTTTGTTTAAGTACTGAACATAGTGATGTCCATGCGGCGGTACTGAAACTCTGCTAGTACAAGTGAATGGCGCTGAGCGGCTCTTCATTCACTGATAGATTTTATCTTAAGGATATGCACTATATATGGGGTAATTTCTGTTTGGGACACTGGTCCTGGGACATTTCATGTCTAGGGTACAGTTTATGAAGGCAACTTTTAGCAGGAATTTTTGGATGCCCCCTCACCCCGCTTAGTGCCCCTTCACAGTAGAGTGCTCCCATATTGTCCCCACACAGTAGTCATGCCCCCTTAGTGCCCCCACACAGTAGTTATATGCCCTTAGTGCCCCCACACCATAGTTATTCCCAATTTAGTTCCTGTTTCATATGAAAGTGCTCAATTAGTGCACCCACACAGTAGTTATGGCACATTATTGGCCACTCAGAGTAGACACAGTATGCCCCCTCAAAGTGGGTATGCCCCCTTAGTGCCCCTTCACAGTAGTTACAGTATGCTAACAATAGTGCTGCCCCTGTAGTTTAACAAACTAAAAAAGTAATACTCAAAGAGCCCCACTCCCCCGATGAATGAAGCACATCTTCCCCAGCTTGTTATTTCTCCCCTCTGCAGGTGCAATGACATAATTGATTGATCCTGCTTTCAAAGGAGAGACTTTGTGTAACGCTCCAGAGTGGCATTACCACTTCTGCACCTCGCTACTATCTCCTATGGTTAACCTAATGTCATTCTGTGTATTTATTTCCAGGTCCTGTATAATGCGCATATCTTTTTCCATGTAACTGTTATGTTCAAATGTAATGTGTGTGGTTCACCAGCAGATGGCAGCATAAATGGCAGAGCTACAGGTACAGAGAATGGAGCTTTCCATTCCATTCAAACACCCCTTACTGTGGAGGAGTGGGTGAGTCCCACTTCCTGCAGCAAGGATGGAGTTCAGTTTCTAGTCAGTCTAGCTTACCCCCTGCTAGGGGAAGGTTCAGCTTACCCCCTCCTAGGGGTTAGGTGTGCAGCAGGTGCAGGTCCCTGTTGGACGACCCCTGTCTCGGCCAGTTAGAGTACCTTCAGCTCTGCTGGATATGGAGGCCACTGCCTGAAGCCTCTGAAGCCAGGAAGTATAGTTCCCCGGACCAGTTTAGAGTCAGACTACAAGAGAGAAGTTGCAGCATCCTGCCCAAGCAGTGTCAGCTCAGCAGAGCCAGAGAGTGACGGATGTAGCAGAGAGGACTTTGCTTGCCACAGTTAATGCTAACGCCTGCTGGAACCAAGATAAAGCCTGAAACTGTTGGAGAAACGTTAATTGAAAGTAAAGCTGTTATCAACTTCATTACAAGGTCTAGACTCAATTTATTTCATCATCCCCTTCATCAACTACCCCCCTTTTCATTGCTTTGTAGCCAACGCCTAGGGTCCAGCGTATCCAGGTAGGCGCACCATGACACGTGCACAACACCATAAGGGACATTATAGGCTGCCCTACGCCACTCTGGCATTTCTACACCTGGATACCATCCACAGTATCACTAAAAGGGGCCCTGTGCCCTTGTTGCTTCATTGGCAACTGGCTTCATGAAAAAAAGTACTACTTTTTCCTCTTAAAAGGCTCTGGGGGGAGGCGCCCGCTGCATATATCCCTGATTCACCATGCTATGCAACTGTATCTGTGTCCTCAGGATGCAGATACAGTTGAATGCAGGAGATGCTACATCCTCCCAACTGTCGTGTTTGGTCTGAGATGGTTGGAAGGCACTAGTGATGTGAACTGCAGGCCCCAGTGTGATTTCACCTTCTGCTCTATATTTAAAGTGGCCCTGGGGACAAGTCCTACCTGGCATCATTTATAGGGGCCTATACTGGAACCTTTTATAGTGGCACTCATTGAATGGGACAGTTAAAGAGGCACACTGGCTGACAAGCTAGGACCGATCAGTCTGTAGTGATGTAGGCATGGTTTGTAGTTGGAAATGGAGCTATTTTTGGAAATATCATTCCTTAGTGGGCAAAGTGTGTTGGGCTTGGATTCATCAAACCTTAATGGGTAAAATTGGTCCCGATCACTACATCACCTAGCCTCAGGCTTGGACTGGCCCACTGGGGTACAGATGAATCCTCCGGTGGGCCTCTGAGCAAGTTGGGCCCCTAGTCTCCCACCCCCTGCACAAGTGGCACATAACACAGTAGACTTACTGCACTACATACATATATTCAGTGTACAGCACCTCATCCAGCCTATGTTCATATAAAAAACTTGATAGATTATTAAAGAAACTCCCGTTTATTATTATAGACACAATCAGAGCTGAGATATCTTCTAGGTATAGAGGAAGCCTAGCCAGTGTCCTCATTTCCCCAGGACCTACTTTCTCAAAGTTACTGCAGGGACCCTCATATTCAATCTGGTAGCATCTTGCTGCTGTGTGAGCAGGTAATATTTGAATGTATCCGTACGGTGTGCCCCCAAAATAAATTTTACTGGTGGGCCCTAGGATCCCCCGTCCGACACTTGCTTGCATTATCTACTATCACTATTCAGATGTCATGTGTACGAGCTTCATAGTTATACCATGCTTTCTGATTTTTATATATTTTTTGCAAGTAACATTACCTAATTTAATCTGTCATTTTTTAGGTTCAGAACCTTTGAGAGCGGCTGGTGTTTTAATGAATGTCTTCCTTCAGCAGCGCTCTCTACCCTGCCGGTGATCTATGACTTACTCCTCTCTCAGTTTGCTATTTCACGTGGATTTCTAAACATCAGCTTTAGTTGCCGAGCGTATAACTCAGAAATTGTATGTGTCATATCCCTATTAGCGGTGATTTGTAAGCCAACTTTAATAGCAACTGGAATGAGACATTACATCCCAGCTTTGAATAACATAATAAACAAAATAAATAAACTCGGGTAAGAAAAAAAGAAAAAAAAAGCTGATGTTTTTGAAAGCGATCCTGGTAGGCGACACTCTCCACGCCCCTCACTTAGGCACTCTTCTTATTCCTCGACTAGTGTTTTTCTTTATTTTCTCTTGGACGATGTTAAACCACAAAAATAAACCCTCGTGTTTCACCAAACCGCTTAACTTTTCTGTTTGTTTTGACTTTAAATTAACTCTACCGTGACTCTAGACCGTGGTCCTACTTGGCAAGCGAGAGCGCGACACATGAGCCGATTCTGTATTCTGCAATTTACCAAGATTTTGGATCCTGTGACTTCTGAAAATTAGGCCGATGTGGTTAAACATTTCCTAGGAAAGCAAACAGGGGCTTGATATGAAATAAGAAAATGCTCTGTCCTCCCATGGTGCTAAAGAAAAAAGTTAAAGGGTAATTCCACCCCAAAAAAAATTGACAATATTAGAAAATTAAGATTTTTTTTTTTTTAATACTTGAAGTTATACATAATGCTGTGAGGCATCTGTTTGACAGCTGGTTACTGACAACAGTGACAACTGAATATTTATTAACCTTTTTTTTTATTACGGTAGCTTCTTAGTACAGTATATATGTTCTTATTGATGGGAATCTGTTACAGTTTTTGACCATTCTACTGTACAATTCTGGCAGTGTAGTACCCTAGAGGAGGCACTACCTTTCTACACCTGTTACTGTCTCTAATGTATTACATGTAATGTCCCTGGTTCACCAGCAGGTGGCAGTGTATCTGGCAGAGAGAGATCTCTAGATAGAATAGAACTTCCCATTCCACCCACTCCCCCGCATTTTGGGCAAAAATGGGCTAGTCTTGCTTCCTACCAAGGGATGGGTTGCAGGAAGCTATAGTCAGTCTAGAGTGGAGAGTGAAATTGCCCTCCCGCAGCAGGAATCTCCCAAGGGAAGCAGCTTTCAAAGCACCCTCACTCATTACAGTTTACAGAGTATTACTAGGGGGTCAGTAGCCAAAGGCACCTCACTCAAAGGTACCAGACCTGTCCGAAAGCCAGAGTTTAGCACAGCAGATAAAGATAAAGTAATGTATCTAAGTTTGCCTGCCAGTTTACCACAAAACCTGCTGGAGCGGGAGAAAGACCAAATATTGTCTGGATTCAAGTTTATTCAAGTAAAGCTGTTGAACTATTACTAAGTCTGGACTCTTACTCCAACAACTATCACTCTCCCCTTTATTGCTATAGAGCCTAATTCTGGGGAGCAATGGTATCCAGGTAGGAGCACCGTGACCCACAAAACTTATAAGGCCGCATCACCACTCAGCATCCCCAAAAACCTGGGACATGATCGGCCCCTCCTCTCTGCTCTGAAAGCTCTGGTGGTCTCCTAGTTGGATGCTATTGCTGTCATTTAGAACAGAGGGGATAAATCTACACCAGCAAGGGAGCTGGCGTAAAGTTATCGTGTATGTACAGTCGTGGCCAAAAGTTTTGAGAATGACACAAATATTAGTTTTCACAAAGTTTGCTGCTAAACTGCTTTTAGATCTTTGTTCCAGTTGTTTCTGTGATGTAGTGAAATATAATTACACGCACTTCATACGTTTCAAAGGCTTTTATCGACAATTACATGACATTTATGCAAAGAGTCAGTATTTGCAGTATTGGCCCTTCTTTTTCAGGACCTCTGCAATTCAACTGGGCATGCTCTCAATCAACTTCTGGGCCAATTCCTGACTGATAGCAACCCATTCTTTCATAATCACTTCTTGGAGTTTGTCAGAATTAGTGGGTTTTTGTTTGTCCACCTGCCTCTTGAGGATTGACCACAAGTTCTCAATGGGATTAAGATCTGGGGAGTTTCCAGGCCATGGACCCAAAATGTCAACGTTTTGGTCCCCGAGCCACTTAGTTATCACTTTTGCCTTATGGCACGGTGCTCCATCGTGCTGGAAAATGCATTGCTCTTCACCAAACTGTTGTTGGATTGTTGGAAGAAGTTGCTGTTGGAGGGTGTTTTGGTACCATTTTTTATTCATGGCTCTGTTTTTGGGCAAAATTGTGAGTGAGCCCACTCCCTTGGGTGAGAAGCAACCCCACACATGAATGGTCTCAGGATGCTTTACTGGTGGCATGTGGCAGGACTGATGGTAGCGCTCACTTTTTCTTCTCTGGACAAGCCTTTTTCCTGATGCCCCAAACAATTGGAAAGAGGCTTCATCGGAGAATATGACTTTGCCCCGGTCCTCAGCACTCCATTCACCATATTTTTTGCAGAAGATCAATCTGTCCCTGATGTTTTTTTTGGAGAGAAGTGGCTTCTTTGCTGCCCTTCTTGACACCAGGCCATCTTCCAAAAGTCTTCGCCTCACTGTGCGTGCAGATGCACTCACACCTGCCTGCTGCCATTCCTGAGCAAGCTCTGCACTGGTGGCACTCCGATCCCGCAGCTGAATCCTCTTTAGGAGACGATTCTGGCACTTGCTGGACTATTTTGGACACCCTGAAGCCTTCTTAACAAGAATTGAACCTCTTTCCTTGAAGTTCTTGATGATCCTATAAATTGTTGATTGAGGTGCAATCTTAGTAGCCACAATATCCTTGCCTGTGAAGCCATTTTTTCTGCAACGCAATGATGGCTGCACGCGTTTCTTTGCAGGTCACCATGGTTAACAATGGAAGAACAATGATTCTAAGCATCACCCTCCTTTTAACAGGTCAAGTCTGCCATTTGAACCCAATCAGCCTGACATAATGAACTCCAGCCTTGTGCTCGTCAATATTCTCACCTGAGTTAACAAGACGAGTACTGAAATGATCTCAGCAGGTCCTTTAATGACAGCATTGAAATGCAGTGGAAAGTTTTTTGGGGGGATTAAGTTAATTTTCATGGCAAAGAAGGACTATGCAATTCATCTGATCACTCTTCATAACATTCTGGAGTATATGCAAATTGCTTTTATAAAAACTTAAAGTACTTACCTATAAAGTTACCCCCACTGCAAACCGTCAAGTTTTCAATTGGGCGAAGAACCACCAAAATCCTCATCTCCATTTAAAAATGCTATACGCACAAAATAAATTTTAATAACACTTATTTTAATGAGATTAATAAAAGTTATGTATTATTAGCTCTCACAAAGGTACACTCCGTTTATTATTTAAAAATTGTTGAGACCACTGAGCCATTGGATAGTCTGCCAAAACTGACAACCTATCTTATATTTTGTTATCCATTTTTCAATACTGTGAGTCAGTATGACACACACATAACAGGCGTCGCTCTTATTATCACTGCACACTTCACTTATTTGGGCAGTTACTGGGCCAAAACTGACCAAATAACTCAAGTGTGAACTCAGCCTTACAGATCATTGTTAGTGCCAGGTATAAAGACCACTTGTAACCGAACCCGAGTTCGGGAAATGTTTTTTTACAGTAAAAATGTATTTATGAAGTTATTGTGCAAAGTCCCGCAAGACTTTGCGAAGCAATAACTTCGGCTAATCGGAGCCAATACATTCTAATACTGTATGGAGCTCCTGCTCCGTACAGTATCAGAACAAAGTATTATGTGAATCAACTTTGGATGTTTCATCCGAAGTTGATTCGCTCATCCCTAGTCAGAACAATAACACCCCAAAAAACGGATCCTGTTTGTTGAGCATACGCCTTCACTCGGTCAGCATTAGGTCAGTAATCCATCAGTTTTACCAAAGCCCCAAAAAAACTGCAGTGGATCCAAAACAGAGATGACACATGAATGGAATATTTGCATGTCTTCTGTGTTTTGTACCCACTCCTGCTTTTGGCTACTAAATCATAAGCCAATTCTGATGGGACCATACAAGCCTTACAGCTGTTACACAGAGAAGATCCGTTGTGCGTCTAATTTTTCCTTCCTTCTGACAGATCAGAAGAAGGGTCAAAAAAATGATGATGTCAACCTGGCCAAAAAGGCAAAATAGTGGCCCAGTCATGGAGTGGGGAGGGTGGTAGAACATCTTGAGAAGTCCACAGAGTGGCCCAATGACATAGTGTGGAGGTAGCAGCAGCATGAGGAGACCACAGAGTGGCCCAGTGACATAGTGGGGAGCTGACAGCAGCAGCAGCATGAGGAAGCCACAGAGTGGCCCAGTGACATACTGTTGAGTTAGCAGCAGCATGAGGAGGCCACATAGTGGCATGGTGACATATTGTGAAGATGGCAGCAGCAGCATGAGGACATAGTGAGTTAGCAGAAGCATGAAGAGTCCGCAGAGTGGCCCAGTGACATAGTGTTGAGTTAGCAGCAGCATGAAGAGACCACAGAGTGGCAAGGTGACATCATGTGGCGGTGTCAGGAGCAGCAGCAGCATGAGGAGGCCACAGAGTGGCCCAGGGACATATTTTTGAGTTAGCAGCAGCATAAGGATGCCAAAGAGTGGCCTAGTGACATAGTGTTGAATTAACAGCAGCATGAGAAGACCACAGAGTGGCAAGGTGACATAGTGTGGAGGTGGCAGCAGCAGCAGCATGAGGAGGCACATAGTGGCACAATCAAAGAGTGTGGAGGTGGCAGCAGCATGAGGAAGCCACAGACTGGCCCAGTGGCATAGTGTTAACCTAGCAGCATGAGGAGGCCAAAGAGTGGCCCAGTGACATAGTGTTGAGTTAGTAGCAGCATGAGGAAACCACAGAGTGGCAAGTTGACATAGTGTGGAGGTGGCAGCAGCAGCTGCATGAAGAGGCACCAGAGTGGCCAGGTGACATAGTTTTAAGTTAGCAGCATCATGAGGAGGCCACAGAGTGGCCCAGTGACATAGTGTTGAGTTAGCAGCAGCATGAGGAGACCATAGAGTGGCAAGGTGACATAGTGTGGAAGTGGCAGCAGCAGCATGAGGATGCACCAGAGTGGCCCAGTGAAATAGTTTTGAGTTAGCTGCAGCATGAGGTCACAGAGTGGCCCAGTGACATAGTGTTGATTTAACAGCAGCATGAGGAGACTACAGAGTGGCAAGGTGACATAGTGTGGAGGTGGCAGCAGCAGCATAAGGAGGCCACAGACTGGCACAATGACAGAGTGTGGAGGTGGCAGCAGCAGCATGAGGAGGTCACAGACTGGCAAGTTGACATAGTGTGGCATTTGCATGAATAACTTGGAAGGACACCTTGCCTCCATCTCCATTGCATACTGCCACGGTGTGCCTGGGTCATCTGCATCATCTTCCTCATCTCCCTCTCGCACCTTTGGCTGCTCCTGCTTCTCCTTTCCTGTCACCTGTGTAGAAAAACCACTCATTTCACTACACATTGTTTGTGCTCTAATGTCCTCCTCCTCCAGTTCAGCCCCCACAGGGCTCATGTGGCCGTGAGATCTAGGCACCATGTCTCCAGTCCCCTGACCAGCCAGATTTACCAGCATCTGTTCCAGGATATGAAGCAGCGGAATGACGTTGTTCATCCCGTAGTCCTGGCGACTGACAAATAACGTGGCATCCTCAAAAGGCCTGAGCAAACGGCAGGTGTCACGCATGAGCTGCCACTAGCTGACATCGAAGTTACACAGGGGAGTACTCCTGTACGCTTGGATCATCAATAAATCGTTTATGGCCTTTTTCTGTTCGTATAGTCGGTACAACATATGGAGGGGGGAATTCCAATGGGTGTAAAAGTCACATATCAGCCTATGTTGGGGGATGCCGTTCTGCGTCTACAGCTCGAGTGTGCTTTGCTGTGTACTAGTGGCTGAAGTGCATGCAAAGTTTCTTGGCCATTTTTAGGATGTCTTGCAGATGGGTGGAAGACTTCAGGAACCACTTGACAACCAGATTGAACACATGTACCATGCAGGGCACATGACTCAGCCCTCCTTGATGCATGTCTGACATAATGTTCTTCTCGTTGTTGGTCACCATGGTGCGGATTTGAGTTGTCGTGGAGAAAGCCAGGATTCGATTTCTTGCTGAAGGACATGGAGCAGTTCCTCCCCTGTGGGACTCCATTCGCCCAGGCAAACGAGGTGCAGAACAGCGTGACACTGACGTGCACTGCACATGTAGTATGCTGGAGGGACACTGTGCATTGTCCCTTCAGTGGAGGATGAGGACACGGTGGAGGATGAGGAGGCAGAAGCAGACATTGTCACTGGACCAACAGCGTGGCAACGTGGAGGCGGAAGCCGTGTCGTCTGGCCAAGTTGTTGGTGTGGCTGTGCAGGAAGCACATTCACCCAGTGGGCCGTAAAGGACATGTATTGTCCCTGACCGTAGTTACAACTCCACACGTCGGCGCTGCTGTGCACTTTGGCAGACACCGACAGGCTCAAGGACTGGCCCACCTTCTGTTCTACATATTTGTGCAGGGCTGGTACTGCCTTTTTGGCAAAGAAATGACGGCTTGGGACTCTCCACCTCGGCTCGGCACAAGCCATCAGTTCTCTGAAAGGTGCAGAGTCCACCATATGGAAAGGGAGGGACTGCAGCACCAGCAACTTGGCAAGGAGCATGTTCAGCTTCTGCACCATTGGATGAGTGCACGCATACTGTTGTCTCTTGGCAATCATTTCGGTGATCGATTGCTGATGGAAAGACTGACGAGGAGTAGGAGGGCGAGGAGCAGGACCATCAGGACCGGTAGATGATGGGAAGGACAGACAGCTCCCTTCGGCTGAGGAGGTGGATCCTTGACTGCCTGATATCGGGTGCGTGCCACTGGGTGATGCAGCAGTTGCTGCGGCAAGTTGGACCACCACATTGGAGCCACGGTTCTCCCAGGCCACTTTATGGTGACACTGCATATGTTGATGCATGGCCACGCTTCACCTTCTGCCCACACATTCGACAAATGGCCATGTTCACCTCCTTTGGCGGCTTAACAAAAAACTGCCACACCGCCGAGTAGGTGATTTAACCCCCAACACTCTGCACTGACTGAGTGATACAGCAGCTGCCTGCGTGAACCCTTTCACCACTACTTCCCGGGCAGGTAGGCTCCTGCAAAGCGGATAGTCTACCCCGGGCACGTTTGGCTCCCGGCCTCCCACTGCTGCCACCCTGCTGACTCCCGTCCATGCTACTGACTTGCTGGCTCTGCCGCTGCCTCACGGGAAGCTGCCACCCTCTTCTCACAATGATTATGAAGACCCTTCATCACCCAAGTGCGATCAGCTACATCATCATCATCGAGTACTGTCTGCACGTCACTGATGTCCTCCTCAACAGTCTCTGAGCCAGGAGCCTAACCACTCGCAACACCAGCTCTCACGCCACTCTCCTCATCACTACTTGCCTGCCTACCGGTGGAAGCGGCAGATGTCTCCTCCAGATCTTGGCTGGGCAGTAGCTTCTGACTGTCCTCTAGTAGCTCGTCCTCGCTGTATAGTGGGGCTGAGCCCACAGCATATAATACTCTGGCTGAGGGAGCAGAAAAAGACAGAGGCAGGTTGAGGACAGATGAGGGCACAGGGCCTGCTCCCAGGCCATGCCAACTAAGGGCTGTGTCTGACGAGCCAACCAACTCTTGGCTTGGGGGTTCTGATGTCACTTGGGACAAAGTGGATGACTGAGTTAACCATTCAAGCAATTCTTGCTGGTCAAGACACGACCGCTAGATGACACTGGGAGCTCAGGCCTCTCACTGCGACTCCTGCTGCCACGCCCCCTTACTCTGCTGTGACCTGTGCATGCGCTAGAAACATTTAGGCCTCTGCCACTCCCCTGTGTATGGCCTTGCACTTCTCTGTCTGACATACTGGTAGATAAAATAAATAAATAAAAAGGAAATTAATACACCCCAAAAAGGCTGTAATTTTCTGACTTCACCACACAACTGCTAAGAGGCCCCTTTTTTTTCCACTTATACACCCCCAAAAAGGCTTTAGAACCTATAACTGCACCGCTGAACGGCAAATAATACTTTTTGTTTTCCAAAAAAGGCTGTAATTTTCTCACTTCACCACAAAACGGCTAATAAGCCCTTTTATTTTCCACTAATACACCATAAAAAAGGCTTTAGAACATGTAACTGCACCACACAAGGGCTAATAAAACGTAGAAATATTTCCTAGTAATACACCCTGTTAATGGTTGTATCACACAGCACTTGCACCCCAATAAAAACCACGGTTTGCTGGAATTACAGAGGTATCATCTATTGCAAACCTGAAAGTAGATGTATAATGGCAATTTGGATCCCCAGTCAGTGCAGAAAGGTCTAATAGGATTCCTCCTATTACCCAGGCTGTACACTCCCTTATTTGACCCTGTTCTGCTTCAATACTGTGGAATGATTCCATCCTATCCTTTCCCTACACTTCTAATGATTTTTCCCTGAACTTCTATTCATCAAAATAAAAGTTTTAAAGTCTTTTCTAGCACTGTCCCTAGCGCCTGCTGACGTCTCTCCCTGCACTAAGTACACTGGAAAATGGCTGAATCCAAGATGGCTGAGGCTATTTATAGGGCTGTCACATCACAGGGCTGGCTGGCTGCAGATTGGCTGCATGCATGGCATTGTGGGTGATCCCTCGTTTCCAGAGTTCCTTGCTCCATGTCCTAACATGTGCAGCAGCCATTTTAGGAAAAAAATGCCACGAAGCGTGAGGAAATTCTGGTCTGAGGTTTGAATCCATTTATATAGTCTGGTCTGCGGAGAGTACTTCGGTGTTCTCGTCTGTTGCATGTATTTGGTCTGGTTTTGGGTCAGAATTTGTTTAGATGGTCTGGTCTGGCCTCTGCGTCCACTTTTAGGTGTGATGCGCTATTTGTGATTTAAATGTTGTAGATTAAGGCGTGTCCTAAATAGATGGGCAGGGCCCATGATTTAACAGAAATTACAAAATACATAATTTGTACTTCACTTTTTTATATGATCCCTCTGGACAGTTAAAGGGGTTGTTCCACTAAAAACATCCCCTAACCACAGGTCAGGGGATGTGTTTGAATACTCGGGTTTCCAACCGCTGGGAACGGGGGTCTGCAAACCATGCTCAAGTGTACTTGGCACTCTCATAGACGTGAATGTAGCAGTGGACACTCAAGTGCACCATGCCCTCCATACTCATGGTGGCAGTTCAGTGGCAGTTGCAGACCCCCGTTCTTGTGATCACTTGGGGGTTCCAGTGGTCGGCCCCCAAGCGATCAAATATTTAACCTCTACACTCTAGATAGAAGCAAACCCCTTTAAGGAACTGCATTGGCAGTCATGTTGGTTGTTACTCAACTTGTATATTTACCAAGGATTTTTTTTTTCACTTTTTTTGGTATTATTCTTGCTACATTGTAATTGTCTATACTTTTTTGCTTTTATGTTTTTCTCCTCTTGGCTAATTCTTTCACATTACCGGGGTATTCATTTTCTTTGCAATAACTCCAAGGCTAGGCCGTAAAGCCTGTTCAGTATGATAACTGTGAAGGATCCATTTGCGAACAGTGGTAGCTGGGTGCTAATGATTCTCAATCTCATGCATGTATAATTTATTGTAATACCCTAGTGCTTTCTATAAATTATTCACAGGAAAATTGATAGATAACATTTTTATGAATGATTTAAGAAATATAAAAAAGAATTAGCGTGAGGGTTCATTTAAACCTGGCATGGATTATTTCCTATGGGCGTCTTAGACTTTTAATCTTTACTTCTTGCAGTGAGCAGAGCTTTCTGTTGTGTGTTTCTAAAGTGTAAGGTGGGAGTTCACATCATTAACAGCGGGCACTGTGTGAGGCAACAGAAAGACTATGCTACCAGCTGGGCTAAGCAAACGTACAGCGTTGTAATCATGACCGTAAACAGCCTTTCAGAATATGTTTGTCTTTCCGTGAAATATACAGGAAAAGACGCGCTCCCCACTAAAATGCTATTTTCTTTCTATCATTTTAAAGAGTATCTTTTTGCAAAATATCTATAAGAGAATGTAATATAAAAACCCAAATACAATGGACAGCATGTTGAGCGTTAGCAAATTGAGAAAAAGCTTAGAATTATTTTAAATTTCCTAATGCATAGGCATAGTGCACACAGTGATGTCACAGTAGAGGAATAAAGCATACAGTGATGTCACAGTAGAGGAATAAAGCATACAGTGCTTGCAGTACAGGGATAGTGCACACAGTGATGTCACAGTAGAGGAAGAAAGCATACAGTGATGTCACAGTAGAGGAATAAAGCATACAGTGCTTGCAGTACAGGGATAGTGCACACAGTGATGTCACAGTAGAGGAAGAAAGCATACAGTGATGTCACAGTAGAGGAATAAAGCATACAGTGCTTGCAGTACAGGGATAGTGCACACAGTGATGTCACAGTAGAGGAAGAAAGCATATAGTGCTCACAGTACAGGGATAGTGCACACAGTGATGTCACAGTAGAGGAATAAAGCATATAGTGCTCACAGTACAGGGATAGTGCACACAGTGATGTCACAGTAGAGGAATAAAGCATATAGTGCTCACAGTACAGGGATAGTGCACACAGTGATGTCACAGTAGAGGAAGAAAGCATACAGTGCTCACAGTACAGGGATAGTGCACACAGTAATGTCACAGTAGAGGAATAAAGCATACAGTGATGTCACAGTAGAGGAATAAAGCATACAGTGCTCACAGTACAGGGATAGTGCACACAGTGATGTCACAGTAGAGGAATAAAGCATACAGTGATGTCACAGTAGAGGAATAAAGCATACAGTGCTCACAGTACAGGGATAGTGCACACAGTAATGTCACAGTAGAGGAATAAAGCATACAGTGATGTCACAGTAGAGGAATAAAGCATACAGTGCTCACAGTACAGGGATAGTGCACACAGTGATGTCACAAAGCAGGGTTAATATACAGTATGTTATAGTACAGATATAATGCACACAGGGATGTCACAGTAGAGGAATAAAGCATACTGTGATGTCACAGTAGAGGAATAAAGCATACAGTGCTCACAGTACAGGAATAGTGCACACAGTGATGTCACAGTAGAGTAATAAAGCATACAGTGCTCACAGTACAGGGATAGTGCACACAGTGATGTCACAAAGCAGGGTTAATATACAGTATGTTATAGTACAGATATAATGCACACAGTGATGTCACAGTAGAGGAATAAAGCATACAGTGCTCACAGTACAGGAATAGTGCACACAGTGATGTCACAGTAGAGGAATAAAGCATACAGTGCTCACAGTACAGGAATAATGCACACAGTGATGTCACAGAGCAAGGATAATATATGTTATAATACAGGGATAATGCACACAGTGATTTCAAAATAGTGAGATAACCTTCTAATTATCTAACGAATCTGTTTTCTAATTATCTATCAATCATCGATCTGTCTAATCTGTTATCTATCTACTATCTATACAGGCCATTTCCTACAAATCACTTCCATCTTTTGCTGGCAAACTGGAGGGGCTTTGCAAAGGGAATGAGCTCAGGACGCCTTGTCTCCTGTTGTCTCTTGTCGCCAGTTGCCTTACAGCCTGAGACACGTCTGATCATAGGATTGTGAGTCCTGGATGTGGTAGAGGGCTGGTCTCAATCCCGCTGAAATGAATGGAAGGTACAGCAGATAGCACAGAGAATTTGAAATATCCTATTATGCTATTCGGAGATAATAATGGATGGGTTCATTCATTCAGGATCCCCATCTATTAGCCAGAGGAGAGAGCGTCTCTTGCTCTGGAGGACCCAGCATATCCATATATTACATGCACAGCCTTTAAATAGGCATGCAGTACTCAATTTCTCCTGTGGAGGTGCTGCAGGGAAATCCAACACCTTTGCTGCGCCAGGTTTTGCCATAGACTACAGCTGAACTCTCGGGGGTTTCATCATGGTGACTCTCTGCGAACTCTGAACTTAATTTCTGAGCATCCTTATAACAAAAAGTATTTGCCCAAAGCAGAGAACCCCTTTAAGACAACTCTGTGTTATTGGATTTGTGTATGGAGATTTTATCTATTAAAAAATATGGAGCACCTACAAAGCTTCAGGAGAGTGGAATAGATCTTGATCAATTTGCTCTACCCCAGACAGGCAGAGACATTCAAGGGTGCAGCTGCCCGAGATCAAGTGCCAATGATAAGTGCTTGACCAGAGACGAGACTTTGTGACTTTAGGTTGAGTGCCTTTAATTCTGCTCAATGCTAACCTGCATGTTTCAGCAGTGAGATTGGCTGGAAATAAAATAATAATGCTGCAGAAACCGTTGGCAGGTATGGTCATGTACTGCACAAGAGCCTTGGTGCCTGAGAAAGCCCATTGGCCCCTGTGCCTTTCAAGAAGACATTAGTATTATGAATGGCACATGATAGGTGGGGGCCTTTTACAGTGCTTGCATTGAGGCTCAGGAACCTATGGCACTATTCCTCAGGCCCTGCACTAGGCATCATGCAGTATATTGTCCACAGTACAGTAATCCTTTAAATGCATGTATCCACATGTATCTATATGTATCTATTATAACAATATAAGACTAAAGCATCATATGTTTCATCTGCTAGGAACCTTGATTTCATTGCATCACTGCCAGTTACTGTATATTATAGCTGCAGATATGACAAGATGAATGCTGTCGTATCTGCACGTGGGAAGACGTCGTTATACAGAATCATTTGAATTTATTTTCATAAAGCCCCTTTTTTAGATCTCGCTGCGGAGGTCTCCATCCCCGCACATTGACTGCGCCGTTGTAATCCAGTTTGGAAAGAATAATGCAGCCTTCTTATGACTCCTTGGCAAACAAGGCCGGTAATTTGTTTTCCTAGGTGCACATTACCAGCAAGGGCTCAGGTGGCCGAGCCGAGACATGAAAAATACATGCCGCATTTACCTTCCTAAATATAAGGATCTAATCGCATTTCAGGCCATCTTACCTATCTCACTTACACATTCAGGGAGATTAATTCCTCGTTACATTTCACTCACATGATCACTTGCAAGTGCCATTTAGCTAAATTTGTCCTGACTAGAACCTGCGCGGCGCAGGGTATCGCCCAAAGGACACATTACAAGCCATTGCCGCCAGCCTTTTTCCTCTCATTAAAAGTTGATACTTCTCGCAAATTACACTCCTGTTCGTTTGGATATTGCATTGTGTTACACTATTAAAAAATATTAAAAAATATATAATAATTAGAGGTTTGAAAACCTATTCTTCATGCAGCCCACATACAAAATAAAAAATAGAAATGGACTGTTATTCATTTATAGTGATGGAGATACAGGAGGTGGGGGGTTGTGCAGATCCTGCTGTATACTAAATCAGTATTGATGGCCCATTTGTCTGCAAACCCAAGCCATTTTTTTCCAACATTTGAGTAAAATCTAATGGGGAGTTTGTAGAAGAAGTTATTTTCACTATATAAGGAGAGAGGGCTTATCCTGGTGGGCTTGATGCTTGTTCAACATTTATTACATTCCTTTGTAGAGAAGGTCCTTGTGACCCTCCGCTGAAAAAATGATAAATTAGTAGAGGTAACCCTGCTCAGGTCCACACTGTCCAATGGGACGAATGATGAGGCCTCCTAGAGCGGGAACACTCTCTTTTTCCCCCAAACCAACTTTTTGGGCTTTCTTTGTTATAAATAAACCCTTTAAAGGGTTTTGTAAGACTTTAATATTGATGACCTATTTTTGATGGCCTTTTTTGAAGTTTGGTATTTTTGTGCCTCCCTGAAGAAATTGGAAGGTTATTACTTTATGGTCCCCCAACCTGCACGTCTGTCGTTCTGTCAGGTCTATTGGTTAATACTAAGTCCAGTATGGCCGTCCCTCTAGTCGGGTCCTGAACCAGTTGGGAAAGGTAATTGTCTTTAGTTATTGCCAAGAACCTGTTTCCTTTATGAGATGTACAGCTTTCAGTTTCCCAGTCTATATCCGGTTAGTTGAAGTCCCCCATAATAACCACCTCATTATGATTTGCCGCCTCGTCTATCTCGTTCAGTAGTAGATTTTCTGTGGACTCTGGTATATTAGGTGGCTTAAACTCCTATTAGTATTTTATTATTGTTTTTGCCTCCATGTATCTCTACCCACAGTGACTCCACTGGAGTTCATGTCCCTCACTTATATCTTCTCAAACTGTGGGCTTTAGACAGCTCTTTACATAAAGGCAGACCCCCCCCCCCCCTCTCCGGTTTTGACGATCCTTTCTAAACAGACTGTAACCCTGTACATTAACTGCCCAGTCATAGCTATCATCCAGCCGTGTCTCAGTTATTCCCACTATGTCATAGTCCTCCTCACACATCACTAATTCCAGTTCTCCAGTTTTATTAGTCCGGCTTCTGGCATTAGTGAACATGCAAGTGAGAGGTTGTTGTATATATCCTACACTTTTCCTTCTGAACTGTTCTAGTCTCTCCATCCATCCCTCCCCAGTTCCACTACCTTTCCCCCGGTCTCTATCTGCACTATTTTCCCCTCCTATAATGTATTTACCCTCCCCCGCAGTCTCTTGATTTTCTTAAACACTCCTCCAACCTTCTAGCCATCTTCTCCCCCAACACAGCTGCCCCTCCCCCATTGAGGTGCAGCCCGTCCCTACGATAGAGCCTGTAGCTGACAAAGAAGTCGGCCCAGTTCTCCAGGAACCCAAACCCCTCCTTCCTAAACCAGTTCTTGAGCCACTTGTTAACCTCCCTAATCTCCCACTGCCTTTCTGGTGTGGCTCATGGCACAGGTAGAATTTCTGAAAACACTACCTTGCCCTGAGCTTGTGACTTAAATCCCTAAAAAGGTATTAGTGTTTTTTCAGTTTCTTTTAATATGGTCATTAAAATCCTTCCAGTAATGTGGAAATTTTTATAATTATGTTAAAAAATAATATTAATAATTATATTAAATATTATAGTAGGGTTGGAATTTCATGATCAATACACAACCACCAGATCATCTTATTTTGATCTGTACATAAGAAACCACCAGATGTTAGAGCCAATATCTGATCTATAAGGCATTTCTAGACAGGGCCGACGCTATAATAAGGCAGAACTAGTGGCTGCCTTAGGGCGCAGAGACGGGGGGAGGCGGAAAAATGAAACTTTTTTTTTTTTCTTAAATACCCTGTATTTTTTGCCCCTGGGTCTTATGGGGTGAATTCTTATGAAACGCTTCCATTTTGGGTACCTACCTATAGGTAGCACTAGAGAGACAGTTTTCTTCCTTCTGGAGGAGAGTCGATTTGCATACTGTACATTTTCCCAAGGACCATTGTCTGTAAGATTCTCTACCAGTTGGATCTCCTCAAGGAGAATCAGAACCTTCCATATGGAAAAAAAATAATAGTAATAATTTAAAAACAAGAAAATAATATTAGACTATTCAGCCACATCTGAACATGGCCTAAAGGTCCCGTCCGGTAAAAGAACCACTGCTATGGGAGCCATTAACCCGCACCATAAGTTTAACCCAGTATTTAAGTGCTGGTTATTTCCCTACATCAATACACTTTTAGTTTACTATACATGAGAAATAAGTTTACAACTAGAAACCCGTGAAGTCTTCTGAGCTGCCTAATGATCTGCAGACAGACAGACAGCGAGGAGAAAAGCAGGGAGAGCTCTTTCTGCAGACGGCTTGGTGAGTTGCAGTCACATAAATGTGCTTTTATCAAGGTTACCAGGAATAGTGACAGCAGGTTTACAGATTTTAGCACCGCCGGCTCCCGGTGGAAAGTGCATTTATTGCTGAAAAACACACCTTCAGCTTCATTAAATCCACCGGCGCCATCAACTCGCTGATCTCTTCCAGGCTCTTAAACACTCAGTTTCAAGTAATCCGACCACAGTTGTGATGTGATAAGGCATTATAAAACATAAATCCTGAGAAATGGTCCTCAAAGTGCTGGAATTAAACTGATGCTGATCATATCACACGACGGTATTTGTAGATACTGTATGGCCACACAAATCAGGTGGAAGAGAACCGAAATAAAACCGAAGACCGTGGAATAGATATATGTGTAATGAATTGTAATTTACATTGCATGTAATGCAAGCAAACCTCCCAATGCATTGCCACCCAACTTTCCCAGTCCCCTGAATCTACCTTGGTAGACCTGATGAACATGGCAGAGCTGCGGAGACTGTACAATGGCACATAAGTACTCTGGAGCAGCCGGTGTACAATACTCCTCACTCACACAGCCAAGCGTATCTCCACAGTAGAGAACTACAGAACACTAACTGATTTATGGGGGTTAAACCGCTGAGACCACCCCACCGATCCTGAAAATTGGGGTCCTGTTCCCCAAGATCACATGAAGTGGAAGGTCGGGCGTGCACACTGGCACTCTATTCATTCTGCCGGAAATAGCCAAGTATAGTGCTCTGCTATTTCGGGGATGCCCAACCTGCCGCTCCATCAGATGTGGAGAATGGAGCCTCCGCGCTTGTGGAAGGTACTGTAATTAGTTAGTTATCTTCTGTCCTGAGGATACGGGATAGCTTCTAACCTTGGCACAAGGCACCTGTGTATGTCGCTATAATAGGATAGCTGCCTTACATCTGGTGACATTAGAGGCGGAGCGTGTTAAGAGCTCATTTGCATCCCTTATTTCCCAGAATTCCAGAGGAGCATGTATGGCCTATAAGTCTCCTCACACCGATTAAGGCACTCTCTCCCGAAGGAGAGATAGTACTCCCCAAATCGCTATAAAAACATATATAAAAAAATAAAACACAGTAAAACTCCCATACATAATAATAAAGTGAATGATGCTGTATGAGCCTCATGCCTCTGTCATGGATACTTTCTACTACACCCCAGATTATGCTTCACATGAGGACAGGTCATTGTGATTTATTCACTATTTCCTTCTGGAAAGTGTCAATCTTATCAGAAATGTCACATCACCCGGGATGGTCGGCTGTCAGGATGAAAGAGGACAAGACAGCACTGACATGGGAGCCCAGGGCGGATTATCGGGGGGGATACTCGTATTGATAATGAGGATGTTGTGATCTCAACAATTATTGCTTCGGTATAAAATATCATAGAGGCATAGATAAATATATTAGTAATAACTGAGTAAAACTGATACATTGCGTCATATTTTGGCCTGGGGGCGGTGCAGGACACGTGAATTCTCTTTTTGATTATTTTTTTTCAAATCCCTATGTAAATTGTCATTTATGAGTCCATGGTCCAAATGTCCTGTTCAGTTTTCTGAATTGAACCATTTAGTATAAAAATTTGACAGCTTTAGGCAGGCTCCATCCAAAAGTTCATTGAGGACAATAAAGAGCGTGTAATCTTCTTCATTCTGCCATAAACTGGAGTACGTTTAATTCATATGCAAATGAGTAGTTAAGAGCACCAAGGGCGGGTCCAGGCCTCTCTGTGCACTCTATATTTTCCTGCTTCTTGAAGGACCTGACAGAGGAAGCAGGTGGAGCAAGGGTGCAGAGTGGCTTGGATCGGCCCTCGGTGCACTGACCTGCTCATGGATCACTAAGAGAAAGGTATCTCTACATTCAGCAGAACATTTCCATCATTTTTAGTCTCCTCCTTTTGCATAGGAATGACCAGACGGAACTGAAATTTCATGGTATTTTCTAAAAGATTATCCGTATGCCAGAGACGCTCAGACTTCTAAGCACTTGAAAATTATCTAAGAAATACCGAACTCCTTTGCCTTCGTGCTGCTAATTAAGGCTAAGATAATAATAGAAGTAAGTGCTAATTAGGAAACTCTTGAAAACCTGGCCTCACAGTAACCTCGAGCCTTGATCTGCGCCGCCCTGTTATAGTGGAGAGCGGTGGCTCAGTCGAGTAATCAGTCATCATGGAGGATGCCAGGTAAATAACTGCAAGTTCTACAGGTGGACTCAGAAATGGTCAGTGTCACCTTAATCCAGCCTGAAAGGTGACTCAAAGAAGGGTACAGCTTCACCTGGAAGGACTGCGCTCAGTGTATGTGAAGGATAGGGGCTATGATGGTGGTCGTAATACTCACAATTCAATGTGATTGCTCCCTAGGTCCATGCAGTGACTGGAGGGCTCACCTTTTCTTTCCTCGGGGTACACCCTGGCATTGGGACTCCTGCCTTGTGGTAGTTGGGGTGGTAAACAGTTGGGCTGGGTTCAAGGCAGGGGTGCAGATGGACGGACGGTGGAGTCAATAACAAGGCCCGTTGGTTGCAATAAATAAAGTCTTTCTTTACTGGATTGAGGATAGGGGTAGTAGTATGTATAGCAGCAACAGGCACAGTAAATCACATAATAATCTCCTCCTTATAGCTGTGTATGGGCAGAAACAATGATGGTAGGAGCAGTAGTCCCTGACTTTACTTCTAAGGACACTTTACAGTCTTTACAAATAACCACAGGCGTGCAATTCTGTACTTCTCGATAATTTGGTACTTGTTAAACATTCCTGCAGTTCCCGGGCTAAGAAGTGCAGATTTAAGATCCAGATGGCCAGTCCATCTCAGAGTGTGGTAGGTGCTGATGGCAATATTTATTTTTCCACAGCAGCAAAGTCTTTCTGCCATAAACCAGCAAATACCTTGCTTTCAGAATCTTGTATGGCCTGGACATTTTTATAAACATGTGATCCCTTCAGGGTTTCTCTGGTAGTAGAGGTGCTTCTTTGGCTGTTTTTCTGAACTTGGACCTGGTCTGCAGGAACTCATACACAGATGTCCTTCCTAAAGGTCTGCTCAGACTAGACTCTCAACTAACTAACCAGGGGAGGACCAGATCCACCACCCTGGAAACCTTTACAGTCTGACAATATTAACTATATATTACATTAGAGCATTTATCTTTAAATAAATAAACTTAACATAGGAAATAGAGCATTGAAAGGGTTTTTCTGGAGCTGCAATTTTGTAGTCCCATTCTTATGATAGGCTATTTGATGAGAGCAGGGGCTGACTTGGCATTTTTGGGGCCCCAATCAAAGTTATTTCTGTGAACCCCCATTACACTGCTAACCACCACTAGAGTTGAGCGAACACCTGGATGTTCGGGTTCGAGAAGTTCGGCCGAACTTCCCGGAAATGTTCGGGTTCGGGATCCGAACCCGATCCGAACTTCGTCCCGAACCCCATTGAAGTCAATGGGGACCCGAACTTTTCGGCACTAAAACGGCTGTAAAACAGCCCAGGAAAGGGCTAGAGGGCTGCAAAAGGCAGCAACATGTAGGTAAATCCCAATGTGGATAGGGAAATGAATAAAAAAAAAAAAAATAAAAAAAAAAATTAACCAAAATCAATTGGAGAGAGGTCCCATAGCAGAGAATCTGGCTTCCCGTCACCCACCACTGGAACAGTCCATTCTCAGATATTTAGGCCCCGGCACCCAGGCAGAGGAGAGAGGTCCCGTAACAGACAATCTGGCTTCATGTCAGCAGAGAATTAGTCTGCATGTCATAGCAGAGAATCAGGCTTCACGTCAGCCACCACTGCAACAGTCCATTGTCAGATATTTAGGCCCAGCACCCAGGCAGAGGAGAGAGGTCCCGTAACAGAGGATCTGGCTTCATGTCAGCAGAGAATCAGTCTGCATGTCATAGCAGAGAATCAGGCTTCACGTCACCCAACAGTCCATTGGCATATATTTAGGCCCTGGCACCCAGACAGAGGAGAGGTTCATTCAACTTTGGATAGCCTCGCAATATAATGGTAAAATGAAAATAAAAATAGGATTGAATGAGGAAGTGCCCTGGAGTCCAATAATATATGGTTAAGGGGAGGTAGTTAATGTCTAATCTGGACAAGGGACGGACAGGTCCTGTGGGATCCATGCCTGGTTCATTTTTATGAACGTCAGCTTGTCCACATTGGCTGTAGACAGGCGGCTGCGTTTGTCTGTAATGACGCCCCCTGCCGTGCTGAATACACGTTCAGACAAAACGCTGGCTGCCGGGCAGGCCAGCACCTCCAAGGCATAAAAGGCTAGCTCTGGCCACGTGGACAATTTAGAGACCCAGAAGTTGAATGGGGCCGAACCATCAGTCAGTACGTGGAGGGGTGTGCACACGTACTGTTCCACCATGTTAGTGAAATGTTGCCTCCTGCTTACACGTTGCGTATCAGGTGGTGGTGCAGTTAGCTGTGGCGTGTTGACAAAAGTTTTCCACATCTCTGCCATGCTAACCCTGCCCTCAGAGGAGCTGGCCGTGACACAGCTGCCTTGGCGACCTCTTGCTCCTCCTCTGCCTTGGCCTTGGGCTTCCACTTGTTCCCCTGTGACATTTGGGAATGCTCTCAGTAGCGCGTCTACCAATGTGCGCTTGTACTCGCGCATCTTCCTATCACGCTCCAGTGCAGGAAGTAAGGTGGGCACATTGTCTTTGTAGCATGGATCCAGCAGGGTGGCAACCCAGTAGTCCGCACAGGTTAAAATGTGGGCAACTCTGCTGTCGTTGCGCAGGCACTGCAGCATGTAGTCGCTCATGTGTGCCAGGCTGCCCAGGGGTAAGGACAAGCTGTCCTCTGTGGGAGGCGTATCGTCATCGTCCTGCCTTTCCCCCCAGCCACGCACCAGTGATGGACCCGAGCTGCTTTGGGTGCCACCCCGCTGTGACCATGCTTCATCCTCATCCTCCTCCACCTCATCCTCGTCCTCCTCGTCCATTTGTACCTGGCCTCTGCTGTTGCCAAAAGCCTCCCTCTGAGTCACTTCGAAGAGACTGGCCTGAAAGTGCTAAAAATGACCCCTCTTCCTCCTCCTCCTCCTCCTGGGCCACCTCCTCTTCCATCATCGCCCTAAGTGTTTTCTCAAGGAGACATAGAAGTGGTATTGTAACGCTGATAACGGCGTCATCGCCACTGGCCATGTTGGTGGAGTACTCGAAACAGCGCAACAGGGCACACAGGTCTCGCATGGAGGCCCAGTCATTGGTGGTGAAGTGGTGCTGTTCTGTAGTGTGACTGACCCGTGCATGCTGCAGCTGAAACTCCACTATGGCCTGCTGCTGCTCGCACAGTCTGTCCAGCATGTGCAAGGTGGAGTTCCACCTGGTGGGCACGTCGCATATGAGGCGGTGAGCGGGACGGCCGAAGTTACGCTGTAGCGCAGACAGGCGAGCAGCAGCAGGATGTGAACGCCGGAAGCGCGAACAGACGGCCCGCACTTTATGCAGCAGCTCTGACATGTCGGGGTAGTTGTGAATGAACTTCTGCACCACCAAATTCAGCACATGCGCCAAGCAAGGGATGTGCGTCAAATTGGCTAGTCCCAGAGCTGCAACGAGATTTCGCCCATTATCACACACCACCAGGCCGGGCTTGAGGCTCACCGGCAGCAACCACTCGTCGGTCTGTTGTTCTATACCCCGCCACAACTCCTGTGCGGTGTGGGGCCTGTCCCCCAAACATATGAGTTTCAGAATGGCCTGCTGACGTTTACCCCGGGCTGTGCTGAAGTTGGTGGTGAAGGTGTGTGGCTGACTGGATGAGCAGGTGGAAGAAGAGGAGGAGGAAGCCGAGAAGGAGGAGGTGGCAACAGGAGGCAAAGAATGTTGCCCTGCGATCCTTGGCGGCGGAAGGACGTGCGCTAAACAGATCTCCGCCTGGGGCCCAGCTGCCACTACATTTACCCAGTGTGCAGTTAGGGAGATATAGCGTCCCTGGCCGTGCTTACTGGTCCACGTATCTGTGGTTAGGTGGACCTTGCTACAGATGGCGTTGCGCAGTGCACACTTGATTTTATCGGATACTTGGTTGTGCAGGGAAGGCACGGCTCTCTTGGAGAAGTAGTGGCGGCTGGGAACAACATACTGTGGGACAGCAAGCGACATGAGCTGTTTGAAGCTGTCTGTCCACCAGCCTAAATGACAGCATTTCATAGGCCAGTAGTTTAGAAATGCTGGCATTCAGGGCCAGGGATCGAGGGTGGCTAGGTGGGAATTTACGCTTTCTCTCAAATGTTTGTGAGATGGAGAGCTGAACGCTGCCGTGTGACATGGTTGAGACGCTTGGTGACGGAGGTGGTGGTGGTGTTGGTGGTACATCCCCTGTTTGCTGGGCGGCAGGTGCCAACGTTCCTCCAGAGGCAGAGGAAGAGGCCGAGGCGGCAGCAGCAGAAGAGGCCGAGGCGGCAGCAGCAGAAGAGGCCGAGGCGGCAGCAGCAGAAGAGGCCGAGGCGGCAGCAGCAGAAGAGGCCGAGGCGGCAGCAGCAGAAGAGGCCGAGGCGGCAGCAGCAGAAGAGGTAGCAGGGGGAGCCTGAGTGACTTCCTTGGTTTTAAGGTGTTTACTCCACTGCAGTTCATGCTTTGCATGCAGGTGCCTGGTCATGCAGGTTGTGCTCAGGTTCAGAACGTTAATGCCTCGCTTCAGGCTTTGATGACACAGCGTGCAAACCACTCGGGTCTTGTCGTCAGCACAATGTTTGAAGAAGTGCCATGCCAGGGAACTCCTTGAAGCTGCCTTTGGGGTGCTCGGTCCCAGATGGCGGCGGTCAGTAGCAGGCGGAGTCTCTTGGCGGCGGGTGTTCTGCTTTTGCCCACTGCTCCCTCTTTTGCTACGCTGTTGGCTCGGTCTCACCACTGCCTCTTCCTCCAAACTGTGAAAGTCAGTGGCACGACCTTCATTCCATGTGGGGTCTAGGACCTCATCGTCCCCTGCATCGTCTTCCACCCAGTCTTGATCCCTGACCTCCTGTTCAGTCTGCACACTGCAGAAAGACGCAGCAGTTGGCACCTGTGTTTCGTCATCATCAGAGACATGCTGAGGTGGTATTCCCATGTCCTCATCATCAGGAAACATAAGTGGTTGTGCGTCAGTGCATTCTATGTCTTCCATCGCTGGGGAAGGGCTAGGTGGATGCCCTTGGGAAACCCTGCCAGCGGAGTCTTCAAACAGCATAAGAGACTGCTGCATAACTTGAGGCTGAGACAGTTTCCCTGGTATGCATGGGGGTGATGTGACAGACTGATGGGGTTGGTTTTCAGGCGCCATCTGTGCGCTTTCTGCAGAAGACTGGGTGGGAGATAATGTGAACGTGCTGGATCCACTGTCGGCCACCCAATTGACTAATGCCTGTACCTGCTCAGGCCTTACCATCCTTAGAACGGCATTGGGCCCCACCATATATCGCTGTAAATTCTGGCGGCTACTGGGACCTGAGGTAGTTGGTTCACTAGGACGTGTGGCTGTGGCAGAACGGCCACGTCCTCTCCCAGCACCAGAGGGTCCACTAACACCACCACGACCATGTCCACGTCCGCGTCCCTTACTAGATGTTTTCCTCATTGTTATGGTTCACCACAACAACAAAAATATTATTTGGCCCAATGTATTGTATTCAAATTCAGCGGGATATAAATTTGAGGCCTAGTATTTAGGCGCTGGGTGACCGGTATGGATTTAGTGACAGAATTAGACTTAGAAATGCACAGTAGCGTGTGTGTGAAGTTATTCTGAATGACCCTATGTGCACCTTGAATATTATATACCCTTTTAGGGCTAGATTTCAAATAGCTCTGATATAGCAGAAACCACTAAATTATGAAATTGCTAAATTGGGAATTGTATTTTAACCCAGAACAAAAAATGTGCTTTGACGGACACTAAATAACTTTCCCAGCCACAACAGGACAGCGGTAACGACAGATTTAGCGGGATATAAATTTGAGGCCTAGTATTTAGGCGCTGGGTGACCGGTATGGATTTACTAACAGAATTAGACTTGGAAATGCACAGTAGCGTGTGTGTGAAGTTATTCTGAATGACCCTATGTGCACCTTGAATATTATATACCCTTTTAGGGATAGATTTCAAATAGCTCTGATATAGCAGGAACCACTAAATTATGAAATTGCTAAATTGGGAATTGTATTTCAACCCTGAACAAAAAATGTGCTTTGACGGACACTAAATAACTTGCCCAGCCACAACAGGACAGCGGTAACGAGAGATTTAGCGGGATATAAATTTGAGGCCTAGTATTTAGGCGCTGGGTGACCGGTATGGATTTACTGACAGAATTAGACTGGGATATGGCCAAAAAATAACCACACTATTGCTGGTTAAATGCACTTGGTGACGGGCGCAGCTTGCCCCTGATGTAGTATATGGCCAAAAAATGAACAGACTATTGCTGGTTAAATGCACTTGGTGACGGGCGCAGCTTGCCCCTGATTTAGTATATGGCCAAAAAATAAACAGACTATTGCTGGTTAAATGCACTTGGTGTCACAGCTTGACCAACCACACTACTGAGGGTTAAATGCACTTGGTGACGGGCGCAGCTTGCCCCTGATGTAGTATATGGCCAAAAAATAAACAGACTATGCACTTGGTGTGACAGCTTCACCCTGATGTAGGCTTTAGCCAAAAAACAACCACACCATTGAGGGTTAAATGCACTTGGTCGCAGCTTGTGCTGGCGCACCACAAGACACAAAATGGCCGCCGATCACCCCAGAAAAAAGTGACTGACAAACGGTCTGGGCAGCCTAAAAACAGTGAGCAATTGAGGATCAGCAGCTCAATGATGCACAGCTGCAGATCGATCGATTAATCAAGTCCTTTGGAGGAGTTAATCTGCCAAATCTCGCCCTACTGTCGCAGCCGCAACCTCTCCCTACGCTAATCAGAGCAGAGTGACGGGCGGCGCTATGTGACTCCAGCTTAAATAGAGGCTTGGTCACATGGTGCTCTGGCCAATCACAGCCATGCCAATAGTAGGCATGGCTGTGATGGCCTCTTGGGGCAAGTAGTATGACACTTGTTGATTGGCTGCTTTGCAGCCTTTCAAAAAGCGCCAAGAAAGCGTCACAAAAGCGCCAAGAAAGCGACGAACACCGAACCCGAACCCGGACTTTTACGAAAATGTCCGGGTTCGGGCCCGTATCACGGACACCCCAAAATTCGGTACCAACCCGAACTATACAGTTCGAGTTCGCTCATCCCTAACCACCACCCATTTTGCCACTAAGCTCCATCACCACCCGGACCACCAAGACCCACTCTCAGCTTAGCTGTGCAGTTTGGGCACTTTTGTTACTGATCTACAGCTGTTAAGGGTCCTGTTCCCCCACTGGCCCCTTTGCAGCTAAACTGGCTGCACAGGTAGGATGTCCAGCCGCGATATATAGTCATCTGGATTCTGGTGCCCCAAGCATGTGCTTGGATTGCATGTTGGTAAAGTCGGACCCTGGGTGGAAATTTGGCTTACAGCAACCCGCTGATCAGCTGAATGAAGGGTGATATCATAATGAGCTCTGTCAGTGACATTGCCTGACATGTCCACTTTTAGACTCCAAAATAGGTTCTTATGTCACAGGTGTGGCTATGAGCAAGGGGCGATGTCACAAGGGCGGTGCAAGCTCTATAAACTGGAATCACAGTGTCACGGATGGTGTTACAGAAAACTAGAAGACACAAATGAAGATCCGACTGACTTGATCCAAAACTAAGGAACAGGAGGGTAAGCCCTGTAATAGCCCTAGCTCTCTCCCTTACTGCTCAGCCTATGCAAAAATTTCAATGGTAGAAAATTGCATACCCTCGTTCCTCGACTGTATGACACCTGAACACCCTATAATAGTGAGGGGACACGACCACCGGCTCCCTACACTTAATACGGAGGGAGTCAGGGTCACCTAGGATCAAGCCCACAGGCAAACAGAAATAAAGAAAACAGACTTATCTTGTGGATACAGCAGTAACAGCTTCTAGCATCAGCACACTCCAGGAAGTTGCATAAACCGCAAAGTGATGCAGTATGGGAGGGGATTTAAAGGGATGCAATCAGTGCAACTAGATGACAGCCGAGAGAGGGAAACAAGATGACAAAACAAAAGCAAAACAAAAGAAAGCTCTGGCAGGAGGTTCTGAAGAACGTCTGTCAGAGCTTCTCAGATGTCTGGTGGTGACACACAGCTGAAAGAGAGCCATGGAAATTGAGCTAGTGAGCCACTGATGTGGTGTGACCCCTATAAGACTACCTAGTGGAAAATGACACTGACTATGACATCACAGGGTCCTATGCCACTGACTTAATGACATCATAGAGAGGTTATAGACATCATAGACGTGATGAGGTCATAATGGCCAATATCAGTGATCAGCGCCCTAGAATATGTAGGCAATGATGTCACAGTTAGGGGTGTGGTAAGTGATGATGACCTCACTAGGGTGGCTTACCCTATAAACTGAGCACTGGGATTGTAGATTTAGCTACAGATCAACTATTTAACAACTTGACCAAAGAAGACGACTCAAAAACTTCCATTTACGGCTTATTATTATTATTAGGGTTGAATGCACTTCCAGTCCTCTCCATTTCCTTTCACTCTATACAAATGTATAGCACTCCCTTGGCGTTGTCTAATATCCTTATAATGTACAGTATAATTTCCGTCTCTGCATATATAATACATCAGTTATGCTAATATATGTATCTACTGCTACCTAAAAGCTCCTGCTGGTGCATGGGCGCCGTGACTGGCAATGTTCTTAGGATTTCCAGCAGGGAATACTCCGTCTCATAGACTGACATCTCGTACGGTACAGCTCGTTCCTTCGCCTTAGTCAAGAAATTTGCTACTTTGTTTTCAAGTAGCTCGAAGGCTTTTCTAATGCCCAGAACAGTGATCCCATTATAAGCCTTTCCTGAGTCCTGCGCAGCACCAGGACCTGAAGCGATATCTCTGGCTGATGTATGGCCAGCAATCACACAGATGTACGGCGAAGGCAGAACCAGTAACGTGGAATCTAAACTGCATATGGAATACATATTGTACACTTAAATAGTAATTATATGGTTGAGAACAGCGTCGGCACACCTGTACGTTTAAGGCGTGCGAGCCCTAGACATCTGTCCGCGTCCACCTGCCAGGCACCTGTTCTGCTATTTCAATGCCATTTGATTACTTGAGATGTAGAGCCTCTTGTAGGGTAATGAGTGATTTTTACATTCTACATGATTGAAAACAGGTGTTCTGAGGCTGTGCAATTTTAGGCATGAATAATTCAGCTTCTATAGAATATGTTGCTCCAACATGGCAGTGTTTGTCTTGCAGACATGACCGGGCACATGTATTACGAGTCTGTATTTGCCTGCGGATCACAGTCATACAACCGGTACCGATGCGCATGTGAATTGGGTACGAGTGATGAATGTTGTTGTATACCTGTCCCTGCAAGAAAATAATGTCCTAGTACTTTATAGTTATAGAACATCCATGATATGGCAGCATACTATTCACTGGCATATTGTACAACCGCCATGCACTTGTGGCAAAATCGACAGACCCCATGCATGTCTTGCACGATGTACACCTCCAATGCATCGGTGGCAAAATGTACTGCCACTATACATGTGTAGCATAATGTACATCCACCATACACATGTAGTAAAATGTACATCTGCCATAGAAGTGTAACATAATGTACTGCCGCAATACATGGGTGGCAAAATGTACTGCCACTATACACGTGTAGCATAATGTACACCCATCATACACATATAACATAAATTCTATATATTCTATACATATTCTATATATTGTAACACATTCATCCTATCAGAGTGGCTATTCTATCTATCTATCTATCTATCTATCTATCTACTGCCATATATCTTCCAAGTATTTCTGACATCGCTACTATACATCCATATTAGAGATGAGCAAATTGATTCTAAAATAATGGAATTTGGCCATTATAATAATGGCCAAAATAATGGAGTTGTATCTGAATCCGATGCTTCAGTGATTGTGTTGCGCACATAGAGTGAGAGACAGAAAAAGAAATGCATGAACATTTAAAAAAAAGTAAGAGTCTAGGTAGAGTCCTAGGAGTGTCACACAAGTTTTTAGGCCAATTGGAGAACTTAAAGTTCTGGTAGACCTTAATCGAATTGGTCTACCTACAGTGCTTTGCAAAAGTATTCACCCCCATTGACTTTTTTTCGCATTTTGGTGCCTCACAACCTGGAATTAACATGGATTGTTTGAGGATTTGCATCATGTAATTTACAGAACATGCCGACAACTTTGAAGATGTTTTTTTTTATATATATTTTTTATTGTGAAGCAAACAACAAATAGGACAAAATAACAGAAAAAGTCAATGTGCATAGCTATTCACCCCCCTAAAGTCAATACTTTGTAGAGCCAACTTTGGCGGCAATCACAGCACCAAGTCGCTTTGGATAAGTTTCTATGCGCTTGCCACATCTTACCACTGGGATTTTTGCCCATTCCTCCTTGCAGAACTGCTCCAGCTCCTTCAGGTTGGATGGTTTGCATTTGTGAACAGCAATCTTTAAGTCTGACCACAGATTTTCTATTGGATTGAGATCTGGGCTGTGACTCGGCCGTTCCAACACATTTACATGTTTCCCCTTAAACCACTTAAGTGTTGCTTTAGCCGTGTGTTTGGGGTCATTGTCCTGCTGGAAGGTGAACCTCGGTCCTAGTCTCAAATCACGCACAGAGTGGGACAGGTTTTGCTCAAGAACATCCCTGTATTTAGCACCATCCATCTTTCCCTCAGCTCTGACCAGTTTCCCAGTCCCATCCCCACAGCATGATGCTGCCACCACCAGGTCTCACTGTGGGGATGGTGTTCTTTGGGTGATGTGATGTGTTGGGTTTGTGCCAGACATAGCGTTTTCTTGAAGGTCGAAAAGTTCAGTTTTAGTCTCATCAGACCAGAGCAGCTTCCTCCATACATTTTGGGAGTCTCCCACATGCCTTTTCGCAAACTCACAACGTGCCTTTTTTTTTTTTAGCTGAAAGTAATGGCTTTCTTCTGGCCACTCTGCCATAAAGCCCAACTCTATGGAGCGTACGGCTTATTGTCGTCCTATGTACAGATACTGCAGTCTCTGCTGTGGAACTCTGCAGCTCCTCCAGGGTTACCTTAGGTCTCTGTGCTGCCTCTCTGATTAATGCCCTCCTTGCCTGGTCCGTGAGTTTTGGTGGGCGGCCGTCTCTTGGCAGGTTTGCTGTTGTGCCATGTTCTTTCCATTTGGTTATGATAGATTTGATGGTGCTCTTGGAGATCATCAAAGATTTGTTTGTTTTTTATAACCTAACCCTGACTTATATTTCTCAACAACATTGTCCCTTACTTGTTTGGAGAGTTCCTTGGTCTTCATGGCAGTGTTTGGTTAGTGATGCCTCTTGCTTAGGTGTTGCGCCCTTTGGGGCCTTTTAAAAAAGGTGTGTATATGTAATGACAGATCATGTGACACTTAGATTGCACACAGGTGGACATTATATTACTAATTATGTGACTTCAGAAGTTAATTGGTTGCACTAGAGCTTTTTATGGGCTTTCTAACAAAGGGGGAAATGTTTTCCAGAAAAAAGAAAAATTCTGGTCGGCAACGCTGGTGGGGATACAGGGTGTTAAACCTTCGCCGATCAGACATTGACGGCCTATCCTTAGGATAGTCATCATTTGTAAAATCCTGAACAACCCCTTTAATGGATTTTAAAAAAATAATCCTCCACGCAAGGCTGAATAGCTTTTTTGGATTTGCGGATTTGCATGCAGCAAGTCTGAGGCATTTTACAGCGTCAGCAAAGTGGACGATGCTTTATGAAATCTCATCCACATGTTGCAAAAATATCTGCATTGTAAAATGACCCTTGGTAAAGATTGTAAATCTGCAGAAAGTCAGCATGTGCTGTGCATTTCACACTTTGACGTGCATTTGTCGCAGATTTTGCACATTTTTTAACTGCAAACCCCTTGTGGATGTACGCTCAGTAGGAAGCATGTACAGAGGCTGAATCCCAAAATTTTACAAACATGACAAGGCTTGCTACAGAAGAGAGCTCTGATACACTGTAACGAGCCAGGCACTTGTCAGTAAGACAACCAGCAAACTGAGAAAACTTTTCATTCCTAGAAAGCCTCCTGTGAATAAATGCATATGACTACACGAGATGTGGTTCATGCATTTAGAAGGCACATCCCACAGAGCAGACTAGAATTCATGTGCAGTGATGGTCTCAGGTACCATCGTGTTCCTCTTGGCATAAAATATTCTTCTAGCACAGATACTGGTTGTGGTTCCAGCGTTCACACCCGTGAACAATTCCAGCAATTCCCTGGCCTTGTAGGATGGTATGTCTGCCATTAACATATTTGTTTTCTGGTACATTCTTGTAGTGCCACAGCGACCCACAATTCCAAACAAAAAGATTCCTCAGACATGAAATCTTTCTTAAGAGCTGCTGAGGAGAAGCTATCGCTGTGCACGTTACCACCAGCTCAAGTGTTTTCTTCGTGAAGTGGAAGCGGGAAAGAGGCAATTTTCATGTGTTGAAGGACAAGTGTAAACATTCAGATGAAGTATGCGACTTTAATTATGGTTTACCAAAGAACAAATTTAAAGGGAATCTGCCATTAAAACAAGCATGATTCAAATTACCTCTAAAGGCAGCGCTTAGCGCCTCGAATCCATGCCAGTTTGCATACAAATAGAAGTCGTGATTGCTACATTATTGGTAGAAAGTGCAATCCTGTCACTTACAGTACTTCTAGTGCAATCACTCATTCTCGCCATAATGTTTCTTAACAGCACTGACGTAAATCATGGAGCCTGGAAGAGAGGTGTCCATATCTCAGAAGAAGTGTGCCCACCGCTGAGATTTGCATTTGAATTCTTTCGGCAATTTTTTACCAAATTTAAAAATAGGGCATGCGGGGCAGTTACCCCAGGGTTTCCACTACTTTGAAGACCAAGGATGCCTCCACCACTCACCCTTCTTACCCATCCTACTCTTCCTTTTCACTCTTCCCAGCATTTTCTGGTTAAAGGGTTCTTTCATTTCAGATGTCATATTGATGTCAGAAGTTTGGATTGGTGGGGTTTTGTTGGGATCTCCAAGGATCACTAAAACATAGGATCCAAAGAGCTCACTTATGTTCTGGCTCTTTGGTCTTGACTAGCTCCTTTCAGTGAGTGGTGTCCAAGGCCAAAGAAAGTCTGCGAGTCTCTGCACGATCCCAAGCAATTAGCTCAGCGCTTCTACCCCTTTATGACAAAATATCAGACTTTACGTCTCTAGTAGTCAACATTTTTATGGCCATTGTATACACTGCTCACCTGTGGAACCTCAACGGCTCAAGTAAATCGAGTCCTGTGATGGTTCTTTCTGTTCAGCTCAGAAGACATCAAGAACATCTTTCTGGATCTTTCTTTTGACCTCTAGGGTAGTTGCTGGCTTTGTTATCACCCAAACAATGCATTCATTTCACTTGAATGGGAGCAGAGCTGTAGTACCCCGCCACAGCCAATACACAGTGAATAAAACCAGTATCAGAAGGTTCCATCCACCCAGTGGCGTAATTAGAGTTCTATGGGCCGCGGGGCAAACTTTTTATTGGGCCCCCCGACTCCCCAGAACCCTCTCGCACTGTAGGTATGAATGCATTGTAATAGATTATTAAATAGAAGAGGTAGGTGTTTAATTTGTTATTAATTTTATTTTTATTATTTTGCCCCCTCTGTATATATATCCATTTAGCCCCCTGTATATATATATATCCATTTTGCCCCCTCTGTATATATATCCATTTCCCCCCTCTGTATATACAGTATATCCATTTTGCCCCCTCTATATATATATCCATTTTGCCCCCTCTGTATATATATCCAGTTTGCCCCCTCTGTATATATATATCCATTTTGCCCCCTCTGTATATATATCCATTTCCCCCCTCTGTATATACAGTATATCCATTTTGCCCCCTCTATATATATATATCCATTTTGCCCCCTCTGTATATATATCCATTTTGCCCCCTCTGTATATATATATCCATTTTGCCCCCTCTGTATATATATATCCATTTTGCCCCCTCTGTATATATATATCCATTTTGCCCCCTCTGTATATATATCCATTTCACCCCCTCTGTATATATATTCATTCTGCCCCCTATGTATTTATATATCCATTTTGCCCCCTGTGTATATATTCAATTTTTTGCCCCCCCTGTATATATTTCATTCTTTGACCCCTATGTATATATTTCATTTTTTCCCCCCTATTTTTTGCATTTTGCCCCTATATTACATAAGATTGCCCCAGAGGCCGGGCCCCTATGAAGGATTTGCTGCCAGTGCTGTGTCGGCATGCCACTGTTCCACACAGCCAGGTCCGCCCCTGTGAGTATGAAGACGGCAGTGTGTGCACATTTACACATACAAAAAAAAAATACTTACCTACTCTGAGACTGCTCCGCTCTCGCTGTCTTGTTCTCGCACAATCCCGTCATCCAGCATGCAGCATGGGTCCGCATCAACCCACGTGATCCCGCGAGACCCGCCGGCGCTGAGGTCACAGGTCTGGATCATTCATCACAGCAAGAATGGTGCAGTACCGGATGGGTGGGAGCAGGGCCGGGGGTGGTGGTTAGCAGGGCAGGGCATAACTAATCTGCGCAGTGCTGCACCGCCGGCCAGGCACAGAGGCCGGGACAACCAGGTCCGACCCGGCTAGCCATTAAACCATAAAAAATCTAAATTACTTGCGGCAGGTTGTGGGGCTGCGGTCGCCTCTGCAACTGCGATCATTACGCCCCTGCATCCACCGTTTTCTTTCCAGCACCAACAGCTGCAGAGAACATTTGATCTGTGTGGGTGCTGGTATCCCATTGACCTGATATTGATGTGACCTATATTGAAGACAGGTCCTCAATATCTAGAAACTGGAGAGCCCCTTCAAGCCAGATTTCGAAACTGCAACTTTTTAAAAAGTTGTAAAAATTGGGGGCGTAGAAAGTGGAGGAACATCGCAAGACATAAAAATTATAAGTGGAGAAGAAGAAGAAGAATAAATGGTAACCTCTGTGTCGGCGCTGTCAGCAGGAGTCTGGTACCAGGTAAATATTGGTAAAAGCAAATGGTGATTAATTTTCAGTCGACGCGTTTTAAGGGCCGACCCAGAGGTTCACATTTTTAATTCTTCTTCTCTACTTATATCATTTCATCCCGACGACCGCATCCACGGCACGGGTAGGAACCAAGGCAGCAGCGCAGGCATCCCGCATGCTGATCGGGCAATATTGGCAAAACACAACATAACCATTGTGACTTCTCACAACAGCAGACAGTAAGCGCAATAATTTTTATGTTATTACCCTAATGAAACAACACCACACATGAGGCGCTGCCTCCCGTCCTTTCTCTTCTCTTGCATTTAAAAAAATTAGAAGCAAATGATTACAACGTAGAAACTGGTAAAACCGACTTTAAAAATTGCCCTCGTAATAAATCTCTCCCATGGTGTTTGGTAGTGTTGAGCGAAAGAAAACATTCGAAGTGGAATTCGGTCCGAAGTTTAGGATAACTTCGGTTCGCAACAAAGCTGAATTTCCTTGCGCTTCATGGTAACAAATCAGGTTTTCCTGAAATGGCGACTGCACGTGTTACAAAGTCAAAGTAAGAAGCCCGGGAACGTGAGATCACCCATAATGCCGTGCAGCCAGCCAATCTGCAGATAGCCATCCCTGTGATGTCAGAGCCCTATAAAACCCTCATCCCGAGCAGTCAATTCACTGTGAGCTGAGCATAGGCAGACACATGGCAAGCATTCATGCGCTACGGATAGTGTCGCTGAAAATTGTTTTAAAAAGGAATATTAAAGAGTGAGAGTGCAGGGAGATCGTAGGGAGAGTTTTTGAGACTAGGGAGACAGCAAGGAGACTGCAGGTTGAGTATAATCGCCATGTGCATCATGTTCTAGAGCACTCCCATTCAGAGTTAATACCTTATTTCAGTGATACAGTTAAGGCTACTTTTACACTTGCGTTTGGTACGGATCCATCATGGATCTGCACAGACGGATCCGTCCAGATAATACAACCGTCTGCATCCGTTCAGAACGGATCTCACAAACGGAAAGCCAAAAGGCCAGTGTGAAAGTAGCCTAAGTTGAGTCCAAATTCCAGGATGGTGCAATTTTTTGCCATGAAATTGTGTGCACTGGAACGAAGTTGATTGTAGCGGGATGCCTTCTGTTAGCTGTTGCATTACATGTAATATTTCGCCCTGTACATGTGTGCAGTGGAATAAAATTTATCATAGCGAATGCCTTCTGTTAACTGTTTCGTACAATGGTCAGTATAAGACCAAGGTTACATTTTTTGCCTTCTACATGTGTGCAATTTTGCTTCAAAATTTATAATAGCAAATGCCTTCCGTTAGCGATACAGTTGTTATACATTATGGCCAACAGACAGTTGTCTGGGCCCTCCAAAACAATGAGCAGTGGCAAAGCACAAGTAGCAGCAGAAGAAGGTGGTGGTAGCAGCAGGCCCAGCTACAGGCCAGAGGTGCCACTGTCATCTAGAGGTCATGTTTCGACCAACAATCCAGCTGCACTAGAATGGTTGACTCACTCTTCACAATCATCTCAAGTTACAACAGATACACACAGCCATCAATCAGTGGGTTCCTCTGATGCCACGCTTAGTTGGCATGGCCCAGGAACTGCCTCTATGCACTCAACCTCTCCTGAACCTGCCTCTTGCTTTTGCTGCTCATCTGCTAGCCAAGTCAATGTTCTCCGCCAGCCCTGCTCCGCTTTTCAGCGACAATGACCTTTGTGGAGACAGTCAGCAGTTACAGGCCAACAGAGACCGCCACTGGGGGCTCCATTAGGTGTGCAACCACAGATGATGGGAGCATATGTGGGAGCACATGTTGCGAGAGGTCATGGAGGTACGCAAGAGACAGGTGAGGGTGACACAAGTGACTCGCAAATATATGTAGATGATGATGTAGCCCATCGCACGTGGCCAGATGAACAGGGGACATGGTCATCATCAGGGGGTGAGGGTGGCAGCGCACCCAAGAGACAGCAGGGTGGAAGCAGTGGGAGATCTTTATCCAAACCCGGGAGGGGTACACCGTCTGCTACTCGGGAGACTGCCTGTGAGGAACACATTAGCAGTGCACAAGTTCATAAAAGCAGCGGCAGGAGGGCATCACGCATTGATGAAGGCAAAAACAAATGGTCGCCAGTGTGGGGATATTTCACACAGTCACTTAGGGACATTAGAGTGGCGGTTTTCAGGATATATAAGCAGATGGTGAGACGGGGCCAGGGTGCTAATGTTGGTACGACGGCCCTGCATCAACACATGGAGCGTCAACATAGAGTTGCGTGGTAAAACAGTGCCACCGGCCCGAACCCCCTCTCCAACAGTCAAGACTTGTCAATGTAGGCAGAAGGAAGGTGTTATTCCATCCCATAAACTTCAATGTCGTCCATTGCTCCTTATGCTCCTTCTCCTCGTCACTTTCGACAGCAAGCGATCACCGAAGCGATTAAAAAAAGACTTGCACTAGCGTTGAGCAAATCGAAGCCAAGTAGCTCTACTATAACTTTTCATTGACTTTAGTATGGAGATTTAGATCACTTAAGATTTACCATCACCTACAATGCTTACTATATCTCTTAAGAGTCAACGTCCTGCCCCGTACTCCTCCTGTTCCCCTTCTCGTGCCAACATATTTTCTCCTCGTGCAGTTGGCAATTCTGTTCATTACATCAAGTATGTTCTAATGTGATCTGGAAGGCTCAGCAGCTGACGAAAGACATGAATCAAAGCAATGTTTAATATGACCAGGACTGCAGTGTGTCAATCACCCGCACACATTTGTCTGCACCGTTATCCATAGAATGGTAACACACACAGATGCTTGTAATGTCATCTATATGTACCGTGCAACCGAAGCCTCTAACAGATGGGAAATCTCTGTTCAAGTGGAAGAGAAAACAGCTCTATTAGCCGAGTGCAGGTCCAGATGCTTAAATCAGGGAATACGTGCAGCAGAACAATTCCACCCTCTGCTGAAATTTACTCTGCATGATCCACAGTGCAAGTACATGGAGATCCTGCAGGGGGAATGCCTCCGTATCAGGCCCAATCTGGGTGCTTTATGTATTTATGTTTAAGTACATCGAAAGCTGCGGGTGGTATTTGTAATATGTCTCAATTACCATTGCTGCTCGCTTATTAGTCTCGGGGAAAAAAAATATGGAAACCGTCAACAAGTATACTATCTACTGTTGACAGATCTTATTATGGCCCAAGCAAAGCTTTGTTGCAACAATGCTTGTTGACACGTGACCATGCTAAACTGCTGATAGCTCTAGGTAGGGGGCTGGGGGGAGCAGTACAAACATGCTGTAAATATTCATTTTATTTTACTCACTTATTTAGCACTGACCTATTCCGCAGCGCTTTACAGAATATTTTATGTTGTCATATTCTGCTTCTTAAGTGCACAGAAGGTGGAGCTTCACTGTGAAGTGCTTTCTGCAACCAGCTGCTTCACAAACCCTCCCCCCTGGTCTGAGTGAAAGCTGTAGCATCCAATCAGGAGACCAAGAGCAGAGGGAAGTGTCTGTGAAGCAGCTCAGTGAGGAGAGCACTTTACAGTGACGCTCCACCTCCAGGACACTTAAGAAGCAGAATCTGGCAAAATAAAACTTCATATTCTCACTACTCCTGATCATTAAAGCTCCATATGTTTTTACTGCTTTCTCCTATTCCTATCTAGTGCTGCCTGGAGTTGGTTAAAACTGCTGACAGATTCCCTTTAAATTCAAATATCTACATGAAAGCTTGCATTGGGTAATTACGTGTTAGGGTTCGTTCACAGGAACGTGTGAAGCTCGTGCCTGTGCTGTAGACCGCAAATTGTGGTCCGCAATGCATAGGCACCGTCCATGGGGCAGGCGCATGGGGATCGCAGACCCATTCACTTGAATGGGTCCGCGATCCTTCCGTTCCGCAAAAAGATAGAGCAAGTTCTATCTTTTTGCAGTGCGGAAGCACGGAACGGAACCCCAGAAAGCACTCCGTAGTGTTCCGTTCTTCAGTTCCACACCGTTCCACATCTCCAGATTTGCGGACCCATTGAAATGAATGGGTCCGCATCCGTGATGCGGAATGGCCACAGAACGGTGCCCGTGTATTGCGGATCCACAAATGCGGTCCGAAATACGGCAACTGCGGTAGTAGTAAAGCACAGTAGCGGGTAAACAGAAAAGAACTGCAAGGATGTACTGCACGGTCTCTTTGGCATTTCTAAATGTGAGTTATTTAGAATTTTCCTGTGACATTTCATATTATGACATTACCTTGTGCATTATCCGTCAAATGTGTTCTGTGATGTAATTTCATTGAGTTAATTTTCCCTTTATTATAACATTACTATATTTATTAGCCCCATGCTGTGACATCACTGAATACATTAGGACTGCATTGTGACATCTCTGTGTGCATTAGCATTGTGATATCACTCTGTGTTTTATCCCTGTACCGTGACATCACTGTGTGCATTATTTCTATATTGTGACATCACTGTGTGCATTATTTCTATATTGTGACATCACTGTGTGCATTATTTCTATATTGTGACATCACCCGTGTGCATTATTTCTATATTGTGACATCACTGTGTGCATTATTTCTATATTGTGACATTACTGTGTGCATTATTTCTATATTGTGACATTACTGTGTGCATTATTTCTATATTGTGACATCACTGTGTGCATTATTTCTATATTGTGACATCACTGTGTGCATTATTTCTATATTGTGACATTACTGTGTGCATTATTTCTATATTGTGACATCACTGTGTGCATTATTTCTATATTGTGACATCATTGTGTGCATTATCTCTGTACTGTGATATCACAGTGTGCTTTATCCCTCTACTGTAATAGCACTGGTAATGAGTCCACATATAGTGCGGTAAATCGGCTGTAGCGTAGCTCAGAAGTTCTCTTGCAAACGTCCAATGAATTCCAATCAGTAGCAGAGCACGCTGAATATTATTAATCATCTTTATTCCACACTTATAAATATACAAATGTTGTAGTTAAAACATACCGAAGTCCGTATAAGAAGTCCAGCTCACAGAGGCAGACAAAAGCACGTCGCTGTGCTACCATATAATGCAGTGTGCAGTGGTAGCGCAGCGACATGCTTTGGTCTGGACTTTTTATACGGACTTCGGTATGTTTTAACTACAACATTTGTATATTTATATGTGTAGAATAAAGAAGATTAATTTAATAATATTCTGTACTGTGACATTACTGTATGCATTATTCCTGTACTGTGACATCACTGTGTGCATTATTCCTGTACTGTGACATCACTGTGTGCATTATTCCTGTACTGTGACATCACTGCGTACATTATTCCTTTACTGTGACATCACTATGTGCATTATTCCTGTACTGTGACATCACTGCATACATTATTCCTGTACTGTGACATCACTGCATACATTATTCCTTTACTGTGACATCACTGCGTACATTATCCCTGTACTATGACATCACTGTATGCATTATTCTTGTACTGTGACGTCACTTTGTGCATTATTCCTGTACTGTGACATCGCTGTGTGCATTATTCCTGTACTGTGACATCGCTGTGTGCATTATTCCTGTACTGTGACATCGCTGTGTGCATTATTCCTGTACTGTGACATCACTGTGTACATTATTCCTGTACTGTGACATCGCTGTGTGCATTATTCCTGTACTGTGACATCACTGCATACATTATTCCTGTACTGTGACATCACTGTGTTTATTACCCCTGTACTGTGACATCACTGCATACATTATTCCTGTACTGTGACATCACTGTGTGCATTATTCCTGTGCAATAGGAAGAGACATAAGTAGGAGTGGTAAAAAAAAAAGGATCATAAACTTTCATGCTCTAAGCTTGATGCTGAAGGGGTCATGGTGAAGTCGGAACCTGGTGCAAATTTAGAAGTTGCAGTGAGGCCTTGGTACCTATGGGTTTACTAAGAACCCTATATCAGATAAATATTAAACCTGGCGCATGGAAGGTGAGGAGCCTTGTAGATATGTCGCTCTAGGGCCATGGAGTGTCATGTCATGTCTCTTTCTGGACTTTCAACTTTTATGTTCCCATTATTGCTTGTTACTCCCATGAAGAGAAATATTAGGTTGTACATTAATACAGTATTTTAGTATTTTATGGCTTTACATATCTCATATCTTCAAACACCGTGCAGCACATTGAAGCGTGTTATTACCAAACTGTAATATAAATGGCACCTGTTTTTGTCATTTTCTCCCTCCATGACAGCTTATGACAGTATAAATGACTTCTCCCATAGGGAGCGCTCCCTCCTACAGACCGCATTACACAGATCTTCTCCTCATTTATGGCAGCGTTAATGTGTTGTTTCTCTAAATCTGCAGAATATTTTGATTTCCTACCTTAATTCAGTATCGGAGCACGGTCCTGACAGCTGTTCTGCTCATTTATGACCATCTTACATCGAGAGTCACAATTCACATTACATTCTCCACTGGTTTTTCTCCTCTCTGCCTTATACATAAATACAGGTATAAAAGTACGCCTCAGCTAAAATGTAAAATACAACATGAAGGACGACATAAAAAAGTCTAGTGAGCTGAATAAATAGCAGTCAGGTTCATAATGATTCACCACATTTAGAGATGGGTAAACAAAATGATCACAAAGAGCGAGCACGCTGGAATTACTATAACTTACACCAGAAACCATAAGTTGTAGCTCAAGTCTATACTGGCCCCTGGATGGCGTAGATTTGAGTTTCTGATGCAGGGAAGGCTAGAGATGCGCCTAAGTAAGAGGCATTTACCTCTTAACAAATTAGGTGCATCTTATTCCAGCGCACGGGGATGAAGACTGGAGTATGGGAACGCCAGTCTTGATAAATATCCCCCATATTTTTTTTTTTTTTTTTTGAAATCTACATTATCACTTGGTGGGTCTTTAAAGATGGCGCCCTCTCTTGAGCAGTGGGCGCCATACAGTAGCTGAGGGATGCCTGCAGTTTTAAACAGCAGACACCCAGGGATAATGTCTGCGATCAACTATAATGTCGATCGCAGACATTTAACCCCTCAGATTCCATAGTCAAATGTGGCCATGGCATCTGGGAGCTAAAAAAAAAAAACAGGAGGATGTGCTCCTGGGCCTGCAACGGCTCATCCTAGCAAGGATTGGGGGAGCCGGTATTGTGTGCAGTAGCCTTGGTCCCACTGAATGATTCGAAGCTGCTGCAGATATGGTCCTATGGAGACCATGCATCTGGCAGGGCTCTATAGGAACATAGTTTAATTCTCATAGACTCCAATGCTAATGCATTGGAGTCTACGAGAGAACCAATCTAATGATTGCAAGTTCAAGCTCACTATGGGAACTTTTAAATACTGTAAAAAAAAAAATGCATATAAAAAAATTAACAAAAAAAATAATATATATATATATATAAAAATATATATTGTGAGGCAGTGACAGGAGTCATCTATGATGGGCGATATGTGTCACCCATCATGTTGCAGGAAGCATTCTAAGGCAGCTTGCTTACCAGGAATGTGCCACCAAGGTGCCCGGCCTTGGTGGAGTAAAAGCCCTAGTCTAGGTGTCCACCAAGTTAGCTGGTGGACACAGACAATAGATAGTGTAGCTGGTTTAGCTAGTTCAGGGTGGGCTTTTACTGGGAACAGGCAATGTGTTGGGTGGGTGCCTGTTCCCCATGTTCCAGTCCGGGACTTGAGGTATGCTCATGTCCAGGGATTCTATTTAATCCTGCTGCTGGATCTTAGGTGTGCCTCAGTCTGGAGCAAAGGTAGACAGTGTGAGGTAACACTGTCAGAATGTGCTACGACTGCTTGACCCGGCTGTGATCTGGATGTACTGGCTGTACTTTTGTTGAAAAAGCCTAAATAAAGAGGACATTTGTTGAACATTTTGGCGTCCCTGCCTCTGTACACTGGTCAAGTGAATAAGGTTCCCCACAAGTGGTGGAAGATGCGGGCAAGTGACCAGTGAGGCAAACACTATTGTGCATGACATTCATAAAGCCAGCTAAGTTTTGCCATAAGACAGCGGATCAAATGGAGGCAACACTACAGCAGCTGGTCCGGGCTAATGCCCAACAAGCCGAGTGCAATGCACAACAGCAAGCAGCGAACACCCAGCAGCAACAGACAAACAGCCTGTTGATTCAACAGATGGCGGCGATGCAAGAGGTAATAGAGCAGCTGGTGGTGCCCCAGCCTTAAACCCCGGATGGTGTTAGACTTGGCCCGCAAGCATGTACTGGGAGGTCATCTGGGGGGGGGAAAGACCCAAAAGCGAATATTGCAGCGTTTTTGGGGGCCCGGGATATATGAGGAGGTTAAGAGGTTCTGTCAGTCCTGTCCTGTGTGTCAGATAACCATTCCCAGCCCCATTACCGTAGTCCATTGGTACCTATGCCAATCATAGAGGCACAGTTTGAAAGGATAGCCATGGATCTGATAGGCCCCATAAATAAGTCGGCCAGAGGTCATCAGCATGTCTTGGTGGTCTTAGATTATGCTACCAGATATTATGAGGCAATTCCACTGCGACATACATCGGCTGAGCTTATAGCCAAAGTATTAATAGGAATGTTCTCCCGGGTAGGGATGCCTAAGTAGATCTTGACAGACCAGAGGACTTCCTTTGTGTTGAAGGTCATGAAGGAGCTCTGCCGATTGTTAAATGTTAAACACTTACACACGTCTGTTTACCATCCCCAAACAGACGGACTTGTGGAAAGGTTTAACAAAACTTTAAAGACTATGCTCAAGAGAGTGGGAAGGACTGGGATCTTTTACTGCCATATGTATTATTCGCTGTGCAAGAAGTGCCCCAGGCCACCACTGGGTTCTCGCCCTTTGAACTATTGTACAGCAGACATCCTCAGGGGTTGCTTGACCTAGCTAAATACGCATGGGAGCAACAGCCCACCCCGTACAATAGTGTTATCGAACACATAGAGAAAATGCAAGAAAGAATAGGGACAGTTCTGCCGATTGTTCGGGAGCATATGGAGGCGGCACAACTGGCCCAGAGCCGGGTATACAACCGGGCCGCCCAGGTAAGGACTTTTAACCCGGGTGACTGGGTACTGGTACTTGTGCCCATGGTCGACAGTAAATTCCTTGCTAGGTGGCAGGGACCCTACGAAGTGATGGAGAAAGTAGGACCAGTGAATTACAAGGTATACCAGCTGGGTCGGCGAAAGCCAGAGCAGGTATACCATGTTAACTTACTAAAGCCCTGGAGAGATAGGGAGAGTCTGTTTGGGGACAGTCCACTCTCTGTCTTGACTGCAGGAGAAGGCTCCGCGACCACCCGTGATCCCGGAGAAACCATCCTCTGCGGTGAAGATAGCAGATGGCCTGTCTACTAAACAGGTTCAGGAGGTCAGAGAGTTTGTGAGTCGGAATAGGGATGTGTTCTCCGAACTTCCTGGATGCACCTCCATAGTCCAACATGACATTGTCACCGAGCCCCAGGTCAAAGTTCATATTGGGTGCCTGAGGCTGGCGACAAGCAATCTCTGAGGAAGTAAAGTCGATGTTGCGACTAGGGGTTATTAAAGAGTCTCATAATGAGTGGGCTAGTCCAATAGTCCTTATACCAAAACCAGACGGAACGTTACGATTCTGTAACGACTTCCGGAAGCTCAATGAAGTATCAAAGTTTGACGCCTACCCCATGCCTCGGGTCGATGAATTGATAGAACTATTAGGGCAAGCACAATACTTTTCGGTCTTGGATCTCACAAAAGGGTACTGACAGGTGCCCTTAACGGAGGCTGCAAAGGATAAAACTGCCTTTGTCACCCCTGAAGGGCTCTTTCAGTATAAGGTGCCTTTTGGCTTACATGTTGCTCCGGCCACCTTCCAACGGTTAATGGATATCATCCTCCGGCCCCATTGTCAGTATGCTTCGGCCTATCTCGATGATATTGTAGTGTTTAGAACTGGACTGGGAGAGTCACTTACCCAAGGTGCAGGCGGTGGTAGACTCTCTCCGGAAAGCGGGGTTGACTGCCAACCCGAAGAAATGTACAATTAGGTTGGAAGAAGCACGGTACCTGGGGTATGTAATTGGACGGGGAGTCAATAAATCCCAGGTAAATAAAATAGAAGCCATACAGAACTGGCCCAGACCTCTTTCGACGAGGCAGGTGAAAGCTTTTTAGGGTTAGTGGGATATTACCAGAGGTTTATTCCCAAATTTGCCACATTGTCTTCTCCATTAACGGACCTCCTGAAAGGATGGAAGTCTGTGATGGTCCGCTGGAGTGTTCACGCAGGGGAGGCCTTCAGGTCATTGAAGTCGGTGTTGTGTGGGACCTCGGTCCTAGTTACACCCAACTTCAATAAAGAGTTTATTGTACAGACAGATGCCTCTGAAGTAGGTCTGGGTGCAGTACTGTCTCAGGAGGTTAATGGGGAGGAGCATCCCATTCGTTTCCTGAGCCGCAAACTAACGTCAGCCGAATCTAGGTATAGTGTAGTGGAGAGGGAGTGTCTCGCCATCAAATGGGCACTTGAATCGCTACGCTATTATCTGCTTGGGAGGACGTTCCGCCTGGTGACCGATCACACACCTCTCAAGTGGGTGACTCAGACGAAGGAGCGAAATATATTGCCTGGTGACCGATCACTCACCTCTCACGTGGGTGACTCAGGCGAAGGAGCGAAATATATATATATATATATATATATATATATATTCACCTACCTTTCCCCAAAATAGAAATAAAAATACCCAAACAATAAAAACATAAACATGGGCATCAATTCAGGGGAAAACGACTGTGCTACTGAATTATAAAAATATTCTTCCCATATGGCAAACGGCGAAACGGGAAAAAAATGCCTATTCATTTAAACCGCCATAAAGGATGTGAAGCCTGCTGCACTCCCTCTACAGGCAGGAAGAATGTGCTTTCAATATGGCCGACCCAACACCTTGAAAATTTCCTAAAAAATAAAACATAATTACATAGTTATAAAATAAAATAAAAAAAGCAAACCAATTTTTCTGGGCTTCATGGACTTTTTTAAACCACTGAGTGGAAGGCTACTAGAAGCTACAAGGCCGGAAGGTGGATGTTGCCCGCAATTATAATAAATGGTGGCAGTGGTAGAAAGTAGTGATTAGCGGCAGGGGCAATATTCAAATTCGCAATATTTCGCGAATATTTTGTTGAATTTTTGTTATATATTCGAGAATTCGTGATTATATTCTTGATTGCAAAAATTGTAATATTCGCGTAATGCGCGCGGAATACCGGCGTGGGTCACTTATGCTACATTTTTCAAGCTGGTATAAGTTTCCTGAGACTGGAGAAAATGGTTGGCACGGCAGAACATTGCAATAGCTTTATATGCAGATAAAGTGCTCCAATATATTTGTGCTTGCAAATTTTCGGCAATTAATGATGCTCATATTTTTCCGCAATATCTGCAACTTGTGACATCACAGCACTATGTCTGCAGCATGTATGTATAGACAGCGGAACCTATCATACTACCCAACACCCTGCACTGGAACCTATCAGATCAGTATAGATCAGGCATCCTCAAACTGGGGCCCTCCAGCTGTTGCAAAACTACAACTCCCAGCATGCCCGAACAGCCTACAGGTATCAGCCTACAGCAGGGCATTGTGGGAGTTGCAGTTTTACAACAACTGGAGGGCTGCAGTTTGAGGATGCCTGCTATAGATCAATCTAACCTACACTGACTATCTCCCACTAACGACACTGCTGTCTCTATCATAACTGCAATAAACTTTAGAAAGTGGCTGCTGGGGAGGTTCTTATATAGTAAGGGGTAGGAAACTTTCCTATTGGTTGCTAGGGATGTCGCTAAGCTCAGACAAAGACATTGCAGCCTTCTCATTGGCCCACAAGCAAGAAGAAGGGAGGGATCATGGGTTCAGATTTAAAAAAAATCTAGAATATTCGTAAATACGAATATATAGCACTATATTCTAAATCTTTGCGAATTCTTAAATTTGCCATATTTGCAATTAACATTCGCGATTCGAATATTCACGCCCAACACTAGTGGAAAGCTGTGATGTCTGCCCATGTAATGATCTTCATATATCCAGTTTATTTTTTTTCTTCCCCAGTCAGAGAGCAGCTCGGCGCTAATTGCAATTTAATTCAGTTTAGCATTTTTCTGTCACTCTTGGCTAGCCATGTAAAAGATAAGCAATGGTGCAGCAGTGATTACACAGTAATGTGATGTTGATAGAACGATCAAACCATGCAACCATATTACCATCAGCAGCATCTTCACAAGAGAACTGATGAAAAAGAGAGGGATTCGGATGAAGCACTCAGAGGATGATGCTAAATTCTGTACAATATGACAGAACAAAGGGCTCCTGTTCACAAGAAAGGCTTCTGTGTTTGTGCAAGAAACGCGTCCCTCAGGCTGTTAACGCAGGAATTCCTCCTTTATGTATCTGTACTGGAAGCCACTGCAAGTTCTGGAGAAATGGAGAATTTTTTTTTTGTTTATGTCTTATAATTATTCTCTGTTCTTTTAATCTTTTTTTTTTTTTTTTTTTATGGCAGCACAACAAGTAAATGAGATACACATGTTACGCAGGCGATTACATTACAGTTTAACAAAGGTAAGTTGCTCTCCAGCAAATAACTCAGCCCTACAAATGTGACTGTGCGTTCCTTTGTATTAAAGAGCTGTCAGCATGTGAAAAAAATAAAATAAACATTGGGGCATATTTATCAATAGGTTTATAAGAATAGAAAACAAAAACAGATAGAAAAAAATATAGTTTGGTTTTGGCAGAGATGGTGCCAAATCTTAGGTAAAATGGCAAATGCTATGTAATAAAGTTGGTGCAAATCACAACAGGAGCTTAACCAGCTCTATGTGAAAGTTAGGGCTCATTCAGACAGCCATATGTTTTTTGCTGTCCGCAAAAATTTGGATCCATTTTTTTGCAGACAGTTCAGCATGTCTGCAAAAAACGGATTGCATTCTGCATTTTTGGGGACCCATAGACTTCAATGGGGACGTCATGATTTTGACTGACAAGTAGAGGACATGTTTTATTTGTTTTGCAGGGCTAAGGGGCCCCATAGAAGTGAATGTGGATCAGATGCAGAAAGCAAGATAGGACCATCTGAATGAGCCCTTAAGGTGATGGCACACTTGCCAGCCAAATTGCATAAAAAAAAAAAGAAGAATCTTAACTTAATTTACATGCTCGATCAACACTACTGGGGACCGCTGGGTGTTTAAGGTGTCCTGTCCAACTGGAGGGTGCCTGAGCTTTAGGTTCCCTGGTGACCAGCAAAAGTGTTCGGAAAGGCTTGTGCTATTGCAATTTGCCTGCATTTGTTCCTGCCTGTGTGTTCCAGCACGTCCAGTCTGAGTTTAGGTTAACTCTGTCCACCTGCCTCACCTGTAATGTCACTATTACTCTGCCTGTTTATCTTGTGTCTCCCACCATCTATGCTTCAAGTGTGCTGTCTGGATCTCAGAAAGCGGCATTGAAATTTTATTGACCTGCAGTTCTCCTGTGTTTTTGGTGCATTTTCTGTATCCTGAGCCTCTAGTGCTTGCACCAGAGTCCCTGAACCCTGTGGATCAGCTACCAACTATAGCGGAACTAGGAGGCTGCAGTCCGGTTACTTCCCTGCAACTAAGGCCTGATCCTTGTACAAGGGTTAATACCAGGGGTGTGCCAGAGTAATGCTTTTAGGGTTTAGCCCAAAGCCAAACTGCTAAGTTGGCACAGTGGGTCTGCAGTCGCTCATCTGTAATAAGATCTAAAGCACCCTAAATCTAAAGTTCCAAACTAGAGATGAGCGAATAGTTCTAAATTGCTCAGATTAATTACAAATTTCACAAAAAAATGTCCACCAACAGAATCCAAAGAGTTTTGATTCCTTTAGAATGAGTTATGTAAAAATTGCACCCAGAATTATTTTTCTGTG